>NC_135769.1:25801659-26401659 GCF_052425735.1 Oculina patagonica
ATAAGGGTTTGAAGCGATTCCCTTTGACCATCAGCCGCGCTCTTTGCAACCTTCTCATATTATTTACAACGTAATACCCCGGATGTGGAAAATATCGTTAAAAAGGGAAGCAATACCTCCGCACATTACAACCGAATATTTATAAGTCTCCAGCTAAGGAAGAGTTCAAGCCAAATATCGCCATGGCCGCCTTCAAATCAGCCCTTAAGTCTAGTTAAGGTTAGATATGTGAAACAAAGCTAGTTTCTTACACTCTTCGCAAGGCAGGTCCACAAAGTTTTATATGAGATCATCCGGCGAGCTAGTAAGTTTGAATTGTTTCCTACGATGACACGGAGACCGGCAAGACTTTTTCGCTGGACTGGCCGGTGGTAAGACGGATAGGGAGGAGCAAGCGAGCAAGTTTCAACTGGTTAAACAATCATAACAAAAGAACTAATAAAAAAATAATAATTATTATTTCGTAAACAGTGCATGTGTTTGTTCAAGTTAATCATTAAAAACGCTTAATGTGTCTACACAAAACAAATTGAAACAATTCCCAAATTATAAAAAAGTAAACCAAGAACGGATAGTACGGGAATAAATATCCGCTTGCTATCAAGAAACAGAGAAGGCAAATTCGATACCTTGTATTAATAAGTTATTCAAATTTCAAAGCGATTAATTTTTAATGCGAGCTTAATTGTAGAACTCAGTTTCAAGATCATTTTCTCTCTTGACATTTGCGTTCTTTTTCACTGCCTGTTATTTTTTAAAACTCGAATTTCAGTTTCTCAGTTTCCTTGTATTTTTTTTTCGTACAAATAACGTGTGGTGTTGATCAATATATCGTTGTATCACATGAATGACCTTTGCGACCATGGTGGCGAATTAATAATATAAAGAAGGCAGGTAAAATTACGTCATGGTGTACAAATAACGAGAGATTCCATTGATTCAGTGTCACAGTCACAGTCCGCACGGTTATACTCTAAGAGACGGGAAGCAAGAAAGGTAAGGTCATGTTCAATCTTGTAAGAGTGTATGCAAGTCACTTATCTTAAGGAAGCTATGTCATGGGGATTTCGCAGGTGTTGGGCCTAAACTGTTCTGAAATTAGTGGTAGGCAACTTGAACCATTAAAAACCAATAACTTTGTACAATTAAAGGAAGATATAACCTTAATTTGCGGATAGAAATGAAGCTATGGCTATAAATATCGATAAATATCGACCTTTTATTTCAAGTGGCAATCCATTTTCATCCTAGCCATTCGCAGCCAAAGACGGTTTTTAACAGTATCAGTACTTTAATATAGCAATTTTTAGTAAAAGGGACTATCAATTTTAGGTTTCCTAGCGACATAAATAAAAATTTTGGCTGCTCAAAAATTTAGTAAAATACGTAAAAAGGCCCCTTTAACACCTTTACTCCTCAACAACTAAATAAACTACATGAGAAATGCTGTTTAAAGAAATCCCACTGTGTCCTTGTTTGTCAGATGGCACGTTTTCTTCCTTGGACAGCTGTGATACTTGCAGTTTGTAAGTATTTTCGTAATGCTAAACAGAATCCGTAAATCGAAGATTTAGACAGTAGTGAGCATCTGCTATAGTACCATTTTCAAACATTTCCTGTTTGTTTCCATGAAATCGGTTCTACAATTTTCGTCTTGCACTTTTACCCTACCTCGACACTTTGAGTATAGATACATTTTCTATCCATTCTATTGTTTACATGGGAGTATCAATTCCTCCTTCAATAAGTTTGTTCTCTTTACGCATGTAGTCTGAGAGATGGCCGATGCAATATTTTCTCTGAATCCATTTGACGTCGTGAACTGAACTCTAAGTCACTCAGAATTTTGTTTCGTTATAACTAGTACTAGTACTGTTAATTATCTGGTCTTGTTTTCCTATATTTGCCTCTCATTCTAGTATGTAATATTTTTTTCAGATCTGGTTTCTTTTGAAGGAGTCCTAACGCGGGCAAATAATGAACACAAATCTAAAGCTAACAGAGCCAGACGGCAAGCTACAGATTCAACTCTTTCAGGAAATTTCAATCCAGGTGGGAGGCGGCCAAAAACCAGTAAGAGGTCCCTTCCACAAGTGAATGGAAAACCTGAACAGGGTGAGCTTACAAAATGCACGTTTGAATTTCACGAGCCGACCATTCACCACTTCACAAACGAGAAGAAATGCGGGGTGTCTCATTTTTAAGTCTGGCTTCCGTGGTTTATCATGTTCAATTTAAGTTATTGCTTTTGGTATAAAAAGCCCTCAAAAATATTAAAGAAGTGTTACATGATCACTCCATAACAGCTGATCGACTACGTTCCTGTGTCCAAGGCCTCCTAATAGTCCCAAGAACTCACCAGAATACCCTTGGTGATCGCGCTATTGCCCATTTTGATTTATTTTTTACATGGGAGTATCAATTCCTCCTTCAGTCAGTTTGTTTTCGTTTACGCATGTAGGTTCTGAAGAATAAATGACTCTGTTCAATGCAATTATTTTCTTTGAATCCATTTGACGTCGTGAACTGAACTCTAAGTCACTCAGAATTTTGTTTCGTTATAACTAGTACTAGTACTGTTAATTCTCTGGTCTTGTTTTCCTATATTTGCTTCACATTCTGGTATGTAATATTTTTTTTTCAGATCTGGTCACTTTTGAAGGAGTGCTAACGCGGACATATAATAAGCACAAATCTAAAGCTAACAGAGCCAGACGGCAAGCTAACGATTCAACTCTTTCAGGAAATTTCAATCCAGGTGGGAGGCGGTCAAAAACCAGTAAGAGGTCCCTCCCACAAGTGAATGGAAAACCTGAACAGGGTGAGTTTAGACAATGCACGTTTGAATTTCACGAGCCGACCATTCACTACTTTACAAACGAGAAATCCGGGGCGTCTCATCTTTTAGTCTGGCTTCCCGTGGTTTATCGTATTCAATTTAAGTTACTGCTTTTGCTATGTAAAGCCCTCAAAAATGAAGCCCCAGAATATAATATATAAATTTAGGCAAGCCTAAAAGCGGAGCTTCCCATTTATTTAATTTTCACTGGAGCTTACAATGTTTTCATTCTGGTGAATATATAAGCGGTCAAAGTACTAATGTTTATGGTGGTTTATAGGTGCAAGACAAATTTAAATCGTTCACGGTTAAACTGAATGTCTGTGGTACGACAAAAATAATAATCTTAAAGCAGGACAAATGTCATTACTCATGATACGGCCGTCTTGCTTCACTCTTTCTACCATCAAACTATGGCCGCCATCTTGCACGACGTACGTACGTCTGTACGCGCCCGCGAACCATGCCGCTAGCCAAGATCACCATGAAAAACCAAAAGCATGGTTCTCTAAATTTTCTATGGGTATGGTTGCCCCGCTTCGGGAGCTCCGTGATTAAAGAAGTGTTACACAATCACTCCATCACAGCTCATCGACTACGTTCCTGTGTCCAGGGCCTCCTAAAAGTCCCAAGACCTCACCACAAGTCCTCTGGTGATTGCGCCTTTGCCTATTCTGGACCATCCGGCTCTGGAACGATTCGCCTCTAAAATACGATCCTGTCCTTTTTAAATCAGAGTCAAAGACACACCTCTTAAAACTGGTGTATGATTTGATTTAATATTTTTAATTTTTGATCGTTTTAATAGTTATTGTAATACTTTTATGATTTATCTTTTTAATAATTTTGATATTTTATCTTGCTTGTAGAGAGCTTAAGAATATTTTTATAATTTAAGCACTATAAAAATTATTATTATTATTATTATTATTATTATTATTATTATTATTATTATTATTGTTATAAAAAATAATATTATCGTAGTCTGCGTTCGTGCCTAGTGGTCCATAAGGCTGTCCCTAGCTTTTTCCGGTTTCCGTAGCATTAACAGACTGGAAGTACTCCTACTCCCTCTGGATGAGATACCAGTCCATTTCACCCCGCTTATCTCCAGCTGGTAGCAATAGTTTTATATCTGGGTAGATAGTGGCGCAATAAAGAGAAAGTGATTTTCTTTAAAATACGACGCACTGACTACGGCCAGGGCTCAAACCCGGAACGTTTTATCCGGAATCCAGCGAACTAACGATTGACCACTAATATCTCTTCTCGTTTCTGAAGTGTCGAATTGTATTTTTTTCTTCTGTTTTCTCTATTTTTTCCTTTTCAAGGAGGGAAGTTAAATACTCAAATTGCTTCTTTTATGTTCACCGCTGTCTAGATATCACAGCTTTGATAGATTTATGTAACTTCTGCGTTTGTAAGTATAATTTTAAATGACTTAGTTTATACAAGGGGATTTTTCTTTTAATTACGGCAGAGAACTCATTTCAAATGTTAATGGCATTTATACAATTTGTGTCAACAGACGTGCTCATCACACGAAATCAAAAAGATGTTACACCCCAATCCCAGTCTAACGCGACGTCCACAAACGAAAGTAGTGAAGCGCTTCCAGCAGAAGCATTGGCTGTTCTGGAGAATTCGAAAGTTCAAGAAGCGGCCATTAACAAAGGAGTCGAAGTTGTCGGAAAGCTGGTCGATAAACAGTTCGAAAACATTGAGCGAGCACAGAATTGGTCTGCTGAGTTCTTGAAGAAAGAGGTGAGTGTTTGATTCTTAAAAACGCCGTTCCTTGGGAGAACTGTGGTTTCTGTTTTCACGAATGTGGACTGAACAAAGAAAAATTGTAATTTCACTTGGAGGGTCGAACCCATGGCCTCTTGCGTACAAATCATGGATGCTCTTACCACGGAGCTACAAGGAAACCCGTGTTCAGCTAGATCATTTTTCAAGTGTGCAGTAAATCGGTAATAAAGATGGTAAATTTCAAGCTCGGTTAAGAATAATGAAGATAAAATTTTTCAACATGAGACGAGCGTGGACAAAGAAAAAAATCTGAGTCCCCGACGGAATTCGAACCCATGGCCTCCCAGATACCGGTTGGGCGCTCAAGCCAACTGAGCTACGAGAGATTCGCGGTGAGCTGAGCCATTTACTAGGTCGATATGTGACACGCGTCCTGCATACTGCTATTATTTACAACACACCTGATGACTTCGACACTGCTGATCCTAGCAGCTAGCTAAAGCTCGGATAAGGCTCTATTTATTATTTTTATCATTGGAAAGCACTTTTGCGTTGTTTTTTTTTGAAAAAGTAATGCAGATAAAATAAATGTCGATTCACTCCCTCTAGCTGATCTGAAATTTGTCCGAATCGAGAAAAATTTATCCGAAAATTTCACTTCCGAAAAAAAAGGCCGAATTTTTGACGTCCGAATTTTTTTGCAAGTAATGTATAAAAAAAATTAAATTCTATACAGGTCTCTATGTGCTCTCCTTTAAAAGTTTTTGAGTGTCCTAGAGGTGTTGGTCTCAGAGGAAAGTGAGTTGTTAGTTCTAACTCCATGGTAGAAAAACGAGTGCCGAGTCGTTGTGTCCTCAACAAAGAGGAATTATGTCTTTTGGTATGGCTGTGAACCTCGCACGTTTGGAAAATTTAGAAGATAAATAGTTAAGAAAAAAGTTATTAAGATGTTTATACAGAACGTCAAACAACCTAAAATACGCATTAATACTACTATTGGTGTTAATCGATTGCAGGTGAAGCTGGACATTATGCCCGACAAGGCCTGGATCAATGACAACATGTTTGTTCCTTCGGCTTATCACATAGACGCTTCTGTCGAAGAGGGTTCAAATTCCCCTAAGGCGGATGGAAATACTCCATTTATCTACCCGACAGGGATGGGACAGGTCCTTATGAACGGATGTTGGGGAACAAATTACGGTACTCATGATCCGTGCTTTAATGCGAAGGCAAACTCTTCAAATTGTTGGGTAAGTGGTACAACTTTACCCTTATTGCGCTCAACCCATATTTCCAAATAACCCCAGGAAACAACATCATCATCAACTGTGGCCTCTGCAATTTTGTTCAAAGCACAGTTGCGAGGAAATGTAAAACTTGTGCTTTAACTGGCCAGTCACAGCTAGACGAAGAAAACTTCCTTGCGCTTATGCGATTTTTCGTTTTAAACGGCTTAAAGCGAACGAAAGGAAAGGAATGGAAAAATATTGATGCTTGTGCTTGTGCTTGTGCTTGTGCTTATGCTTGCTTTGAGGCCATTTTCACGGTGAAGTAAAAGCGGTTTGCTTGATTTTGGTTGTGCTTGCGCCACTAGTGAATACCAGGCGTACTTCACACGGAACTAGTTCGGTTAATTCCAGATGGTTCTGGCACGAGACCAGATCGGACCGGGTCTGCTTCCTCTTGACCGTTCACATGTACATGAGACCGATTCAATATGCATAGTGCGTATAGCAGGCCTTGTATGTACGAGGACCCTATACAGACCAAACCTTTGGACATAATTTTTTTAAATAGGTTCCATGTGAACATAATCTAAGCAATTAACTCTTTATAGAATATGATTGATGGAGCTGCCTTTATTGGCGTTGGATTTGATGGAAATGGAAAGTACAGTCCCGAGTCCAGAAAAATGAGTATAGTTCAGAGAAACTGTGCCAATAAGGCAAGGTAAGAATTCTTATAGCCCTTCAGAGTTACAATTACCCTGAATTTACCACACTTCGCTTCTCAACGAATACACATGATGAAGGATGACCCGAACTGGTTCATTGTGTCCGAGAATATTTAAACAACGAATGACGAGCAAATTCTGTGAATACTCTCGACCAAGGCTTTTACCAAGGAAATGTTCTGACGCCACGGAACGAAGCTGTCCAAGTTACTGTCAGTATTGACCAGCTGGAAAAGTATCCTTACGGTAGATCCCGATGCCGTTGGTTGAAATGCTGATATCCAGAAAATGCGAAGCTAGAGGGGTGTTTACGTTGTCAAAGACATCATAAGTAGAGGGGATGTTCTTTTCAAACTCGTCGAAAAGTCTAGAACGGCGTTCATTGTGTCAGGTTTAATAAGAGTAACACGTCGTGAACAACACAATCAACTTCATTCTAGACTTCTTCCTTTTTGTTTTGTCTCTTTATCTACAGTGTTTAAGACATATTTTGAATATATTTTTGTTAGTCTGATGATGGTTTAAGGAGAAGCCACGAGCCAAGCGGCCCACACTGCCGGAGCTTATCCCGGTTTCCGTAGTTTAACGCTTAGGATTATTTTTATTCCCCCTTTGGTTTTGCCCCCCTTTTCCCTCCTTTTGGAGAGAGGGTTACCAAAAAAAAAAAAACCGCGGGACCCCCTGATGATGGTATAGCTTATACCGAAATATAGCAGTTTACCAACCAAGTCGTCATTCGTTCTCTAATACTCTTAGACTCAATGAACCTATGTACTGAAACTCTCATCAGGAACTGGGTTTTAGCTTCTTAAAAATAAATAAATATTGCAGTTTTGTTGTATTAGAGAAGTAAGGTAAGTAAATGATGTGTATTTTATGTGGCCTTTCTTTTTCTAAAATTTGAAATGTTTCTCCTCTTCAGCTACGATAACTTTGATGTTCCGGACACAATGAACGTACATGGCATTTATGACACGTCTGCATCAATGGCGACGTTTGAGAGTCGCACGCAATATCAGCAACATCTTCAAATCGAGGCGGGTGTGTCTGGATCCTTATTTGGCTTCAGTGCAGGGGTGAAAGCGGCCTGGGGCGGCTCCATGCAAGCGAGCACTCAACAATACATGGCCATCTTGGATGTCGATGTTGATAGGTGAGGGCCTTAATTTATAATCCGGCCCTTTGCCCACTTAGGGCTTATGGCCATAAGTCAAGTCAAGTTAATTTATAATGACACAGAAACAGATAGACCGCGACACTTAAAAAAATTATTTATTTTTCACCCTCTTCACGGTGATTGAACATGCAAAACGCGGTACATTTCAACCACGTAATCAACTGTCATAGAAAATAGTAGCGCAACCTGACGAAAACCAGGGGAAACGTTTCTCTAATCGACGCACAGACTTCAATAATTGTTCTCACCGTGTAAGTAAGAATCTGTCGTCAATGCCATCACTACGTACTTTCTTAATTGTAATGTTTCGACTAAAATTTTTAGTCAGTTTTGCACAAATGCTGACGTCATGTGTGCTTAAGTTCATTGCAGACGAATTACTTTTTACCACGCGAGCAAACTCACTTCAGTTAAAACCGTTGCTCATGTGGTATAGCCAAGCAAAACTGCATGTCAAGCATGTTCAATATCAATTAAGGTGAAGACGGTGAAAAGAAAATGGGTGTCGCGGTGTAAAATTAGACGAGGACAGTCTCGGTAACGTGTTTGTTTACACTGAATAATACTTGATTCACCTTTAATACAAGGTACCAAATCTTCATGGACGAAGTTAAGCCAAGTGATCTCAGTTTGTCATTCTTGAGGGAATTCATGGACCTTCCAGTCTCATACTACCACCCTGGTGCTCAAATTAAATATCGTAAGTAATCTTGTCTTTGTTTGGACGTTCACTGTGTTTTTATTACATGATTGATATATAGCCTTTAAAGTCATACTCGTGAAACAACGTTGCAAATCCGTCTGCGTTTGCTGGCCAACTACACAGAAACAACAAAGAAGAAACAATAATAAAAATACAATATTACAACTAGTTGTCACTT
This sequence comes from Oculina patagonica, assembly GCF_052425735.1. Lineage (NCBI taxonomy): Eukaryota > Metazoa > Cnidaria > Anthozoa > Scleractinia > Oculinidae > Oculina > Oculina patagonica. The sequence continues at coordinate 25,810,263 of NC_135769.1, forward strand.
AAAGGAACTGTGTCACGGAATTTAAACAAATTTAGGTATGGGAAATGATTATCAAGTTGTGTAAATAAAACAAATAACCTCTTAAAACAGCGAAGGGACATTTCAATACCATAACAAATACAAGAGAAGGTACGGATGGCCAAAATTAAAGTGACGAAGATTTCAACGGCTGGGTTGCAATATGGCTTGTTTAAAATATTGTAGGCCTAAACATTTTCGAAGTTTACGTTGTTTCTTGTAATGAAGCTTGGTTGCAGTGAAGTGTGGTTTTTTGATATAGATCCAAAGTAATTCTTTGCAAACATTAAGTTTTATAGCGAGAATTTGGCAAAACTTAATAAAAAGAACCTATCTCAGCCATGACACAGTCCCTTTAGAGCTGTTTCAAAGACGCATGGCTACTCTTGGGCAACTTTTAATATTTCGAGAATATTTTTTTTCTATTCTAAACAATTTCTAAATCAAAGATTGCCTGAAGATTGTATGAGCATTGTTTGAAGACCACGAAAACGTGTCCGAGCATTCTTTTAACATTTCCGAGACAGTTTCGCAGACGTGTCAACTTTAAGATCTTTCGAGCCATTTTTGGCCAGAAGCTTATTCTATTTCATAAGCTCTGCCTGTAAGATATTAATCAAGCAAAGTGCTGATTTACATAAAAAATTCTTAGGCGGTAATTAATCACAAATTACAGCATCATTGTCACTACATATATCTCTAGCTTAGGTACTGTGTATTATTCACGCTTCCAAATTCAATTTAATTTTGGAGTGAATGAACGATGAATGAATAATAAACTTTTCCGTTTTGTTATTCTGTTTACGCCAACAGAAAATTTCATCCAGCGTTGGGGTACCCACTACATCAAATCAGCTCAATTTGGAGGCCAGCTGGAGGTTATAAAGACTATGGTGGCATCTCATGTGACATCAAAATCTGAATTCGCACAAAAAATGGAGGCCGAATACAGAGGTCTGTTTGCAAGTTTCGGAGCAAAGCAAAGCAGTGAAGGAGGTTCAGAAAGCAGAGAGGAAAACAAGTTCACCTCCACAACTGTTAAAGCACAGGGAGGAAGCCAGGAGATTGCGACCATCCTTTCTGATGTCTACTCCCCAACATTCAAAGGCGCCTTCAAACAATGGTTGGAGAGTATTCCAGCTTACCCCAAAGCCTACAAGTTTTTGTTGGGAACAATCACTGATCTGGTTAACTTTCGTGCAAACGATTTGTTTCTTGGAGAACCTGTTGACTGGGGCTGCGAAGGACACAGCAGTGATTTGGTACAGGAAACGACAGGGGATGTCACCAAAAAGTATTACACGGTAGCAGATGCGCATGGGACTGTCAGCAAGTTCTATTGCCCATTTCAGGACCGAGAAGAGCTGGACATTGCACTCAGTAGAAGACGGGCCAGTCTTAAGAGGGCAATCGAGACATATATGGAAGAAGTGAGTAAAAGTAAATAAATCAGATCCATCAATACTTTCCATCGTCCTAGTGGCCGTGTTAGATTAAAAAAGAGCAATTCAAATCTGTTTGGCGGATAGAATCACCTCGAAGGGACAATATTGGCGTGGAATTATTTTATGAAGAATTTGGCGGTGATTTGTTGATTTCGATCCAATTTACAACAACACAAGGCAGGCGCAGTAGCGTTCCAGTGAGGAAACAACTTTTACTCGATATAGTGAGATCATCAACGTAAGCGCTCGCAGCAATCAAAGGGCTAAATATGGTTAACACTTGATCAATCGACTTCATTGCCTGTTGAAGACCTGAATTGCCTGTTAAGCACAAAAAGTCGCAATTTGCATCCCAGGCGACTAAACGTGAGCAAAAACGATAATAGTTTATAATATATCAACTGCAGTGTGATAAAGGATGAAAGAGTAATTCGAAACCTTTTTGGTTTTCCATCTTCAAGTTACTTTTTGAGCTTTTATTAGACACAAAATCGTTATCAAGCAAATATTATAACAAATCAAACTGCAGTGTAAAAGGAAATATAAACAGTAAAAAGTTTTTCCGAGAGTGCCGCTTGAAGAGCTCTGCTGGCCCGGCGTGGCTTTTTGGAGGGATTTCTCCCGGTTCTCCGGTTTTCCTCCCTTCTGAAAAACCAACATTTTCAAATTTCAATTCGACCTGGATAGAGGAACTGCATGAAAATTAGTGCTGATGTGCATCCTCTCTAAATATAGCCATTTGTTTATTTATAAAGTGAGCTCGCTGTATTCTTATATTTATATGTGCGTAAACAGAGAGACAACCTCCTTATTTTAATAACTATGAATGTTGTTTTTTTCCCATAGGGACCAACGTCTGTCTCAGATATGCAGATTCCAGAGTGTTCGTCCAAAGATGAAAGTACAGATACCCAGAATGATTTTCTTGCCAATACTCGTGTTCCGACATGGAACGAAATCACCCAGCAAGACAAAACCATCACAGTAACATTTGATATGGAGAATGATTTGGCACGTGGACCAAGCGACTTGATGAAAATCCAGAGAAATATGTCTCGAGAAGTTCGCTTCAAACGTGGTAGATGGTTTACCGCTGACACGGATGGCAAGTTTCACATGTACAGTGGATATCGTAACGGAAAAAGTGCGAAACTCAGCAGGCACAAACTGTCGATATTTGGGCTTGTTCTAAGCTATAATTCTAAATATGGAGGCTTGGAACTTAGTGAAGAAGACTTTAATGCATCTAAAAAGATTTATCCGACTTTAAGCAAGGAACTGGTTGGCTTTCCCCTGGCACGCGTCAACCTCTTGTATTCCGACTCGACCAGTCCGCTCAAACGCACCACACAGACACCAACGGTTATACCCTGCAACGTCAAATGGTCCAATGCTCTGCGACTTGACCCAACAACCACGGGTGGCCGCTGTTTGCATTTCACTGCCTCTTCAGCTGGTGATATCTTCGTTGTTTTTGCAACAGTGCCAAGTCGAAGCACGACTTGGTACTACGTGCAGATTGGAATCAACAAGGTTGCAATTTACAAGGTAAGAATCAAACTTATGTTACTTAAACGCTATTATAATCAAGTACAAAATTTTATTGTATCGATCTCACAAGTCACTCTCGTGATTTAAACTTTCTATCGCAGCCACGCTTTGTTTTGAGTTCATCTACGATCTTTATGTGTTTAGCATTGGCATGTTACTTGTGACTTTAACGAATATGGAAAATCTTGATGATGATGTCCAAATCAGAACATAGACGCAATATTTTACTACCACAGCGGAAAAAAACTTTTGGAGATAAAGAGAGTTTGGGTACCTTTCTGTAACGTTTTTTTCTAAGGCCCATGTCACAAAATGGTTCCCGAAAAAGATCAAACCGGATGTAGCTGATTAAGAATTATCGGAAAGGAAGCTTAAGGTCTTGTTATAAATTAATTTTTTTGTCTTAACCACAGGGCGGAAACAGCGTCACTAATACGTCAGACTCAGGAGCCATATCTATAGGAGATACGTTGTTATATCAATCCTACTTTGTTTGCTTATACGAAAAGCCTAACAGTACCCTGATTGAGTATGGAAAGTCCCTTGGTACCTCAGAAAGTGGAGATGTATACCTCACGTACCTCGACACTGACCATCCCCTAAACGTGCGCTTCTATGCCTTTGGTAACATGGATGCATCAGTTAAAATATGGGACGCCCATATACTTTCACGCGACTTAACGAACGCAGACTGCAAAGGCGACACGTGCAAAGATCTCCCAACAAATCTATGTGTTCAAAAGTGCCACTCATTATGTGACCCCTTTGCAGGTAAGTTTGAAGTGTTTGTATGTTGTACTAGCAACGTAGGGGTAAAGTGATGTGGCGATAAGTGTATTAATCCGAGAAAAAAAGAAGAAAGTTTCTAGTTACATTTACGAAAGTGTTATAGTTGTCATACAAACAGGCATATGATTTTAAACTCTTCGCTAGTTTTCGACAGTTAACCCTCGGACTCACAACCCCACTGTGGTACAAGGAGGGGTTTGATAACCACTCTTTCCCTCAGGTTTTCGTTCTATTAATGAAAAGCGAAATTAGGTTGATTTTATAGGAAGCCCTTTGCTTACTCTACAAGATGATATATATTTTTTATGACGTCATACAACGTCACGAGTCCCGCCATCTTGGATTTCAATATTGTCTTGGAAAGTGAGAAAATAAAGGAAATTTTGACATAATCAAGCCAAAATGCTAATGAGATGTGAAGTCTACGAATTAAAGAAAATAAAAGAAAATGGGAAATTAAAGAAGAACGTTAAAAAAGACAATAGTTGGTCAGACCTACATGTAACTTCATGTACATGGCAACTTCAAAAATCATTGACAAATCGTAAACATTTTACAATTCTCACAAAGGATGAGAGTTTTTTCTGTTCGCATAAGGTCTAAATTTGTAAACTCAAGCTCGACTTGAAATTATTTGTTTCACTTTGCAAGTGTTGTACAAACATCTTCAGAATGCCCGTATAAACAGATAAGTTTTTATGAATTTGCTCCTTGGGGCCGAGGTCAAGTTTATGTTGCCTGTATCAGAGAGGGGCAGTTTGTATGTAAATTTAATCTAAATAAAATATGCGACGATTTGTCAGGACAGCAGAGATCGTCCGTAATAAAGAGGTGGTCGTTTTAGTAGGTTCCCTTTAGGAGCGATTCCAATTTAGTTGGCTTAATGTTTTCTCCATCGCAGGTTGCAGACATCCTGGCGCAGATGTTTTAGAGCCGTCAGATTGCTTAGCTTGTAGGTTTGCTAGAGATCCACTGACCAACACGTGCCTAGAAAGTTGCCCGAGTGGGACAAAACTCGTAACTGAAGACAAAAATTGCATAAGTATGATTTCATATTATTTCAGTCATTATTTAATTAAACACCTATATACTAAATTCAATTTTACTTAAGAGTTTGACTTAAGGGTTGATTTGCATAGAATAGGCCAATGGTGTTCCAACAACCATTTATTGTTAAACCCAAGCTAAACTAAACGCATGGTGTTTGGCAGCAGGCAAATGCATTCCAGACTGAACACTTCCAGCCTCACTTTCATGAGAAGAGAACTCGTACCGGAACACACCGCTAAAGACCTTGGGGTGATTTTGGACAAGAACCTAACCTATGACGAACACATTACCAAAACTGTCTCCTCCTGTATGTCTTGTTTCGGTCAAATAAGCCGCACAAAGCACGTTTTTGACAAATGCACCCTACTAACTATTATAAATGCCTTAGTTTTTAGCAAACTTTTTTATTGTTCGAACGTATGGACGAATACATCAAAAAGTAATATAAATAAATTACAAGGTATTCAGAACTTTGCCGCTCGAATTGCGACCAGTACGCACAAATATGATCACATCACACCAGTTTTAAAAGAGCTTAAATGGCTACCAGTTGCGACTCAGTTATATTTCAGGAGCGCTATCATGGCCTTCAAATGTCTAACATCCCGCGTGCCGGAGTATCTGTCTTCCCAGTTAAGTAAGCGAGGAGAAATAAGCGAACGTGCCACAAGAAGTTCACAAATGCTGAACATTCCTCTTTTCAAGTCTGCCAGTGGTCAGAGGACGCTTTACTACAGAATAGTCAGTATCTGGAACTCCATGGATAGCTCTCTAAAAACTCTCGAGAAAGTATCTGCTTTTAAGTTTTATCTTAAACGTAAACTTATCAAAGATTTTATAGATTCTTAATCCTAGTTAATTAATTTTAAGTATGAATATCATCTTAGAGTTTTAAGTGGTTTTAAATTATTATTGTATTTATTTCATTGTCTTTGAAAAGCCTCTAGGGGGAAAGTCAATAGAGTATGTATTATTATTATTAATAATTTTTTCATCAAAATAATATTATTGTGACAAAAAGAAACTCTATGCTAATGACTGATAACTAATGAAATCCTCCAAAGATTGCCGGCATGAAATGTCGAATCATATTTGTCAGACCGATAAACGTTGACGAGAGTTTCCCAATGAAATGTTCTGTAATCTAAAGTCATTACTTCCAGTCCTATATTTAACAATTATTCTGCGAAATCTCGCGGATTATCGCCTGTTATTTGCGGGGGGGCGGTGGGCGGGGTTGGTTAAATTATGTCGTTTTTCCCCAGGTTGGTGGGGGTTATTTTTTTTTTTATTAAAAAAATTCCCAACAAAACTTTTTTTAAAAAAAAAAAAAATAATTTTTTTCGCCTTTTATATTTTTTGGATATTTTCCTCTCTTATATATTCTGTTTTTTTTTTTATGGTAAAATTATTTTTTTTTTTTCTTATATGGGGGGGGCGCGCGCATGTATAAAAAAAATATATATATCTGACTTGATTTATAAGAAGGTGGCTATTCGGGATTTTAAAGAAATGAGTATTTTTTTTTTCTTTCAAGGACATGGAAGATTATTTGGCTTATTTTAAAATGGAATGATGCCCTGTTTGATGCAGTGATTTCAATTTTATATTGTTTGGGTTTTCTTCCCCCCCCCCTACTCTCCCTCCCTCCTTCTATTTACCTTTGGTTAGTTTACCCCAGTCTCCAACTCGTTGTGTCTACTGGACTTCAATACATTTGAATTCTAGGCGCGCGCGCGCTGACTCGGATAAAAGAAGTGTTCTAGCTTTCTATTTTGCTGTCTAAAGGAAATTTGACGGAGGACATCATTAAGTCCCGTGAAGGTGAAAGTCTTTCGATTTGCAAGTTATGCGTCGGCTGTTATCGTACCTTAAACCGAGCTTTAGGCGGTTAAACACAGATAACCGATCTACTCGTTTTGCCAGGTACAGATAATGTTGAGCTTGCTTTAGACAGCAAAGGTCTTTAGCCACATGCATCAATTAGGACTCGGAACTAGACTATAGGGCTGATCTGAAGGCGGTCATAACGATATTTGGTTTGAAATTTACCGTGGCTAAAGACTTTGTTTTTTACTGTTGAAGTTTGGGGAGCGGGCGTTACGCGCTCGACGACATTCAAATACATCCGGGACATTGTCGGTTATTTCTAAAAGAAACATGTCGGAGTGAATAGCCAAGGAATCGCTTCAAGCACTGATGTGAGTACATAGTTTTCTTGTTTCCTCAATTTTAGGCGTTCTCCACCTAGCTAACACTCATAGTTCTCTGTGATTCGCTAGTGGGAGGCAATGCGATCGTGTGCACTTCCGGCCGCGACAATGGAGTTGACAATTGAGATAACACTTGCCCGCTTCCTCAGATATTTCGCCTGATTTGCTTAAAGTTGAATCGAATGTCGATGTAGAATGCTTTAGTTCAGTTTATTTGAGACGTGCATGCTTTAAGAAAGCTACAGTTCAGCTCTCCGCCGAGTGTTTTCTTATGTCTATCTTGGTGTTAATTTTGACTCACATTTCAAGTTGTAAACACTCTTAATTGAATTGATAGAATTCTTGATTTAAACAAAATGCCGTATATGCAGTCTTTTTGGTTCAAAACACATAAACTAGAGTACCTTACGTTAAACTTGAGCTAAAATTAGCCCTCATTCAGCGTTCGTTACAGAAATATGCCTTGTGAACTACGGTGTAGTGTCAAAATTCGGGAGACACCTTTTATCAAATCAAGTCAGATATATAGATGTGGTAAATAATAAGCTGCATTAAAGTTTGTTTTGATGCCAATTTTCAGTGAAACTCGGGCATTTTTCTTCGTCACCTGGGATTTCCTGTAAGGAAATCCTGGATTCTGGAGATTCTGAAGGAGATGGAGAGTACTGGATCAACCCTGAACAAACAGGAGACCCTTTAAGAGTCTACTGCGACATGACAACTGACAGAGGTAAAAACAAAAAATTATCAAAAACTCAGAAAATCTTTTAAACGAATTGTAATCTTCTAACCTCCTCTTCTGACCTCCTCCATCTCGGATTTGTTTTACTGTTGCGAAAGATGTAATGTTCTTCTTGTCACGAGCATGACAAAGGAAAATCTGAGTACTCGACGAAAAAAAAAAAAAAACAATTACCTTACAGACATCTGGCAGGGAGTCCGTTCGGGGACATCCTCGGTCCCATTTCTCATTTCTCTACCGAGCTTAAAATTAACCATCTTTCTCTATTTATCACTTTTTCTCTTGTTCCATGAGATCAGTTGCTATTACACACTCTTTTGGAATCAATTTCCACTTAAGTTGTCTTTTACGTTCACCATTTCTGATTTGGGACGTAGGGAGCTACTAGATAATTGTCCAAAAAAGGTATATATCAAAAACCAGTTCTGATATTTCAGTAGCATTTGAAGCAAAACATGGAGTACACAAAAACATATTTACTCATTTTAATCCTCGATTATTTTAACCCTCGGTTTACTGTAATCTATGTTAAAACTTAAAAGTGGTAAAACTTTAATTATTGCTGATTTCCAGGAGGCTGGCTTCTCGTCGCCAATCTCTTGATGGAAAGCTCTACTCCACCCTCTAGCTGGACCGCTGAGACATCATACCGCGGGATCAGCAATTATGACAACAACAGAACTGGCATCACAAAAAGCGCCATGAATGAGCTGAGAACACACCTACATTTCACTCAAATGAGATTCCACTGCAGCAAACAACAGGGACGTACGTTCCACGTGACCACGGTCGCTAACAGCACTGGTGAAGCTGTAGTCCAGTACTTCAGCGGTCAGACGGATGAGATGCCCGATTCGTGCAATTCGTTTAAGAAAATGGATGACGATACCTCTAACTTAGCCATGCAATGTGATCGGTGGGGAAATGTCAACAACGTGCATTTTGTTGGAAAGTGGGGACACTACGGAAAAAATGGAGAGGACAGGATGTACAACTACGCAGCATTTGTCGCCTACAAGTATCACTGGGTTATCGTAAATGGTGGCTGGTTGTGCGATGATGGCGGAAGTAGTGTTGTACCATTATCGCCGGGAGATTACTGGAAAATTTATGTGCGTTAAGATACTGAACTGCGTAGATTGGACAATTATGACAATTATTCAGAAGAACTGGTGTGTGTGTTCACGCATTTAATTTAATGTTTTCTAATCTTAAAGAAGCCCGTTTTTGAATTACGCGAATCAAAGTTGGCGGGATATAACATCAAAAGGCAATCACCAAGCCTGACGGTTTGCCTTCGTTTCAATCCAGGCAGCTGTTTTGCACCTTGCAGGACTAATTTTTAAATCGAGGCAAAACGGGTTAAAAATTGATTTTGGCTGATCGAAGTAAGCCTTTCTTAAGAGTTTGCAAAAATAGTGCTTGAAGTTTATCGATTTTCCGCGGTGTGGTTTCGTTCAGACAGAAACTTTAGCAAGCAGTTTGTTTACCTAGTTTCGAAGAGCAAATGGAAGAAAACTGATTAATTGTACGAATGCGTCTGATAGATCTGTGCACTCGAGAAGAAAGATCCTCAAAACAACAATTAAGGTACAATTACGTTGTAATAAAAATCTAAAGATTGAGGGACTCAGTACTTAATATTAAGGACAAAGTACTAAGTCTTGCTGGGTTCACATGAATAGACTGATTGCAGTGATATCGTACTACGTAACAACTAGTTAAATTGATGGAGAAAATTCGCGTAGACAAAATAACGTTTCTACATGTACTTCTGCGTGAAGCTGCCGCTTCTCTCAAGTTACAGTAGAGCCGTGGTCCCCATGTAATTAAAGCAACGTTACTAAATGTATCCTCGTTTGCAACGATCTGATTAGTTAGGAAAATAAAGCAGCACCACATCACGAATTTATTTTGTCGTTCTGTAGAAACACTGTAAGGCAGAGGAAAATTACTTGTATACAGCTATTTCGAGAAAGGTTGTCGGGAAATAAAAAACACCAAAGTGCACGCGACAAGACCGAAAGGTGGTCTGGGTATTCACTGGAATTTTGCATATTGGCCTAGAGGAAATTTACAAGTTTGTATTTTTGCACGTGGAGAATTTGTTTTTCTTCTCAGGAGACCTATATCTGTAGCTTTACATTTACTGTCGCATGTCTTTGAGTGAGGAAAACTTCTTCTGAACTTCAGAGGGTCTAAACGTACCTTGTTTCTACATGTCTGAAGAGAAAGAAAACCTGAAAATTGCGCTTATTTTCTTGTTATATCTCATTAGTATTCAACACGTGCAGTAGCTCAATACGTCTACCCATACTACCTTTAGGGATTGGCTTGTGCAGTTTTGTGCTTTTTTCCGACAACGTTTCTTGAAATAGCTGTATACGCTGAATCACGAAAACGTTACAGCAAATTACAGCCTTAAGATCATTCGACTCTTTAGAAGGAAAGTACGGTAACAAAATAAATGAATACGAACTGCATTTCTTCTTCACGTAGAAGGTATTTAAGAAGCAGGGGATTAGGTAAAAAGGTTGACATACACTTTTAGCATTTTGTTATTCAAAACTTTCCTTAGTTCATTTAGAGATCATTTCTCTTCTCGCGACTGTATATTTGAGTAGGTATTGACATTAACAGAAGAAACAAGAAGCTTGAGAAGCTTGAGAAGCTTAAAATCGGGCGCTTAATAATTAGCTATCTGTTTTGACTTGAAAGGCAGGGTACAGTACAATAAAAATCACTGGAAAAACAGTCACTTTAACCTATTCAGGCCGGGGGGGGGGGGGGGCTTTTGAGGCCCGCACTGACTTTGGACGCTTATAACTTTTTCAAGATTCAACCAAACGCTGGCAAACTTTGCGCGTTTATCTAAAATTTATCTCGCAATAATTTGGTAGGATTAGTTATTGTGCCAGTAACTTGAAATCACAATGGCAACGTCATTTTGACAGGTTGTTTTCGATAGGGGTGGAAAACACGAAAACCATGTCAGCCGCGTTTCAAGGAATCCAAAAAAGCTTTACTTATCCCATATATATTTGCTTTGCAGTATTTTGTTAATTTTTGGACGATTTTGGGGGGTATCTGGGAGGCGATAGTTTTTCTCAAAGGATTAGTAAAATTTAGACAAATAAGAAATATTGGAGATTTAATGTGATTTTAAAATTTGAATTTGAAGTTAAAAATTGGTGGACGGACACCAAACAGTCTCCTGACAACCCGGAGTGCTCTTGCGAGGGGGTCAACTAATTGGAGGTTTTTCCATTCTTTTCTTCAATCCCTTCTTTAAATCTCTTAAAGTTCCATTCAAATTCAGGTAGAACCCCACCTTAAGTTTTGTTCTTGTGAGAAAACAACAGAAGTCAATGCAAAGGTTGCGTGATATAACCAAGCATGGATTTTAATTCTCCCTCCCTTTCCATCTCCTTAGCCTTTCACCCCCACCTGTCCCTCCCTTTCTACTCTCATTCAATTTAATGTTTGTTTACATTTCCTAACCAATTCAGTATCGTACTAGTCTGTGCTAAACAATCAGATAATAACAGAAATTTGCCTTAATTTTGATCTCCCATACCAAGACCTTAGAGTATAAACCGCTAATAAAACAAAACACACTTGATAATAATTCTCTGAGGTTATACACCTTGCAATATTAACGTGCTAACAAACTTGATAACAAACCCCATGTCGTACTAAGGATTTTTATTGATCAACATAGAAAATAAGTTCACAATGGTTTGTTCCCAAAACGTTTTTTACTGTACAGAGGGTCTGTATATACCGTATTGAAAAATTCAGAACGAACCGACTTCTGCCCGTTACCATGATATCATATTGAAAAATTAGCTCGTTCGAAACCGTAGCAAAATCGTTAGAGACAGACAAGATACAGCCGTTTACTGGCAGTCTTTGAAAATCCTGAATTTGGTCAAAATGAGCCAAAATAAAGTTTCCTTTATCAAAATGGTTCTTATCCTTTTATTCAATTCTATGAACTGCTTTTATGCAGAACTGTCCACAAAGATTTCAATTTCCTCAAAGTTTCGGGACAAATGGATACAAAATATTTCGTGCAGAATGTAATTTGATTAAGCGAATGTTTTCACGTCTATAAATACTTCAAGCAGTGAATGAAAAACCGTTTTGTTTTCATCGATGAGAACCACTTTCAAATAGTTAATGCATAAAAAATAACAATCAGATCAGAATACAATAATTATTAATGTTAGGTCTCGCTATTATGTCTCGGCAGAGATACTTCTTTTTTACAAGTTCAAATGTATGCAAATTTCGTGTGAAATGTAATTCGATTCCATTGTCTTGTTTACAAACTCTTTCTTAAGAAAGTTGTATTTTCGTGAATAAAACCCATTGGCCTGTTTTGTTTTCCTGATCATGTTTGTCTGTGATTTTTACAAAACATGTGGTCTTTTTTTTTTTCGGAACTTTAAGTTTTACAAAAATTCCTATTTTGAACACAGATGTCACTTCCGGAATTTTCATCTAAAAATCAATTGGTATTTAATTATAATTATTCGAAGTTTTCATTTTCAAGTCATCTTTTCATCCGATAGCTTTACTGATCTCGTAAAAAATTCCATTCAAGTTCACACCAATACTGTACATTGTCAATGTTTTGCTGACGTCTTGAGAAGTGTCTTACTAACGTCACTAGTCAAATCTAAAATATATCCAAACCAGTTGTGCAAACATTCTACTCTTTGTGACAGGCGACTTTGACGCCCAACGGTGCGGAAATGAAAATCGACATACTTCTTGCTAAATATATAAAAAATAGTTTTAAAGTGGAGTCCGCCTCAAGAAAATGTACCGCCAGATCACACTGCTATTAATTTTGTAGAAACCAGCAAAGCGTCTAGTTTCAAAGTTTCCCACAAAAACATTGCGTGACATAAATGACGTTACCCCTTTTATTTACAAAAATAGCTTTAACTTGTCAAAGCAACTACAGTTTCACAATGGTGATTATTAGTACTTTACCCCTTAAGCTTTTTTCTCTGTCCTCCCGCCGAAGCAAAGAAGAGAAACAGATTGCAGATTAGCCCAAAAGTCGACCCAGTGTTCCTACAACGATTTACTGTCAAAACTGAAATGAAACCGATTGGCCCAGGCTATCCCCGTCATTTTTAGCCGACAGGAGACTATCGTCTAGGACGACCAAAGGGTAAACTATAAATCGACCACGCCCGATTAATAAAAGCGAATTTATATGTAATATAAATTAAAGTTAATGTGACAACCATGAAAGGAGTTCAGAGAAGTCATAAGATCACTCCATTCAAATATGCAGATCCGTCACGCAATATGCTGCAAGTCTATCACCCTTGCGTTACATTCAAAGGTCAAATTCACTTCTAGAGTGTGATGCGCTATTCGGGCTGGCCAATCACATTGCCCTCTCATTCTATTATAGTCAATCAAAACCATGCGGTTTTATCTAGACATGAGTAGTTTTTCATTTTTGAAGTATTTCAAAGTATTGTTGACTTTCAGTTTTAAAGTATTCTAAGTATTGTAGGTTCATTTTAATCTCGGACGTACAAAGAAGGGGGGAGGGGGGGGGGGGTGTTTGGCACAAACAACCGCCTTTTTTGGTGGTTACGCAAAAAAAGGTCGCCCACACGGTAAATTGTGTCATGTGACAAAATCCAAAAGTCTGATTGGTTAAATCGCTGCGTAACCGCAGACAGCTGCGAAAAAAGCTGAAGTTGAACTCTAAAACTCTCCCTACGTGCGTATACGTGCGTGTAACGTCCGAAAATACCTTGAAAAAACGAGGCATTGGGAAATGGACAACGTACAGTCGACGCACGTACGTAAAATTTCATTTTACGTACGTTTATAATTTTCACGTTCGTTGAAGTGCGTGGAAAAAACGCGACAGTGGAAAGTAGCCTTAATTAATGTTTCACCTAAAGTTTTGGTTTACATTTAAGTTTACTCCGGTTTCCGACCCTAAAGGTAAATATATTTACTCGGTGGATGGTTCGATATAGACGTGTTTAATTGCTCTGTCTATCTGGTGAATGATTGATTTTTACGAATTTTAACTTTTGAATTCAACAAACAAACCAATTGAAACTAGTTTGTTCACTTACAGCAGATTGGTCGAGCCTGAAAGCTCACTACTCAAATTCTCAACATCTGGTGAAACTTCCAAAAGAGTGATGTTATCTGTTGGACGACGCACCCAAAAGAAACATATAAAAAGACTATGCTTCTCTAGATCGAAGACGCAAAACGATAAACCAATCGTTAATTCAAGGCAAATATCTTTCTTTGAAATTTGCAGTGGATATTTTATAGCTAGTTCGTCTTACAGTTTGCCCATTAAGTGATTTGTTTATTTCATTCGTATTACATGCAGCTCTGTGACTCAAGAGAGGAATTCTTTAACTTAATAATAACTGATGTTACAATTCTTCTTCGTTTCGTTGAATACATTTTTGGCTCGTATCTGCTTATTGCTTTTGTTCGATCATCGTTATCCGGATTGTTGCGTGTTGTGCGTTGCGTGTTTTGTTTTGCGTGTTGCAGTGAAAGCAGGTGTATTTCGCACGCAAACTTTCGAGAAAAAATATTCTATATATTTAATTCTTTTCTTATTTAGCTCATTTCAGCAGATATTTTGCAATTAAATATTTAATTGTGGAATTTCTCCTTTTCTCAGAAAAGAAAATGAATTTTTACTGACAGTGTTATTCCTTTTGTTAAAACAGGTTTATTTGGAAGAATAATGGTGCCAAGCGTTGTACATTTGTTAGTCAGCTTTAGTTTCTGACAGTTTAATTTATTGAACCACAGTCGATTGGTCAAGCCTGAAAGCTCATTACATAATTGCTCAACATCTTGTAAAACTTCCAAAGAAAGGATGTTTTCTTTTGAAGACGCACCCATAGCTAAAGGATACAGTTAAACACCATGCTTCTATGATCGAAAACGCAGAACGATTAACCAATTCGTTATCAAGGTGCGAATATCTTTCTTTGAAAAATGCTATGGACACTTTGTAGCTAGTTCGACTAGATAGTTTAACCATTAAGCGATTTGTTTATTTCATTTGTTTTACAAGCAGCTCAGTGGCTCCAGGGAGGAATACTTTAATATGATAATAACTGATGTTAAAATTCATCTTCGTTTCGTTGAATATATTTTTTGGCTGATATCTGCTCATCGCTCTTAGCTTTGCTTGATCATATCGTTATCCGTATTTATGCGTTTGTGCGTTTCGTGTTCTGTGTTGCGTGTTGCAGTGAAAGCAGGTGCTTTTCGGCACACTACTTTTCGAGAAAATTATTCTATATTTTTAATTCTTTTCTTATTTTTATTTATTTTTAGGTTGTATTAGCAATTTAATATTCATTTGTGGAATTTCTTTTTTCTCAGAAAAAGGCAAATTTTCACTAACAGAGTTGTTTCTCTTGTTCAATCAGGTTTATTTGGATGAATGATGGTGCCAAGCCTTGTACATATATTGTCAGCCATTCTGGTTTTACTTTCAGACAGTTTATTATACCTGAAAGTAAACGTCCCTTTTGCAGCAAGCACAGAATCAATGTCAAGCTTTTTTGAGATTCACCAAGGTAAAAATGAAATATATATATATATATTTTTTAAAAAAATAATAGAAATTTGCTTTTGTATAAAAGCTTGTCGTCATCGGCGTGTCATTTTGCTTGTCTTGAAAAAAAAAAAAACTTTTATTCAAACGTCATAACAAACGTAGATACTGGTTATGTAAACATGAAGCTGGTAAAGTGAAAAACACTCAATTGCCGACAAGTCGATCTGTTTTGTAGCTGACATGGCTAGGCAAGAGACAGCTTTAACACTAAACGACTGGTTTAACTCGGAAACATACCAGCTAAAACTTCTTCTTCCGGAATCAAATTTTTATTTGTTACCAAAAAAAAAAATGTTTTTTGAAATACTTTTGTATGTCTCCGAGAAACTTTGCGTCCGAAATTTTTTTTCTTGTGCGTCTTAACTAACGACAATAGTAATAATAATAATTACCAATTTTATAATCTGTTTTACATTCAAGTCAGTTTTAAATTTCCTTAATATAACTTATGTAAGCTATTTCTTTAATATGACCACTTTTTCGTTTTTTCTAACTTTACTCAAGAAAATTATACTTCGGCGAGTCAAAGCAATTAGAATTAACTAAAGCTATACACAGGCACAATGAAGGGGTTAAACTTTAGCTAACAGAGAAGCATCTAAAAGAAATGCAATCTTTCTTTGAGAAATTTGTTTAGCAAACATTGTTTGTAGCCACTAAAGAGAAACGTGAATACTAATGGTATATGATAAAAAATGATAATAATAACAATAGTAGCAATAGTCACATTTTAGGTAATAATAACAATAGTCCATTTATAAGTCAGGTAATAAGTCAGGTAATAATAACAATATTCCATTTTAGGTATATTTTAAGACCTTTATCGATTTTTTTTTTTTTTTTTTTTTTTAGGGCCTCTAAGGATAACATTTTTTTTTTTAAATCTGACGGAGTAACCCTTTTTAAATAAAGGCTTTCTTCCCTAATAAATAATCATGCCAATAATTATATGCAGATTACTGTCTGTTTGGCCATGTTATTGATGTTTGTACTGGAAAAGATTTGGAGTGTGGATTGCAGTGTTTGAGAAATGCCAGATGTCGATCATACAACTGTTTCGCTGCCGAGAATACTATTTCACAAATCTGTCATTTAAACAACGAAACACGAGGGTCCAGACCAGAAGACTTCAAGGATAACCAGGGATCGACGTACTTCGAACTTATGCAGGTTTGTATATTTATAGTAGCTACTGTCGTTGAAATCGAAAGTTGAAGACTAAAAAAAATAAAATGGTTAAAAAGTCAACTGCCAATTTAGGAATCTGAAACCGATAAGAACTGAAGCAGGTCAAATAATTGTTGTTGAATCAAGGCTTTTACCGGAATGAATACCGTACTCTTTCATATCACGTTTATAAGACAGATTAAAATTACAAGGTTTAATTATACAGGGTTTTTAACGTAACCATATAGGTGGCCAACTCGAAGTTTATTTGTGAAAACGACGGGAGGTGGAGCTCTCATCAGAATCAGTGCACGTGCAAACCTGGCTACAAAGGAACCACTTGCAGTTCAAGTGAGTTATGTGCTAAACTGCACTTCTGTTGAATAGTGAATAAGATTATAACACAGCTTTGGGAAAATTGGATACATCTGTCATTGAAGTCTTAGAGGTTCGTTCCAGCTACTCATGTATTACATTGAGGAAGCGAGTATCACCATTAATTCTTGAAAGTCTTGATGCCGTTTTGTCTTGGAAACACCGCACTTTAGCTCCTTTTTAGAGGAACCTTCTCCTTTTGAAAAAAAGTTTCTATTAAAACTGTTGGAAATATGTCCAAACGGTAAAAAACTGAAAAAAAAGGAAGAAGGAAGAAATGGGTCGATACAAATCATATCGCCAAACACCTTAGTAATACAAACTAAAAAGAGTTTTAATATAACATCATGCTTTCGCAGACACAAACACACGGGATCACTAATAAAACATTTTATTGTTGATACTTTTTGTCAATGTGTAGAGAAACTTGGCTTTTTCTCGTCCATACCCGGACATTCCTGTAAAAACATCCGGGATTCTGGAGATTTGTATGGAGACGGGGAGTACTGGATTGACCCTGAGAAAAACGGAAACCCTTTGAAGGTCTACTGTGACATGACAACTGATGGAGGTAATTGAAAACATGAGATATGTCTTTTTCAACGTTGATCGAGTATGAATATAAAAATAGGGAAGATTGCAGGCACTAAGCAACATTTTAAAATAAATGAGGTAAAGTCAAAAGAACTAAACTCAATAAAAACTGTTCTGTTAACCTGAGTTAACCTCTTTGAAAACATTTTGATATGTGTATTCGATTATTTCTACTAGTTTAGTGGGAAACCCGTCTTACACAAGTCAGGATAATTAAATTTTTATTGGGCAGCTTAATTTTTCACTTCTTTGAATTGATCATATTTTTTACCACTTTAAATCAAGGGTAAAGTAGTCTGAAATTGGAGCTATTGACGTAACTTCGTTTGTGAGTGTAACAAATGACATTTAATACCAATCACGATTTGAAATATAAGTGGTAGGAAAAGGAGGGAAAGGGTGGTTTTGCCCGTGGTCGAGCGTAATACAGATACATTTCAAAGGGTGGATAAGATTGTTTAGATATTGGTTGTCGTTATCGTACCCAGCCGCATTGCATGACATTCCACTGAAACTAGGTTATAAAAAATGGTTAATATCATTGCAATACCACCAACTGTTCAAATGACATTGGTTTTAAGTAATTATAAACAAAAACACAAAGAAGTTAGGAAATGAGGTGAAAGTTTATTTGTTACTAATTTCAGGCGGCTGGCTTCTTGTCGCCAATTTCGTGATGAACAACTCCACGCCACCTTCTAGCTGGGCCGCTGAGACATCATATCGCGGGATCAGCAACTATCACAAAAACTTAATGGGCATCAAGAAAAGCGCCATGAATGAGCTGAGAACACACTTTAATTTCACTCAACTGAGATTCCACTGCAGCAAACAACAGGGACGAACGTTCCACGTGACTACGGTCACTAACAGCACTGGTGAAGCTGTGGTCCAGTACTTCAGCAGTCAGACAGACGTGCTCCCCTTTTCTTGCGACTCTTATAAGAGACTGGATGCTGATAACTCTCAGTTAGCCTTGAAGTGTGATAAGTGGGGCAATGACGGCTCGCAAAATGCCGGAAAGTGGGGACACTACAAATACAAAGGAGAAAAAAGGATGTATAACCACGCAGCATTTGTTGCTTACAATTATCACTGGGTTATTACTGATGACCATTGGCTGTGTGATGATGTCGGAAGTAACTTCGCTGGACTATCGAAAGGAGATTTCTGGAAAATCTATGTACGCTAACCGTAGCTCCGGTGGTGTGATTTCTATCTTTTTTGGACCAAAGCGTTGCCTATAAGGTTCGATCACCAGTCATGTTGGGAAAATTGGGCGCCGCGATTAATTAACCGAAAACTGGACACGAGAGGGCACCGCCAAACAAATGTATTTGATTATATTATAATATGCATGGCATGCAGTGAAACCTGTTTATCCTCACTTTAAGTTGTTTTCCTGATCGGGTCGGTATTTGGTAGAGCAATTTTATCTTTAAATTGTAAATACAGTAATCTTGTTCCTTGTTACAAAAGAATGGTGTAATCAATTGGTCTTTACTTGATACACGCGTGCACGGAAGGACACAGTGTAGCGAAAAGAAGAGAGATGTCCCAAACATTTTGTATCATGTTAGAAAATCGTCGTTTAATGCATACATACATACATACATACATACATACATACATACTTTATTGCATAGCTCCCCCTTGGGGGCTCTTCCGCCATACAGAAATTAAAAAGATAAAAGATAAAAATATTTACAATAAAGAAGAAAAAAGAAAAAAAAAATCAGAAAAAAGGGGTATAGTTGAAATAAAAAATTCGCAATTAAAATTATATCTACCTTGATTTGATAAAAGGTGGCTATCGGGCTGTTAAGGAATGTATGGGGTTTCATATTTTGTTTTTTTTGAGGATACGGAGAATTGTTCGGCTTTCTTCCAATGAAATGTCGCCCTGTCTAATGTAGTGAATGCAATCTTACTTTTTTTTCTCCCTCCCTGTTTCCCCCCCCCCCCCCGTCTCCCTCCCCCTAGAATTACTTGTGGTTAGTCTAGCCCAGTCTCTAACTCCAACCCCTCTCTTTCATTTGAATTCTAGTTGCGCGCGCTAACTAGTAGAACAGTTGTGATCTATAGCTTTCCATTCTGCTGTCTAAAGGAAGTTTGCCGGAGGACATCATTAAGTCCCGTGAAGGTGAAAGTCTTACGATTTGCAAGTTGTGCGTCGGCTGTTATCGTACCTCAAACCGAGCTTTAGGCGGTTAAACACAGATAACCGGTCGGCTCGTTTTGCCAGGTACAGATAATGTTGAGCTTGCTTTAGACAGCAAAGGTCTTTAGCCACATCAATTAGGACTCGGAACTAGACTATACGGGCTGATTTGAAGGCGGTCATAACGATATTTGGCTTGAACTTTACCGTGGCTAAAGACTTAGTTTTTTACTGTTGAAGTTTGTGGAGCGGGCGTTACGCGCTCGACGAGATTCAAATACATCCGGGACATTGTCGGTTATTTCTAAAAGAAACATGTCGAAGTGGATAGCCAAGGAATCGCTTCAAGCGCTGATGTGAGTACATAGTTTTCTTTTTCCCTCAATTTTAGGCGTTCTCCGCCTAGCTAACACTCATAGTTCATAGTTCTCTGTGATTCGCTAGTGGGAGGCGATGCGATCGTGTGCATTTCCGGCCGCGACAATGGAGTTGACAATTGAGATAACAGATGCCCGCTTCCTCAGATATTTCGCCTGATTTGCTTAAAGTTGAATCGAATGTCGATGTAGAATGCTTTAGTTCAGTTTATTTGAGACGTGCATGCTGTAAGAAAGCTACAGTTCAGCTCTCCGCCGAGTGTTTTCTTCTGTCTATCTTGGTATTAATTTTGACTCACATTTCAAGTTGTAAACACTCTTAATTAAATTGATAGAATTCTTGATTTAAACAAAATGCCGTATATGCAGTCTTTTTGGTTAAAAAACACATAAACTAGAGTACCTTACGTTAAACTTGAGCTAAAATTAGCCCTCATTCAGCGTTCGTTACAGAAATAGGGCTTCAGATCTACGGTGTCATGTCAAATTTCGGGAGACACCTTTTATCAAATCAAGTTAGATTGTTCAATGGATTGTCGAGTTAAGACAAATTTTAGCTGAATTATTGAACCAAAGTCGTGTTTTCACTCTCGTTTACCCATTTCTTGTCAAATAAGCGGGCAGACTCGATTACTGTTAGGTTTAAAGGTCTTTAAAAGGTCATACTGCGTGTGTGTGTGTGTGCTACTGCTTGGTGACATCTAAGATTAAAGCTTTGATTTACTGAAACTCCAAGTCAGCTAATTCATTACTCCTCAACTTTGGCTCATTAAATCGGTTCTTTTTTCAATTTGATGGATTTTACATTCACTTTGTGGTCTATTATCGCTTGAAATGAGCTACAGAGCTGCGTTAGGACAGAAATAACTTATTCTTGTGCACAAATTTGTTCAATGGATTGTCGAGTTAAGACAAATTTTAGCTGAATTATTGAACCAAAGTCGTGTTTTCACTCTCGTTTACCCATTTCTTGTCAAATAAGCGGGCAGACTTGATTACTGTTAGGTTTAAAGGTCTTTAAAAGGTCATACTGCGTGTGTGTGTGTGCTACTGCTTGGTGACATCTAAGATTAAGGCTTTAATTTACTGAAACTCCAAGTCAGCTAATTCATTACTCCTCAACTTTGGCTCATTAAATCGGTTCTTTTTTCAATTTGATGGATTTTACATTCACTTTGTGGTCTATTATCGCTTGCAATGAGCTACAGAGCTGCGTTAGGACAGAAATAACTTATTCTTGTGCACAAATTTGTTCAATGGATTGTCGAGTTAAGACAAATTTTAGCTGAATTATTGAACCAAAGTCGTGTTTTCACTCTCGTTTACCCATTTCTTGTCAAATAAGCGGGCAGACTCGATTACTGTTAGGTTTAAAGGTCTTTAAAAGGTCATACTGCGTGTGTGTGTGTGCTACTGCTTGGTGACATCTAAGATTAAAGCTTTGATTTACTGAAACTCCAAGTCAGCTAATTCATTACTCCTCAACTTTGGCTCATTAAATCGGTTCTTTTTTCAATTTGATGGATTTTACATTCACTTTGTGGTCTATTATCGCTTGAAATGAGCTACAGAGCTGCGTTAGGACAGAAATAACTTATTCTTGTGCACAAATTTGTTCAATGGATTGTCGAGTTAAGACAAATTTTAGCTGAATTATTGAACCAAAGTCGTGTTTTCACTCTCGTTTACCCATTTCTTGTCAAATAAGCGGGCAGACTCGATTACTGTTAGGTTTAAAGGTCTTTAAAAGGTCATACTGCGTGTGTGTGTGTGCTACTGCTTGGTGACATCTAAGATTAAAGCTTTGATTTACTGAAACTCCAAGTCAGCTAATTCATTACTCCTCAACTTTGGCTCATTAAATCGGTTCTTTTTTCAATTTGATGGATTTTACATTCACTTTGTGGTCTATTATCGCTTGCAATGAGCTACAGAGCTGCGTTAGGACAGAAATAACTTATTCTTGTGCACAAATTTGTTCAATGGATTGTCGAGTTAAGACAAATTTTAGCTGAATTATTGAACCAAAGTCGTGTTTTCACTCTCGTTTACCCATTTCTTGTCAAATAAGCGGGCAGACTCGATTACTGTTAGGTTTAAAGGTCTTTAAAAGGTCATACTGCGTGTGTGTGTGTGCTACTGCTTGGTGACATCTAAGATTAAAGCTTTGATTTACTGAAACTCCAAGTCAGCTAATTCATTACTCCTCAACTTTGGCTCATTAAATCGGTTCTTTTTTCAATTTGATGGATTTTACATTCACTTTGTGGTCTATTATCGCTTGAAATGAGCTACAGAGCTGCGTTAGGACAGAAATAACTTATTCTTGTGCACAAATTTGTTCAATGGATTGTCGAGTTAAGACAAATTTTAGCTGAATTATTGAACCAAAGTCGTGTTTTCACTCTCGTTTACCCATTTCTTGTCAAATAAGCGGGCAGACTCGATTACTGTTAGGTTTAAAGGTCTTTAAAAGGTCATACTGCGTGTGTGTGTGTGCTACTGCTTGGTGACATCTAAGATTAAAGCTTTGATTTACTGAAACTCCAAGTCAGCTAATTCATTACTCCTCAACTTTGGCTCATTAAATCGGTTCTTTTTTCAATTTGATGGATTTTACATTCACTTTGTGGTCTATTATCGCTTGCAATGAGCTACAGAGCTGCGTTAGGACAGAAATAACTTATTCTTGTGCACAAATTTGTTCAATGGATTGTCGAGTTAAGACAAATTTTAGCTGAATTATTGAACCAAAGTCGTGTTTTCACTCTCGTTTACCCATTTCTTGTCAAATAAGCGGGCAGACTCGATTACTGTTAGGTTTAAAGGTCTTTAAAAGGTCATACTGCGTGTGTGTGTGTGCTACTGCTTGGTGACATCTAAGATTAAAGCTTTGATTTACTGAAACTCCAAGTCAGCTAATTCATTACTCCTCAGCTTTGGCTCATTAAATCGGTTCTTTTTTCAATTTGATGGATTTTACATTCACTTTGTGGTCTATTATCGCTTGCAATGAGCTACAGAGCTGCGTTAGGACAGAAATAACTTATTCTTGTGCACAATCTACCTTGATTTGATAAAAGGTGGCTATCGGGCTGTTAAGGAATGTATGGGGTTTCATATTTTGTTTTTTTTGAGGATACGGAGAATTGTTCGGCTTTCTTCCAATGAAATGTCGCCCTGTCTAATGTAGTGAATGCAATCTTACTTTTTTTTCTCCCTCCCTGTCTCCCCCCCCCCGTCTCCCTCCCCCTAGAATTACTTGTGGTTAGTCTAGCCCAGTCTCTAACTCCAACCCCTCTCTTTCATTTGAATTCTAGTTGCGCGCGCTAACTAGTAGAACAGTTGTGATCTATAGCTTTCCATTCTGCTGTCTAAAGGAAGTTTGCCGGAGGACATCATTAAGTCCCGTGAAGGTGAAAGTCTTACGATTTGCAAGTTGTGCGTCGGCTGTTATCGTACCTCAAACCGAGCTTTAGGCGGTTAAACACAGATAACCGGTCGGCTCGTTTTGCCAGGTACAGATAATGTTGAGCTTGCTTTAGACAGCAAAGGTCTTTAGCCACATCAATTAGGACTCGGAACTAGACTATACGGGCTGATTTGAAGGCGGTCATAACGATATTTGGCTTGAACTTTACCGTGGCTAAAGACTTAGTTTTTTACTGTTGAAGTTTGTGGAGCGGGCGTTACGCGCTCGACGAGATTCAAATACATCCGGGACATTGTCGGTTATTTCTAAAAGAAACATGTCGAAGTGGATAGCCAAGGAATCGCTTCAAGCGCTGATGTGAGTACATAGTTTTCTTTTTCCCTTAATTTTAGGCGTTCTCCGCCTAGCTAACACTCATAGTTCATAGTTCTCTGTGATTCGCTAGTGGGAGGCGATGCGATCGTGTGCATTTCCGGCCGCGACAATGGAGTTGACAATTGAGATAACACATGCCCGCTTCCTCAGATATTTCGCCTGATTTGCTTAAAGTTGAATCGAATGTCGATGTAGAATGCTTTAGTTCAGTTTATTTGAGACGTGCATGCTGTAAGAAAGCTACAGTTCAGCTCTCCGCCGAGTGTTTTCTTATGTCTATCTTGGTATTAATTTTGACTCACATTTCAAGTTGTAAACACTCTTAATTAAATTGATAGAATTCTTGATTTAAACAAAATGCCGTATATGCAGTCTTTTTGGTTAAAAAACACATAAACTAGAGTACCTTACGTTAAACTTGAGCTAAAATTAGCCCTCATTCAGCGTTCGTTACAGAAATAGGGCTTCAGATCTACGGTGTCATGTCAAATTTCGGGAGACACCTTTTATCAAATCAAGTTAGATATACATTACAGTTAAAGGGGCATTTAATGCATCTTTAATACAAGTAACAGTGATGTTTTTTGGTCCTACTTACTTACTTACTTACTTACTAACTTACTTACTTACTTACTTACTTACTTACTTACTTACTTACTTACTTACTTACTTACTTACTTACTTACTTACTTACTTACTTACTAGACGGGGGGGGGGGGGGACCCCAAATGAAAGGCGCGAATGCTCATCGTCTCGCTTAGGGGTGCAAATTTCGGATATTTGGTATCACTTAGGGGGTTCGGGGTGAAAATCCAATATTTTAGCTGTCAAGGTCTCGTTTAGGGTTGCATTCGAAGAAATGTACAAACATAAGTTATATTTTTAGCATTTTGGTATTTTTTAAGGGTCGTAAAAAGTTTGAGCCACGCCCAGATTGGTCTCTTTTAGGGGTTCTTTTAAAAATTTTTGACGAGCATCCCCGCCCCTTTAATATCATGGGGAGTCCCCCCCGTCTCACTAAACAGCTTCAGTTATCAAAATGTAAATAATTCCTTTTGTACGGTTTAAGAAACAAGAGTGGAAGTTTGTATAGTCGCATTTATCTGCCACTGAAAAGAGATTGGAAAACAAGACGCTCTGAAAAAAAATATTACTTTATTAAATTCAAGGTGTTTGGCAATGCGAATTATCTCGCTTTATTGATACTAAAACTAAGAAGTGTAAGGAAAAATAAAGGCGTGAAGGAAAAAAATACTTGATGAATCATTGAATCATTGATGAGTTTGAAAAGTTTTAATAAAGAAATCGATGATTGTCTTTCTTGTTTCCACTTAATCAGTACGCATGATAAGAAAAAAAAAAAACAATAATAAAAAAATTCACAAAATTTTCCCAACCTTGAAAGTACCTTATTATAGGAAATTAACGCGACATGAAATTAACGCGAATTTCAAAAGTTCGCGTTAATTTAAGTCGCGTTAATTTTTGTTAACGTTAATTTCCGCACCGTTAATTAAGTGGAGCGTTAATTTCCATGACCTTAATTTCCATTATTTTGGCCCCAATTTCTCGTTACAGTCCAGACGTTCTTGACTCAAAGGAAAAAATATTATTTTATCAGGGTGGTCATCTACCACTTCCACTGATACTGCGAAGAACGCTCGAAGTGGGAAAAAGACCATGAACATTGTTTGCGTTTAAGATTATACGCCTACAAGTGTTGAAATAAACTTGTTCCAGTTGTGCACGTCGCGTTAATTTCCTTCATTGTGAAGTGTTACCCTCTCTTTCGCGTTAATTTCCTTTATTCGGAAGTATTTTTTTCCTTCAATTCGCATTAATTTAAGTCGCGTTAATTTCCAATACCTTAATTAACACAAGCGTTAATTTCCTATAATAATACAGCTCTTGCCTCAAAATCTCTTGCATTTTTCCATTCGACATCTCCATTTACAACTTGTCCACTTGTACACAATGTAAAGCGTATTTTTCGACTCGTATCATGTCAACAGCATTGCACCGCTCCCAAGCTCTTGCATGTATCCATAAATTTTCTGGAAACGTTTCCTATTCTCTAGATATAAACCATCTTTACAAATGACCTCGATGATTTTGTAAACATCGCTCTTCACTTCAAATAGCTCAAAGCGTTACATATATGTTCTTTTGTGAAGTGGTTTCTCAAAATATGCTTACCTAACCCCCGAAACAATACTTTCAAAATTGATTGTACATGAGTTAGATAGTTGAATGGTTAAATATTTCTTCATCTCAATGTTGCGTTTTTAAGTTATGAAGGTTTATTTTTCCAATATATTAATGAGTATGACGTCTACCCAGGCTATTAAGCATACTTGTTTTGCTTATATCATTATTTACTCGCCATTACCAGACACCAAATTTACAATAAAAATTGTGGAAATTGCGACTATTATGATAATGCTTTTTAAATACTGCTTGTGTGAACCAGTCAAAATCTGTATATTGAATGAAGACTGGGTAGACGTCATACTCATTAACATATTGGAAAAATAATAACCTCTTACTAACCGAGCGCGAGGGCCGTACTGGGGAATATTGGCCCGAGGTCGTGGCAGTACGGACCGAGCGCAGCGAGGTCCGTACAAAAACGACCGAGGGCCAATATTCCCCAGTACGGCTCGAGCAAGCTAGGTTAGTAAGTAGTTTATTATATGGCACTCGAGCTATGCTTGTTTATTTTTCTGTTAAAAAGCACTTCCGGTCACTTGCATTCAAAGGGCTTCCATCGTAAAGTGCAGGATGATGACGCGAGCAAAACAGAAAGAACAAGCTACCACGAGTTTGAAAACAAATTTATCGATCGTGACGAAGAAGACGAATATTCACCAAGCGGATTTTATTATTCTAAAGATCGGGAAAGTTTGATGTAGAAACTGAAACAGGCATCACTGAAAGCCAGAAGGCTGCTCGGCTAACGAAACTGAGGTTTCTTGGCCATCATTCTGCGTTGAAGTTGAACGTCTCAGCTCCCCAGCGTAACTTTCGGCTTTCGTCTCTGGCTCGTAAACCGAAGTGTAAGGGTATAAATTTTTTTAAAAAAGCACAAGACAGTTCTATGAAGTGCCCACTGGATTGCTTAATTCTCCTGCTTCAAAAAGAGCCTCTACGACTTCGTCGTCTTCATCAATCGCCTGAGCGGCTTGCGGCTTCTTTCCTTCGCCGTACTTGTGAACTAGTGACTGGCACTTCGCAGCTAGTATGCTTACTCTTCTCGATTTTTCAAACTCAATGCCGTCAGATGGTGCCGTTGAGTATGTTGAATGGATATTTCTTCTCAGGTATCGCAGTTTGCTTCGCAGAAAACTGGAAATAGCTGCTTGCTCGTACTCTTCTCCTTTTTTGGCTTCGTGTGTTTAAGCTTATAAAAAATTCGCTGCGTGAAAAATTTGGACTCACTTGGACGGAAAGTTGGTCAAGCTCGGAAGCAGGTAGGCTATCAATTCTTTCATTTGTCATACTATTACCTTCACGTACCTTCAATGTAGCGGGGAAAAGCTTTCATTTAAGTAGCCGTCTTCTTATTTGTGTTCATAGTTTTTCGTTCGTTTATAAAATCGTCTATATGGCCTTCTGGCTTTCGGTGATACCTGTTTCAGTTTCCACATCAGAAGTTTCCCAGTCTTTAAGATAATTCGGTTGAAATTCGCTTGGTGAATATTCGTTTTCTTCGTCCACGTTATAAGCTCTGTAAAATATCAATCTGTTCGGTAGTTTCTTTGTGAAGAATGAGAGTACACGTTTTGTTTTCGCAGGTTTAGTTGGAAATTTGAATTTACCGGCTTTCGAAAAAAATACACTGATTGGACCGTTTTCATGGAAACGGTCCGTATGGCAAAATCCCGACCAAGAAAGAACCAATCAGAACGCTCGGATTTGCCTAAGACTGGCTTTGCCATATAATAAACCTTCATAACTTAAAAACGCAACATTGAGATGAAGAAATATTTAACCATTCAACTCTCTAACTCATGTACAATCAATTTTGAAAGTATTGTTTTGGGGGTTAGGTGCACTTTAATCAATTTATTTAACAAAGCAAGCCATTTAGGGTATTTTAAGAAATACTGCGAAAAGTAATTCGAATGAAGATGATCATATATGTAAAAATATATCCCGCTTTTCTAGATCATTTAGTTTTATTTACCGAATAAAAATGTACAAAAAATGTAAAGCAATTTTACGATAATGAAATCACTAGTAATTTTTACACCACGAACAAGTGAGAAACTACCGTTAAATGTATTAGGTTAAGTTTCATCCAAAGCAGATATTCCTAGAAATATTCTTTCTTTGTTAATAAATAACTGGATGAAATTTACTTCAAACAGAAACAATAGGAGCTTCGCGTTCAATGAAAATAATTGTTACTTTTCTGCTCAAAATACCTCCCTCATCGCAGATTTTGTGGATAGCACTGAATGGACTTTATTAAATACACACGAAATTCTAAATCAATGAATGGCCGTAAAGATCAAACTTTTAATCGAGAAATAAGGTAAGAATTAATTTATTAATATCATAGGTGACAAATTACTCCTTAATTTTGGCGCGAAATTTCAACGTTAATTAATAATTTCACATGTGAAATTATAAAATTGCCATGGCAACGTAGTTAGTGGCAAGATGGCGTCCGGAATAAAAGATGTTTTAAAGTTTAAACTTTGTACATTTTCGCTTGAATTTAATCTTAGCCAGCTAGCCTTGACTATGTATTGTCAACAGCAAAAATGAATCTCTAAAAGGTTTTATTCAACGACTAAAAAACTTGCGAACTTAAGCAAAATGTATGCTTTCAACTTTTCAAAGCTCGGAGTCCGCGATGCAATATACCAGTCAAAAACACCTACGATTGCAAGCGTAATTTGTAATTTTTGTAATCAAATGGTATACTTGTGAAATTAGGAAATAATTTCACTTGCATTTTGTCAAAATGCTAATAATTTCCCTCGCCTAAAGGCTCGGGAAATTATAAGCGTTTTGACAAAACGCGCGTGAAATTATTTCCTAATTTCACTCGTCACCATTTGATTACCAATACTAATTGCATTGCGCAATAGATGGAAAAGTTACGAATACCACAAAACAAATATTTCTGAGTTCTAAAGATATCCTTTTCGAATGAACATATATACAGTAAAAACCCGCGTATAAGAACACCTATTTTGGCGGTTCAGGCTGATTTGGTTCTTATATAATCTGCAAAATCAGCCTGTAAGTGTTCTTAAGTGTTCTTAAAAAAAGTTTCTTAAAATAACGAACATACTAGGCTAACAATAGATGAAATCAATATATATGCACACAATTGTATTTTAATTTTAATAAAATTGATAAATCAAGGCAATACTGTACTGTAATTGGGGTGGAACTATTATGTGCGCAATGAAAAGTAGTGTTGATCTTTGATATTTTTCCATATAAGAACAACTTTCATTTTTCAGGCTGAATGTGTTCTTATATAAATGGTACTTTATTTCCTAAAATCAGGCTTGTTTGTTCTTAATCCACTTGTTCTTATACGCGGGTTTTTACTGTATCACTTTTAAGGATTTTGCCAATGTGATTGCTTGAACGTCTAATGGCCGAAAAAATGTTCCATTCAGTTTGGTTGAATCATAGATTTCGGTAATTTGGGACTGTATAATTACTAAATGATGAAAATTTAAAGAAATAATAATGTGCTTAGGAATTTCCGACTTTTGGAATCTATTTACCTCCACGCTGTCGATTTATTGTCATTAGATCTAGACAAACACGTCTGAAGAATTCGAATTATTATGTTGGGTACTTTTAGAAATCATTGCAAAAGTAAAGATAAAATCGATGACCTTGTTTAGAAAATATATATATAAAAAAAATAAACGCTTTGCTTAATACGTTCTCCTGACGTTTGCAAACTGATGTTCTTTTGATAGGAAACCGTATGTATTGAATGATTCAAGTTAAGTATTTAGGTACGGCTTACAACGGGTGCTGGTAACAAATGGAAGGGGTTTTTCAAGCAAAATAACACAGATAACGTTTATATATATAATGAATTCCAGAAAAGGTTATAGTTTGTTTACTAAAAAACAAAAATTGTCCTTTAACTGTAAGATAGGGCAGTACACCTGAATTTTAAAAGCTGTTAAAATCACTACAGTAGACTCCCGAAAACTCGAATCTCGCGCTAACTCGAACCAAAGCCTTTCGCCTGGATTTCCGTCATACATTCACTGTAATTTTACCCTCGGTAACCTCGCGCAAACTCGAACCAATTTTCGTTTCCCTCAGGTCATTTTCTAGATAATTTTACCCTCGATAACTCGAACCATGTCTGTCAATACGTGACAAGTAAAAACAAACCTTGTGAGGGTTCATTTAACTAAAGTGCATTGTATCTTCATAAAGCGTGCTGCATAAGTCATTTTTTCTAAATGTTAATAAATCTCGAGTCTCTTAAAAACTGGAGTGTGCGTGGTATACAGTAACTGAAAACTGTATTGTTTCATTTTCACGCGACTTCTCTATACTAATTTAATGAAAATGCTCATTGTATGAACAGAAAAAAGTTAACCCCGGTTTTTTCTTATGTTCGGCCATTTGTTCTCAACTCCTGATAACTCGAACCTTTTTCAATTTCCCTTGAAGGTTCGAGTTATAGGGGGTCGACTGGTTCTATTGTTTTGTTTTATCACCAGGAATGTACGTCATAAAGCAGATGGGATTATGCCGGCCAGTGATTATTGTGAAGATACTTCTACCCTTCGTGGATAGCTTGGTATTCAGTACAACATCTCATTCCTACTCAGAATCACACACGAATCAGTTTTTTGAGATTCACGAAGGTGAGTAACCTATGTTCTCAAACATATTGCAATATGTTTAAAATGGAATCGGTTCTGCCCTTTTTGGTTTCGTATCGGTAAAATCAAGAAAAAACAATAAGCCTCAAAGTCAAATGTAAGTTCAACACTGCGGAGCCGTTTGGATCTAGTATGCGCTACTTGTATTTTATTGTATTTTACAAGCAATTAAGATTTAGGACAACTATTACCAATAACTAATGCATTTAATTTTAATCTGATATTTGTTTAAGCTTTTAGGGACAGTGTCCTAGTTGGTTATCGAAAGTTCGAATTCTCTTCCCCCATTTCCCACTTTATATTGCCAAATGCCACCAAATATACAAATAAAGCGGACAAAAATTTCCTAAAAGCAAAAAAGCATTATTGTGGGAATAACAGGAATACAAAAAAAGAAGGGGATTGCAGTTCATCAAATTTGATTTTGTGACAGGATTTCAAAATATCAATATTGCAATTCTGGTGAAAGTTCTAATCTTTTTATCATTATTTTATCTTTTTGGTTGACACTGCTTTCCTTTCCCAGTCACCAGAGTCGTTTCTCTTTTTTATCGCTATTTAAGAGGAAGATTTATAAAGTTTCATTTCTGAAAAATAATGTTATTCTCAGATTTCATGCTTGTGGGTCACGTCATAGAAACTTTGATTACTGAAGAGTTCGGGTGTGGTTTACGATGTGCAAGAAACAGAAAATGTCAATCATACAACTGTCATTCTGGCGGACACCAAGGCACCGAAACATGTGAATTGAGCCGAAGGACTTTTTTATGACTGACGAAACTCTTTGAATTTCATAGTATTCCTTCTCCGTTCATAATCCAAACGTTGTTCTAATTTATTCTTTAGTTATAATATTAAGGGGAAAAACCTTAACTCCTAAGCCTTTGTTTTAGAAAATTACTTAAGGTATCACGGAAGGAAAATTGGCGTTTTCGTTCCAAGTGAAAATGTTTGCAAACCATTAATGTTAACCCCAATAAAGTATATATTTTCTGAAGGCTTATTGAATAAAGATTGTAATTTTGGATTTTGTTTTGATCATATAGACCATAATTACCAACGTCAGTAGTTTGTTTGCAATAATGATGTTGCACAACATTAGGTTTATTTGAGAAAACATTTACGTGAGAGCCTAAACTTTTATGTGGAATTTGATCTACATATATTGGTCTAAAAACGGTGTATCAGATTTTTCGTTTCTTGCTCCATTAATTTTTTTTATAAATTTTTAAACTTTAAAATGGCGTTTTTAAGGCTTCTTTAGAATTAAAACAGGGACGTACGTTCCACGTGACCACTGTCGCTAACAGCACTGGTGAAGCTGTAGTCCAATACTTCCCTCTTCGTGCAGTTCGAATAAGAGATTGGCCGGCGACAACTCTCAGTTAGCCAGGCAGTGCGATAAGTGGGGAAGGGATGTTTCTCACCATGTTGGAAAGTGGGGATACGACGACTTCCGGGGAGATGTACAACCACGCAGCATTTATTGCTAGCAATAATCACTGGTATATTATTGGCGCAGTGGTGAGAGCTCTCGCCTCCCACCAATGTGGTCCGGGTTCGATTCCGGCCAGGTACCATATGTGGGTTGAGTTTGTTGTTGGTTCTCGTCCTCCACAAAAAAGACCAACACTTCTAAATTCCAATTCGATCGGGACTCCGAGGGCCACAGGTTTGTCAGTCGAAGACTGTTACGTGCAACCCTCGTAAAACAAAGTTGATTTTTAATGGTTACTGGCTCTGCGATGATGTCGGAAGTAATTTCGCACTATCACGGGGAGATTTCTGGAAAATCTATGTTCGCTAAGAGATATAACTGAGTAGAATGTATAAGCAGAGAGCTGTTTTTTTGCTTTGTGTCGAAACTTACTGGCCCTTTCCTGTTTCTGTGTAATGGAAAACAATCTTTGGCATGCAGCATGACATTTACTCGGTTGGTAGAGAAGTAAAGAATAGTAAAGCTCACCTTGTAAATGACACCTTGTCATTTAGCTCTGAGTTCAACGCTCTCTGATCGGTTTGGCATTTCTTATTTATAGAATTACTTATCTTTTAACCCTATTCAGACCGGGGGGGGGGGGGCTTTGAGGCCCGCGGTGACTTTGAACTCTTATAACTTTTTTTAAGATTCAACCAAACGCTGCCAAACTTGCTGACTTTTCCTAAAATTTATCTGGCAATTATTTGGTAGGGTTGCATCGCCATGGCAACGGCATTTTGACAGGCATGTTTTCCCAAATTTGTAATTTTGCGTGTTTCTGTTAATAAAAATTAACTTTCATGGAATTATTTTTACATTTTTACGGTTTTAAAGCACATTTATTGATTTTGAGTACTTTGTAGTAATTTTGGGTGGTTTTCTGGCATTTTAGAAAAATTTTGAAATCCAAGATGGCGGATCCAAGATGGCGGCTGTTTTGACATCATGATGTAATTGTCACGTGATGTGACGTCTCCATCCCACGTGACGATTACCAAAAGAAAGATGTTCGGACATACAATACATCCTACGTACGGGTGGGGGAGGGGGGCTTCCGTTCCCGCTTGATAATTTGACTGTCCGAGCTTCAAGTATACATTAATACTTTGTAAAAACTTACTCAGTGTATGTTTTGAACTTGTGACGACAAGCTACTGAATACACAGGTAACAGGTAATGAAAATAGTCCTAACTGACATCAATAGTAAAGTAAAAGTGCCTTTATGGCTCTTATGTAAGTGTTCACGTTTGTTATTGAACACAAATAAGCAGTGGCGGATCTAGGGGAGGGCCCAGGGGGCCCGGGCCCCCACCTTATTTTAAGGCCAAACTGAGGCCCAAAGGACCGAGAAAACTTTTTTATAATAATAATAATAATATAATAACAACTTTATTTAATGAGGGTTACACATTACAGTTAAAAACTGAAAAACCTGTGGCCCTCCCCTAGAATAAAAGTTAATACTACTACAAATATATTATCAATAAAAAATGAAAACAGATAAAATAGATAAAAACTAGATTGAACGGACGTGAACGGACCCTACTTTCTTTTCCAAGGTCTGGATAATCAGGCCCCCCACTTACCTGAAGGTCTGGATCCGCTACTGATATGTGTGTAAAATTAATATCTGGGTGACAGTAGTTTTTTTATTTCAATCCCTCCGTGTGCTAAAAATAAAGGTTTCTACTTCACGTCAAAACTTTTCGCTTCCATTTATTTCAGAAATTCCGCTACCTTTAGTTGCAAGCTATGAGTAAAGGCTGGTTTGCACAGATCATCAAATCATTTGCGATCCCGCGCTATTGTGAGGGAAATTGAAGACCGCTTTTGAATATTAAAAAATATATATATATATATATTATACCATGACCTGATTGCAGCAATTTCAAATAAGTGGGAAATAACTGTTGGGAAATTGACGGCACTTTGTTTTGAGGCGGCACAATTTAGGTAGACTGAATTCCTTTCCGTGCAGAGATGATTTAGCTATATAAAGCTCTGTGTATGATCACAACTTATATTTGCCAGTATTGTTTAATTTGCTGCTGGTTTTTAATTTCAATTTCGATCTTCACATGCGACGGTTGGTCATTCGTTTTTTTTTTAATAAAAAAGTTATGCACGCATACCAAGGACAATGAAAACAAGAGAGAAGTCCCAAACATTTTTAGAACTTTCTGGTAACTTCTCGTCAGAAAATCGCCGACTTGTTTGTTAGCGACTTCTCTTAATAATTACCCTTAAAACCTTTGTTAATTTACACAAAGTAGGAAAACACGAGTAGATATCTGTATCTTAGATTGTAAATTGCTGCGTTCAGTACTTAAAGTTTCCACGTCACTTTAAATAAAAAAAATATTGCTGTTTCTATGTAATATATCAGACACGGAAAAAGTGTTTCATCGCTTTTTTCAAAAAACGTAAAAAAAGAAATTAAAAAAATAAACTGAGCAGAGAAAATTCTTTTATAGATACGATTCTGATTTTTTTATATACAATATTCAATGTGTTTGGAAATACGATCATGCATCTTAATTTAACTAAAATTTATGAGTGAAAGCCTGAGACTGAATTTAAAACGAAAAAAATATATGTATAAAGAACTCGATAAATCATTAATGAGATGAAAATTTTTTATAAAGAAATCGAAGATTTTTTCCCTGTTGCGATATAATCATACAGCGCGCATGAAGAAAAAGCACTCGTTGAAAAAATTGAAACTTGTGTGCAGCCTTTTTCGTCATAACTCTTGGAAAAGAAAGGGTTTCTTTTTCACTAGGTATAAGTTAAATAACAAGGATTTTTTAAACCACGCATTTTACTTCAAATAAACAACACAAAGCGTTCCATATGTTCCTTTGTGAAGTGGTTCTCAAAATATGCTACTGAATTCGACAATTATTTTTTTAAACAAAACATCCTGTTTATGGTGTTTGCAGGAATACTCATATATTCCACTTTTCGGGATCACGCTTTTTTCAATTATCGAATATAAATGTACAAAAAATGTAAAGTACTCTTAAAGATTGAAATCACTAGTAACGAAAGTAGCGTCACGAAAGTTGAATTAACAAGCTAGAAACTTCCATTAAAGTGAAAACAACGTTTCATTCATAGCAGATATACCTATAAATATCATTTCTAAATAAATGACAGTCTGAAATTTACTTAAAGAAACAATTGGAGCTGAGAGTTCAATAAAAATAATTGTTTCTTTTTCTCCTCAAAATACCTTAATTACAGTTTTTGTGTAAAGCACTAAAGGAACTTCATTAAATTAAAAAAAAAAATCTAAATCAGGGAATGACTGGAAAGATCAAACTTTTCATCAAGCAAAAAGGTAAGAACTTTTACTTTTTTGTATGGTGCAACAGATGGAAAAATTACGAACACTGCTTTTACAAATATTTGTGAATTTTAAACATCTACTTTTCTGATAAACGGATCATGCATGTCACTTTTTAGGGGAATTTTCGCCGATGTGATGCTTGGAATTTTTATATGGCACAGAAAATGTGTCATTTGGTTTTGATAATAGATTTCGGTAATTTGGAAATTGATGAAAATGTAAAGTAGTATGTTGTCAAGGAATTCACGTCCTTTGAAATTTATTTACATTCACGCTATCGATATTTATGATTGTGTTTAGACGAACACGTCTGAAAAATTCGAAACATTATTAATGGGAGCTTTCAAAAATTATTGCAAAAATAGACGACAGAAAACATTTAAGATAAAATCGATGATTGATAGATAGATAGAAAAAACCGTTTCCTTTGCTAAATACTTCTCTCGACTTATGGAAACAAGAAGTTCACTAGACGGAAAACTGTATGCATTGAGTGACTCAGTAAGTATTGAATTGGTTGTATAGGGTACTGGTAATAAACAGCAAGTTTTTTTTTTTGCCAACATAACATAGCACAACGGTTATAAACGATATTCATCCGGATAAAATTTGTAGTTTGTTTAATAAAAGTGCAAAATTGATCTTTTAACCTAAGGTAAGCCAGCACACATGGACTTGTAACACTGCTTACAATTATTACTACCAGGCTTAACTTTATATTTTGTCACCAGTAGTGTACGTGATGATGCTAATAGGATTATGCCGGCCAGTGATTATTGTTATGACACTTCTTCCCTTCGTGGATAGCTTGGTATTCAGAACAACATCCCATTCCTACTCGGAATCAAACGCAAATCAGTTTTATGAAATTCACGAAGGTGAGTACCCTTTGCATTCTAATTAAATGCAGTATATTAAAAGTGGAATCGATTTCGGCCTTGTTTGTTTTTGATTTGTAAAATCAGAAATAAAAAAATAAGCCTCAAATACAAGCGTTAAGGTTACTGTAAACCTTCGAATTCAGAGGCCAAATTTTGCGAAAATTTTTCTCTTTGCTCATTCTAAAGCTAAAACACTGGTTTATAGTTTGGTGAAAAAAGTAATGTAAAATTGTTAAATGATCGCGAGTTATCGAGGAAAAACTTCTTTTCAGAAGAGTTAATAAATAGCTAAAGGTGTTATAATCCTAATAAAACATGGGGCGCTCGGTTCATTTTTCGCGGTAAACTTCATCCGGCGACTCGAGTTACGCAGATTTGAAAGTTTTATTTACATCGAAAGAGCTGTGCTGTTTAGCGTGGGTAAGGCCAGAAGGATCAGTGAATTTTTATGCAAAAGTCTGTAAAAATTAATATGAGTTTATCAAAAAGAGAGAACACATCTTGGACGAAACATCGTAAGAAAACCGGGTCGAAGAAAACGGAAATAAAAGAGGGAGACTAGAAGAAGGCCAGAAGCAATTTGATGTTCAGTTGGAGCTTAAGAACAAATCGAACAATAACCCTCAAGGTAACGCTTTCCCGAGCGAATTCATCCCCGCTACAGCACTTTGTTTGGGATCGACGGTCAGCTGATTTTGGCTGCTATTTCGAAGCTGGTTTCCCGTCCTTTCCCGCTTGCTAGCGCTTCATTTTCCTTTTGTTTACCCGTGTTAGAATCCATTCTGGTTGTCCTTACTTTCCACATTACAAGCTGCTAGTATTTCAAATATTCGGGCCAAATTTACGGTTCTGGGAAGTTTTTTGCCCCCTTGAGCCACCGTACAGATCAATTAGACCACGATTTGATTGCGAAATAATGTTTTCAGTGAGTTGCGATGGTCTATTTTGGTGAGGAGTCTCTGGGGGACGCAAGCTTGTGTTTCATTGGTCGGCGGCATGACCGCGTTGACAATCACACTGATGAAGTGTGATAAGCTTGCAAACCTTTAGGAGCAAAAAAACGCGAGCTTTATTTTTGCGATGATTCCACTACTTCAAGCAAATTAATAGGGCATGTAGATTTGACGGATTTTTACGAAACTTGGTCAAAATGTTCCTGGGTTATTAACGCGCCAAACTGTGTGAGGCTTTTTTAATATTTCAAATATTCCGCGTTTTAGACCTTCTTACGTGTCGAAGATCGGCAAATATTCTATTCGCCGAGTTTACAATAGATTTTCTCAGCAACCAATTAGAATATCCAAAAAGCCTCACACACTTTTGTAGTCCATTACCTGCTGATTGACACTGTCCAGTTTGTTTGGTCGTACATGCGAACACGAAAGCAGGTAATTCAATTTAGCAAACATCGTCAGTGTTGCGGTTTAAGGCTTGCGCGAGCTTACCATTAGACCTAATCTTTAAAATAACTTTTTTTTTAGATTCTACATTTTATTAGCTTTACAGTGATATATACTTTTTCAAGGTTTTGTAAAAAGAAACACACACATAATCGATTTTCCGGAAGACACTCCTTAAGGTCTACAGTAACCTTAAGTTAAGTACTGCAGAGTGTTGGGGATCTCGTATTGAAATCACAGAAACTTTAAAACATAAGACAACTACATAATTAAGAAAAGCAAGATTATACCAAAAATGGACCAGAGATATAGACAAAGTCACGGCGGTTGAACTTTTTGCCCACTATTTTAAAAATCAAACATTTTTTAATAAACTCTCTGCTACTGAATTCCTAGCTTTCTTATTTTGTTTCCTTGTTTGATTAATAATGTACACCTTTTTAGTCAAAATAAAAAAAATTCTTTTAAGGCAGCTAAAATGAATAAATATACGAAGAATTTGTCCGCCAAAAAATATACGGGAAGCTCCGCCCCGACGTCCAAACCCTTACACTTTTGGCTACCATTTTTGATAGAAAAGGTAGCCCTTTCGTATAGTTTGGATAGGTAATGGTAAGCCTTTCACATACCTACAGAACTGATACTGCATTTCTTTTCTTAAATTTGACTTGAACAACCCTTTTAACATAGTGAAATGAATCGACCGTTCGGTGGGTCTGTTCGAGGAATTTTAAAAATATCTAAATGACAGTTTCCCTACCCTCTTGTATACTCTATCTCGTAATATTCCTACCCTTTAATAAACCTACAGAATGATAATAATATTATCATTAAAAAAGGTACCCCTTTCAGGAGGCGCCTCCTAGTATAGCCCACTATACGGAGAGTACCCCCGAGTCTACATCATCCAGTAGAATCCTATCAAAAAACAACAACAACAACAACAACAACAACAACAACAACAACAACGAAGTTAATTAAGTCTGTTTGGTTATGTGTCGCTTTATATCCAACATACTGGCATGGTCGTTTCCAAAGAAAGATGAATCATTTCTGATGAAATATATTACATGTATGTTAAGACTTCAGGCTTGTTGGTCACGTCATACAAACTTCGATCACAGATGAGTTCGACTGTGGGTTTCGATGTGCAAGGAACAGGAAATGTCAGTCATACAACTGCCATTCCAACGGACGCCGTGGTAACGAAACGTGTGAATTGAACGGCCAAACACGGCACACGAAGCCAAAGGACTTAATACCAAGCAAGGGATTCACTTACCATGGAAAAGGTATGTAAATATCCACAGTTTCAGGTTACTGACGAAATTCTGAATTTTACAGTTTTCCTTGGCTGTTCATTATCCCACGCTGTGCTTACCCTGTAATTTCCAACATTTTTGCCAACAAAACGGGCCAACGGGTTCATTACTATAGATACCATCGATTGTATCTACCCGTGATTGCACGCGCTAAAAATTATGTTTTCACGTGACATCAAACGTCTGCGTTTCAGGTGTCAAACTTTCAAGTTCAGCAGACCATAACGGCATTTTTCGCGTCGAAAGTTCAACACATTCCGGTTTCGAAATGGCGGAAAGATTAGATATAGAGACTTCTTCCGAGAAATTGATGCTGATCTGTGTCGATATGCATACACAGGTTCACTTGAATCAATTCTAGTGTAAAGTTTCGCCCGTACTCAGTGTTTATGGTGAGCATTTTGAGTGCTAAAAGTTCGCGTTACGGTCTGCTAAACTTCAAATTTCAAAACCTGAAACGCAGACGTTTGACGTCACGTGAAAACATGTTTTTAGCGCGTGGTAGATGCAATCGACGGTATGTTGAAATTTTGGTTACTAAAAAGCTATATGCTAGAGATTATTACAGTCACAGTCATAACCACAGCCAAATGCAAAGCCTGAGCCACGGCCATGGCTCAAAATTCCCTACTCTTTATCATTCACTGTCATTTAGAGGCCATCTTCGTTTTATTTCCTGATAACATTGTACGTTATCAAACAAGTGACTATAATATCACTGCTAAAATAAAGGTTATGTGAGAAAGCCCCACCCTGAAACCACGTTTTTTTATTACAGCTAGGCGAGGATGGCATTTCATCCAGCCTGGTCATTCATGTAAAAACATCCGGGACTCTGGAGACTCCAGAGGAGACGGAGAGTACTGGATAGATCCGGAGAACAACGGAAATCCTTTATTAGTGTACTGTGACATGACAACTGATGGTGGTAAGTTATGAATAATTCTTAAAGGTTTGCTCTTGGAGAGAAACTGTTTCCAGTTTTTTCAAACGTTTGTTATAGTTACATTGTTAACAGTACGTAGTCTAGGCCAATATGTTAAATGCTCGTCCAAAGTTTCACGTAATTCTCCAATTAAATGGGGTGACTTGAGGGATTTAATCCTTATTTAGATGTGACCGGACCTATACCCCAGGAAACTTCCATATAAAAGAAATATGAGGGTAACCATCGAAACGCTTCAAAGGAACACCTGTAATGTACTAGAGTTTTGTTTTGTGGCCCTGGCTCAAATTGATCTCCATCCTTAAGGTGTGTCATTTTTAAACAAACTAGTTATTACCCTTTTTAAGGTACAATGCGCCAGAAGGTTCTGGAAAACTAATTTACATTAAAGACCCAATAATCAAACCCTTTACTTTTATATTGCGGTGCCCCACACCCACACCTTCGAGTGATAAACTACTTACACATCATACTGGGTATTTTTCAGGAGGCTGGCTTCTGATTTACAACGTTGTGATTGATGGCGCATCTCCTCCAACCACACTGGGTTTTGAGACATCATACCACGGAATCAGTCATTATAAGAGCAACAACATGGTTCTAGCGACTAGTGGCTTGAATGAGCTGAGAACGCACCTTTCCTTCACTCAA
The DNA here is from genome assembly GCF_052425735.1 of Oculina patagonica. Taxonomy (NCBI): domain Eukaryota; kingdom Metazoa; phylum Cnidaria; class Anthozoa; order Scleractinia; family Oculinidae; genus Oculina; species Oculina patagonica. The sequence continues at coordinate 25,851,118 of NC_135769.1, forward strand.
CTGAGATTCCACTGCAGTAAACAACAGGGACGTACGTTCCACGTGACCACGGTCGCCAATAGCACTGGCGAAGCTGTAGTCCAGTACTTTAGCCGTCAGACGGACGCCTTCCCCTACGCCTGTGGATCATTTGCAAGACTGAATGGAGACAACTAAAGCTTGTAGAGGAATGTGCAAGATGGGGAAGAGAAAATGGTGTCTATGAAGTTGGCAAATGGGGGCATGAAGGAATGCGGGAGTTGAATGATTTCCCAGTATTTATTCTTGATTCATATCACTGGGCCAATCACCTTGCTTGGAATTCTTGGCTGTGTGATGACGGATTTGGATCAGTATCATCTTTATCACCTGGAGACTTCTGGAAGATTTATGTCCGTTAATTAACAATTATTCTTTAAAATCGAGGTGAATAGCGGTTGAATATTTAAGGAGCTGCGAAGCGGCGAGGTAAATATTCTGCCGCTATTCACTGAGTTTTCAAACAATAATTGTTTCTGTATATACACACACGAAGTGATCTCAACAACAAGCGATTTCAGCAATTTCAGAATTAAACCATTTAAAGTCGATTTAATTGACCTTCGTCTCAATTCATGCGTGCAAGCGGTACTAACGGGCATGCGCGAAACAGTCTGCAGAATCTTCAAACCTGGAAATGTAGTTAACCTTCAATAAAATACTCGTCACATGTCTAGCAAAATGGTCTTTTAACACCATTCAAACCAGCAATCTGAATCAAACACCTGCTTGTAAAACATTATGACCGATGAATCAAAGATTTGAAGTTCATTTGAGATGAAAATTAAAAGAGCAGTTGGCGAAAGAACAACCTCAAAATTTTGATTATACAATGCAAGCAGAACTGTAGCAAAAGTGGCAGTTTTCGTACACAAAGGCGTATTACGGAATATTTGTGGAGGTTCTTGGTTGAATAACAGTCGATGTTGCTGCCGATAAACCCGCGGTATTCATTTCTGCCGATGCCGGGCGAGGATCGACTTGACAGTAAGCAACATGTTTTTCGTTGCTCGAGTTGTGTGGACATTGTCAGGTGCTGCAAATTGTTTCTGCCGATTGGACCACGCTTTATTCATTTACTTCCGTAGGGAGTGAATAATGCTTATTATAACCCACCGATTAATTTTCGCGCCCGCTCATTGGACAAAAAGCATCATATGGTACAAAATGGCGGATATCAGACAGTATATCCCGTCCAATTTGATATCCATCGCCCGATTTTTTAGACATGTACAAAACAAACGAACAAAGTCACCCTCTCAGGTCTATCTTTTTGATCAAATCATAGTGTTAAAAAAATACGTAAACCAATCAACTTGCATTATTTTTAAACAGAGTTACGCCGTGATTATCACAGTACGTGTTTCCTATTTACCAACGATAACACGCGTTGAAGAAATTACTGGTATACTAGAGGATAATGCCCTTGGCCGAAAGACTGTCCTCAAAATTTTACAGTTGCCCTCGAAGTTTCGCTTATCGGCCAACTGTTCATTTTTCGAACAATTTTTCAGCCTTGGGCATTAACTTCCAATATGCCAGTCGCCTGAAGGGGTTTATTTACTAATTAGCCCGAGATAGCGAACCAATCAGATTTGCTTGAAACACAAAGATCACTGAGTGTGTATATACTAATCAAAAATAATTTCACCAATTCTCAAAAATTTGAATCCAAAGGAAAATCTCGCTCATAGCTAAAAACTTAGGGCTAATACCTTATTATAGGAAATTAACGCTTGTGTTAATTAAGGTATTTGAAATTAACGCGACTTAAATTAACGCGAATTGAAGGGAAAATTTCTTCCCATTAAAGGAAATTAACTCGAAAGAGGAGGTAACATTTCAAAATGAAGGAAATTAACGCGACGAACACAAAGAAAAACAATTGTTGAGAAAGTCTAAGACAACAGGAACAAATTTATTTCAACACTTGGCGTATAATCCTAAACGTAGGGGTTAAGCGAAGGAATCTGACCGCCTCGAGCGTTCTTCACAGTTTCAGTGATACCGGCAGATTTCCACCCTGATGAAATAATGCCTTTTCCTACGAGTCAAGAACGTTTGACCGTATCGAGAAATTGGGGCCGAAATAATGGAAATTAAGGTCATGGAAATTAACGCTCCACTTAATTAACGGCGCGGAAATTAACGTTAACAAAAATTAACGCGACTTAAATCAACGCGAATTTTTGAAATTCGCGTTAATTTCATGACGCGTTAATTTCCTATAATAAGGTAATATGATTATTTGTTGCAATAATTTGTCTGTTGAAATTTGTAACTATAGTTAGAAAGTTCTTTGCTATAGTGGGATAACATTATGTACTAGAAAAGTATAAACTGGGTGACAAATCTTGAAAATTGAAAGATTTCTGCCATTTTGGAAAAAAGAAACAAATTAATTAGAAATTAAGGGTGCTTTCGATTGGGCAATCCGGATTTCTTTTTAAAGAAATTCTCAATTTAGAGCACTGGAATAGTCTGATGGCACGATGTAGGCACACGCGTGTTGGTTTTTGTTAGACTACGTCTGGCAGTTTTCTTATTCACCCTCTTTTTCGCATATGTTGTTTTTTATTTCAATAGATTGTCGATTGATTGTCCCCTTTCCTCGTTAGTGCGCGCCGCTACACTAAATGTGGAATGCTTTGCTTAAATTATTTGGCCACACATAAAGGGTGGTTTCAGTGGTTTCTCGTACCTGGCGTGACTATATAATTTGCAAGGATGCAGATTATGCTATTAGGATACATTCTTCATCATCAGATGACTGACTGACTCTGCCTCTTGACTAAAGTTTTCACATTTGATGTATCCTGTCAGAGAAGTCAGAATAACAACCTCTTGTATATTTTCACGCCAAAAAAATAAACTGCACTTTCACACATATACAAATTTTGGCTCGTGTTAATTTTTAATAAAAACATCTTCCGATCCGAGTGTCGCGCGGTCGTTGTTTACTTCGTACGGTCAATACCCAACTCATACAACTAGCAACAACTCCTTCCATTTCCACTAAACTGTGCGGAGCTCGTTTAATTTTAGTTTTTTTTTCTATACGAAGACAATCTCAACAGTGTCTCAAGTGATTCCTGGTTCTATAAATGACATATATAGGTTAAGACACTTAAAAAAAATAGTAGCGGCGCCTTTGAGAGTCGAGAGTGTTATGGGCGAAACTTAGCAGCTGCGAACCTATACTGCAATATAAACTTTTGTAAATTAGATTTTTCAACTTCAGTACCGTCTTCCCGTTTTTCAAGTGAAAACTAAATGGCCGGTAGCTAGGCGCATGTCACTGAAGCACCAACTTGTAGAACCATGGCTCTTTTTGCTAGAAAAAAAATGCTGTTATTTTAAACTCGAGCGTTACGTTCAGAATACTTGTTTTGTATTTATTACGTCACTTCTGTCTTTATGCGTTTGTTAGTGTTTATATACAGCTATTTCAATAAACGTTGTCTGGTCAAAGCTAAAACCTAAAAAGCAAGACCGTAGGGCGTTTTGGGTATTCACTGCAAATTTACATATAAGTTTCATTAAGGGCCCACTGACGGATTTCTCGCGCGTTGCTAAGGTGCTAAAAGAGCGCGCGCTGTATTGCGTGTACGGGTTACTCACGCTATCTGTACGCGCCAGATGTGCAAAAAAATTCCTTTCGAGCACTTCTTCAAACTCGCCAAATAAGATGAAACAATAAGAACTACCGAAAAACTTCCTGACTATAAAAAGTTGACTTCACATCTGAGAATCAGTCAGATTAAATTGAACCAGGAAAAGCAGTTTTTTTACACATGCAAATAATCTCAAAAGCGTACGCATACAACTAGCGCGCGCACCGTTCTCTTGTCAGATGAATTACGCATGCGTTAACAAAATGATTTCCGGTTTGCAGAAAAAATCTAAATACTTGGCGGTCTTTAATTTGATTCACTTTTTTTCGACGTTATATTTTTCCGACCTGGGTCGGGAACATAACTAAGTATTCATTTGCTTAAATCATTTTTAATAAAAATTTTATGGACAAATCAATATTTTAAGTCTCTCTAAAAAAATTATTTTCCATAATGAAATGAAACCCATACTTACCAAGATACAAAAACAAATTTAGATCATGACACCATGAATGATTTTCTGATAACATGCAAAACATTAAAAATTTTAAACTTTTTCTTTATTGGTCACGTGATCATGGGCGTGGCCCGATGACGTCATATTTACGTTATGGACTGAGTAAAAGATTCAACCATAACTAAACAAGAAAAATTTCTATAACTATATAACCGTGAATGTCCCTAGCAACGGGTCCAAATATATACGTCAGTGGGCCCTTAAATGCACAAATTTGTATTTCGCACGGGAAGAATTCACGAGTTTGTTTTTCATTTCAGGAAGTCTTTCTGTAGCTTTACTTTCACTGTCTCTTGGCTCTGAGTTTTTGAAAATTCTTCTTTAATTCAGTGTGGCTAAAAACACCTCGTTTCACATGTTTGAAGAAAATGAAAACGTGGAAATTTGCGTTTGCCATGTCACTATATATTTTAGTATTCAGCACGTGCAGTTACTCTCTTCTTCTACCCAAAAGCGTTCAGTCACGTTTTTAACTTCCTGTACATTTGTCTGCGTTTTCTCTGCAGATTTACGTTCCAGTTCTGTGAGTTGATGCGGTTCGCGGGAAAAAATTATGGATAAATGTATGGGAAATTAAAAACGTATAGAATGCTTTCTAGCCCCACTACATCCTTCAAACTTGGTGAATAAAAACTTTTGCCTATAGCTAGTATCTTAACTTTAGAATTCATAAGTTGTCCAGAATTTAATTTTTGTAAAAGATATTTGCCGTCGGATTTCCATACAAACACAAACAATTTCTACCCGCTTTGCCTACTCGTCAAGATGGCGTCGAAAACCGTGATAAAGCCTTTTAGTCACTTTACTTTAACAAAACATTCTTTTGGTGTTTTAATGAAATACTGTGAAGAAGATTTAAAGTGACTAACAGCTGTCTTAAAAGCAAACCATGTATTCATCTTTTCTAGCTCAGCTATTTATTTTTATTTATGGAATAAAAAAATAATGAAAGATGATAAGTGTCAGTTAAGCATGTTTTAAATGTTTACATCAGTTGTAAAATTAACAAGCGCGAAACAGATATACCTAGTCTGTTTTTGGTCATGTAACTACTGTAGCTATTATTGGCGTAATGGCTGTTAATTTTAATTTAATTTTCGTCTTTTGAGGGACGATCCTCCATTGTCGATCTATATAGTTAAGCGCGCTGTCGTAGCTAAACGTAACACAAGAAAGAAAGCCCAAGCATTTTGAGATTTTCTCAGCTTCGCGTCAAAAAAAAATAGCCGGTTTATGAAGCAATAATATATACAAGTAATTTTATATCACTGACACCATACAAGTTTAATGTCACTCTCTGCCAATTCTTAGTTTTATTTTAACAAAATGCTGTAGGAGTTTATAAGAAACTTCACTTAACAGCTAACTTGACCTTAATTATCATAAAGGAAAACATTTTCGTGCGTTTCGACAGAGATAAAAAAACACAAGTAGAGGTTGTCATGTCAGATTGGCGATGCTGGGTGGCATCTTGGCTTCCCACAGTGTTTTCTTTAGAACAAAACCCATGTAAGTGTATTTAGTGTTTTTCTTATGTAATATATTGACTACAGGAGGTTCACTTTGTTGGTGGAATGAATATTGCTGTGCTTATTGTAGAGACTTTAAATCAACAGACAAACATTTGAAATTAAGCGCGAGAAACGTGTTTTAAAAAAAATCCAACTGGTAGGATGCAATCTACAAAGCGTTGCCGAGGAGTTAAGCTCGGGACTACCAAACCCAGTTATTGGTAGAGCAGAGCGGAGACTGATTTCAACAAGGCAAGGGGGACCAAAATTTCAAGTCCAGCTTCTTATAAGCTACTCGGTCATGCCGCCTCAATAATAAGTTGTAATTAGAGAATGTTCTCTATTCTCCCAATACAAGCAATATTTTTAAATCACTAGGATACCAGAAGTTCCCAAACCGCCAAACACCACACTTCCTGATATTAAAACAGAGTGTGCCACATGTTGTTTTGTGCAGTAGTTCTCAAAATATGCTGACTGTCTTCCGCAGTTAGTCAATTTACCTTTAGAAAAACAATCCATTTATGGTGTTTTTCTGAAATACTGTAAAGAAACATTAAGTGAGTAACAGCTGTCATAAAAGCCACCATATATTCCTTTTTATCTAGCTCAGCTATTTCTATTTATGGAATAAAATAAATATTGGAAGAAGATAAATGTTAGTTTAAAGCATGTTTTAAATATTAAAATCAGATGTAACCCAAAAGCTGAACAATAAGCAAGCGAGGAACTGCAGACAGTCAACAATGGGTTAAATTTAATATACGCTTAAAATAATGGAAAAATAATGATGAAAGCCAAGGGCTAAGCCCGAAACGTTTGGATTTAATTTAATTTGATCTTGGCACTTTAAACAACACTTTTCCATAATTATCACAACTAACAAGTGCCACGCAGCGAACGAAGATTCATTTCTTTTCGAATACGCTTAAAATACCCCGTCTTTGTTACTGAAAAAATGCATGAGATTTGTTTTACAAAGCACCCCTACATAGGTTAGGCCAGAGATAAATGATTGTTATTGGATTACGTGTTTGTACTTTACTGGTTGGAATATATTTATAAGGTTCTCGCGGAGCTAAAGCTCTGAAAAGACTTGAATATGTTCAAAAGGAAATCTGTAGTCATTACTGAATGAGATCGGAAAATGGCCGGAAAGACGAAACTCTTCATGAAGAGAAAAGGTAAGAATTTTCTTCATTTATTGCATTGCGAAAACACTATAAACATGACAAACGAGAAATGTGTATCTGTGAATTGTGAAAATCTGCTTTTTCGCTTAAAGATAAGGCCGGCTTAGCGAATTTTAGTCACTGTGTAAAACTTCCAGTCTTACGTTTGTTCCAGGTTTGCGGTACGTGCTGACGCTGGTAGGATTGTGCCATCCTGTGATTATTGCGATGGTACTTCTTTCCTTCGTGGATAATTTCGTATTCGCAACAGCATCTCAATCCTATTTGCAGTCATATGATGTTATGATGTTTGAAATTCATGAAGGTGAGTCACCTTTGCTCTCTAGCTTAACCCTCCACCTGACCTTAAAAGTCATTTCTGGCGTTTCTCTTTTCTCGTTTTAAAAATGGTGAATTATGTGAACTTATGATGAAAAATATTCTTTCTTCAGACTTCAGGCTCGTTGGTCACGTCATAGAAACAACGATTACTGATGAGGTCAACGGTGGTTTACGATGTAGAAGAAATAGAAAATGCCAGTCATACAGCTGTTATTCTAGCGGACGCAATGGCAACGAAACATGTGAATTGAACGACCACTCAAGTCACACGAGGCCACAGGACTTAATACCAGCCAAGGGATTCACTTACCATGAGAAAAGTAAGCATATAACCACGGTTAAGTTAAAGAGACGAAACGCTTTTAATTTGTTAGCTTTCCTTTTCCGTTTATAGCCCCAACATTGTGTTTACCTTGTAATTTAATTCCTAGCACGATAGACAATTATTTTCTCCATAAAATTAAGGGGGAACTACAATGTATTTTCTACTGAAGACTTTTTAACATAATGTTATGCTTTTTAACTTCTATAAGTGAGTTTTTTGCAATGTATGTTCTATTAAAGCTTTTTGATTTTCTTTTTCGAACGCCACCCTCAAAAGTAAATTTCGACGAAACGCTTTAAATTTATAATTCCAGCGTTAACCTTTAGTGAGTTTTTCGCATATTATTAGGGGGAAGATACCTAACTATAAAATATTTGTTGTTGAAGATTTTTTGACTTCATATCCTGGGCTTCCTAACTTCAATGCGTGACATTACCTTTTTATTAAATAATCGAACTCTTCATTTTCTTTCTTGAATCCCAACCGCATTTGGTTAAGTTACATTAACACAACAGGAAATTATTCCATTAAAACTCAAGCAGGTCATACTTTTTAATTCGACTTTATCCGTTATCGAATTATATTATATTAACCCATTAAACAATGCAATCCATATTTTTTTGATTTGGCCAAATCAGAATAAGAAATCATCCGCCATCAGTTTGGCTTGTCACTTTTCATTCATTTTCCTTTTCATTTGCTTTTTTAAGCGGCTGTATTTTTTAAAACCGTCCACTCAATCTCACGTCAAAAAATGATTTTGCTTGAGACTCTGGCAACTGAGAGACTTTACTAAAACAGATTTAGTTTGTTTCAACATGAATTTCTGGCCGCGTTAAGAGCCATGAAATATTTTGTCCATTCGGGCCCGCCGCAACGTCATAAGAAATTGGGCATTTTTCGAGCAACTGTAAAATATTTAATTTGCATTAAACACTGACAATTTTTATATCAAATTGTTCATAAACATTTCTTGTTTTCTAAGAAAGAAGCAAAACATAAAACTGGAATTATCTAAATTAATGTGACCTAACAACTTTCAGAAGAAACCGTTTACTATTGCAGTCGTACAAGGATGGAATTCCCTTTGGCCTGGCCATTCATGTAAAAGCATCATGGATTCTGGTCACTCCAGAGGAGACGGGGAGTACTGGATTGCTCCTGAGGGTAACGGAAACCCTATACCAGTGTACTGTGACATGACAACTGAAGGTGGTAAGTGATAGTGAGTGATAATGATAATAATGATAATAATGTTGATAGTATTCGCACAAGCAAATTCAATATTATATTAAAGTCTTGGTGCTCGCGTAAACGTGTTCTCAACTAAACCTTATATTGGTCTATATAATCCAAAATACTGATTCCTTTTGCCAACTTTTCTTTTATATTCAAATTTATAACAAAAGTATCGGCGCATGACATACTGTTTTTCAGGAGGCTGGCTTCTGATCTACAACATTGTGATTAACGGCTCATCAGCTCCTACCACCTTGGATATTCAAACATCATACCGCGGAATCAGTCATTACAACAACAGCAACATGGTCCTAGCGACTACTGCCTTGAATGAGCTGAGAACACATTTGCCTTTCACTCAGCTGAGGTTTCAGTGCAATAAACAAATCACTCCACGTTCGTTTCACGTGATGACGGTCCCTGACAGCAGAGGGGAAGCTGTAGTCCAGTACTACAGCCTTCAGACGGATGTCCAGCCCGACGCCTGTGGATCATTTGTAACACTGGATGATGACAACTCGGTTATTGCAGGGGATTGTGCCAGATGGGGAGGCGAAAATGGTGACTGGTGGGTTGGTAAATGGGGGATAACAGGAGATCGCGAATTATACGATTATACGGCACATATTTACTATCAATACAATTGGGCTACTAATCCATTTCGGCCCGTACCTAGATGGGAATGTGATGACTATTATAATAGAGCTGTAACACATGGAGACTTTTGGAAGATTTATGTCCGTTAATCAATAGCAACTTTGCGTATCCCTAAGAATTGAGGGGAGGGGGGGGGGGAAACCATGGAGGAAATTCACGTAGCTCAGTTGCTATAATTGCACTCATTTTAGGTATTAGGTACTACAGGTACAGTACTTATTATTAGAAATCAGCCGGTTAGAAGGCACGGGCCAAAAACCTTAGTTTTTACACGATATTCGCCACTTTAGAGACGAGGAGGAAACTAGGGAGAGTCTCATCCCGATCATATTATCATCAAGGCTCTTTAAATTATTTTCATCTAACAACCTAGCTCGAAAGGTTAATAAACGCACCTTTCTTTGATCACCTGGCTAGCCTAGAAGATTTCTTAGTTTTCATTTGTGACGTAATCGCGGCGTCGATGCGTTTATTTGCAAGATTGACAACGCAACTAGGACACGTTATAATCTACTAACTTGAAAGTGCTTTCGCATAGCGAGTGGGCTGAAAAATAGAGTCCAATAAAAGACTATAAGCTGTATAGGCTACACCGCTGAGTAAGTGATATAGGAGATATGAGACATCTTAAATAAAGCATAATCTTGGATTAGATCAAGAAAATGGATGATTTTTTATTTATTTCCAGATTTGCAATATTTAGTAAACTATGTTATTACAGTGGCAAATGTTACCGAGCCCTAGAGGCCGGAATTTTTTGTCTTAGAGCCTTGATTGTCACAGTGTTTGTCAGTTTAAAGTTCTCCCTAGATGTGTAGTTTATGACAACTCATTTCCCTATTATATTAATGTCCCTCTCTTTCCGATACGCTTTCGAGGCATTTGGTAACAACATTGAATAAGGGGGAAACTGAGGCATCATATGTATCATATATTATATAAATAACAAAATTAATTGCCATTCTATTTTGCATGGGTTTAGGTGTAGAATTTTCAGCTAAGTAACAAATTAATATTTTAAGTATGCAATTTTAATATGTAAACGATCTCACTGAGTTTTGAACTCAGACCATTGACAATGGTCTGAGTTCAAAACTCATTTTGACATCAATGACGAACAGAACGACTTCAGAAACCACCACAAATGAACGTAAACCTTGCACGAAGTTGAGGCGATCTACTGTATTACGGCTATACCGCGCCGACAAAACCGCAGGTTCATGCTAGGTTTCCCTGAAGGGGAAAAAAGCCAAGGCACCACAGAAAAACGACAAAGGATCGTGCTTAACGCAGTCAAGATTATCTTTCTTTGCTAGAGAAGGGTTACAGAAAACGGGAGAATTTTGAGTGAAAACGGTGGGCCAAAACGGGAGGGTTGGAATCTCTGGAGGTTGTAGCAAACAGTTGGTGTTAGGGATCAGCTAAGGTTTAATTTGTCCATTTAATTATTGCATATAACATTGAATTTATTTACTAACATTTTACAAGTATTTTAACGTTAGCGGTTTCAATTTAGGGGGTTCGACCGAACCCCCCGAACCCCCCCCCCCTAGATCCGTCCCAGATTGTGTTGTTCTTCCTTATTTGTAGCACAATGAACGCGTTCAGTTTAAATTGTATTAACTTTCAATAAATCATTTTAAAATCATTTTTGTTTCTTGGATGTGTTTTTTTTTTCAATTAGACTTAACAGGTGACTTAACGTCAGTAGGTTACGACTCAATGGTGTGGGGGCTTTAGCTTGTCTTTTATTGCTGATGCAATAATCTGAAAAGAAACTTTTGAAGGAAAAATGCGCAACTTTCCGTGCTTGTAAAATCGACAATTTTATCGGGGAATACTCAAATATTGGAATTGTGTATTTCAAATAGTAAATTATACAGAAAGAAATACCGTAGAATTCCGGTTATAAGCCCTGGACTTATACAACTTTGTAAGGGGTTTTGGGTGGGCTTATAAGCGGAGGATTTATATATCCGGGAGGGCTTATAAGCGGAATGGAAAAATCGTTTCGAAAAGAGCCAAGTGAGTTTTGATCGAAATGCGTTTTTAAGTTAAAAATGCATAATAAAGCAACATTTAGCCCTGGCTGGTGCGTTAGTGTAATGTCGATGCACACGGGTGTTTGGCGATAAAAGTGTAACAGTAGCCCCGAACAACTCTAGTTTCTTATGTGACCGTTAGTACATCTACAAATCTGGTGATTTTTAATTTAATTTGCTCTTTTTGTAGACGATCTCCCATTGTCAATTGCTAAATGTGCTGTCTTAGCCTTAGACAACGACACTAAGGATGAAAGCCCAAACTAACTACTGAACTTCGCGTCAGAAGAGTCGTCGGTTTATGTAGCAATGGTTTTAAAAGTACTCGCTGATGGCTCGCGTTTCCCGAGTACGTTTATTGGTCAAAAACCACTCGAGTAACCATAAAAATAATAAAGAAACAAACAAATAAAAAACAAAAGAAAACTGAAATGACTTTATTGGTGGCATGAGCGCTGCTGTGCTAATTGTGGATGCTGTTAGCAACAAACAAATATTTAATATACAGTCAAATATCCCAACTGGTAAGAATCTTTTTATACAACGCGCGGACTGGGACTGGTTTTTGAGTCTAATGCTTGCGTGCGCTTTGCGCATGCGCATTAGACTCTTTGTTATATGAAAAAAGCTGTTAGCAATCCCAAGGGAATGGTTCGGGATCGATAATCGTTCGCTGTAATGTAGAAAACAATGATCAGCTGCAAGAACGGACTCCGTACGGACACGCACGATTAGTTTCAATTAAAAACAGCCAATCAGCGACACGTGTTCCCACGCATAATTAAAAGTTCTTTCTCAAGTCACGATTATTCAACACTTGAACAGGACGTAATAATTTTCCAGTTAAGACATTTGGAAGCTTTTTGTGAAAATAAATCTTCGTTTTCAGTTCAGTTAAGCACTTGTGTTTTCGTCTTGCTTAAAAAGCAAGACGTCTTTGAGAAAAAATATTTCGACGGCGACTCGCGTTTATTTACACAATGCGACCAAATATTTATTTTGTTTTAAAAAATAGAAAACTTTACCTCGTATTTTGTATTTAAGTCATTCGAATTTTGACCAATTTTTTCTTTACAGTGCAAACAAAAACCTTCAAAAATAAAAGATGTACATGGATAAATGTAAATCAAGTTACGCGACTAAATCAAAATGCGTTTGTTTGGCCGCTTTGCAGTATTACACTGTCCCGGCCTTTGCCATACACTGAAATCGAATTTCATGCTTTTACGACTCTCAGAGATCTTAAGTTCTTCTTACAGCTAGAAAAATCATAAAATGGTTACATTGATATGGAAGTGATGATTCGCGAAATTTGTACATCATGATAAACAGTCTTCGCTCCTGTGTATGGTAGCTCGATAATAATTGCCAAGTTTCCAGCGTTCAAAAGGTCATCATTATATTGACGTGAGCATTTACACCCGTTTTTAGGAAAATCTGTCACTAAGTGCTTACAGTACAATGGAGTAACAGTCACTATTTCAAGTGCTTTTATTGCAAAATCTGTTTCAAGAGTCATCATCAAAATGGTGAAAAATCTGAAAGAAAACGATGTGAAGTTCTTCAACCCTTGTTGTAATGAACATGCTTTTTGTAAATCGTCACGCAATCTTGTCCAAATGTTTAATCGTTTCTGCTTTTACGGACAATACGGAAGAAGTAACATCAACTCCTGTTCATACTTTAAATTTTGTGAAGCATATAACATTTATGACTGTTTCGTTTTTATCCATAATCATCCACGATGCCCCTAGCTTGCTATAAGCATTTTAAATTAAACTCCCGAACACAAACCTCTAACCAATTTTAACCGGCTTACGAAAACCGCGCAATCTGTATCACTATGCCATACGGCATTAGACTCATGTCACCCTTGGTGACCTATTTTTCTATTCTTTCTGCTCTCCCCGTATAAGCAATCTTTGTAAATCACCAGGATGCCAGAAAGTTCCTAGAACTGTAAACGCCGCTTTCAAATTAAAACAAAGCGTACCATATGTTGTTTTGTGTGGTAGTTCTCATAATGTAGTTACTGCCTTCTATAATTAATTAATCTACTAACGTAGCTACTTAAACGGGGATGAAATTATTTATTTGTAATAGCCGGATATGTGGCAGTTGTGTAATTTCTGCAATTTACCTTTCACCAGAACTTTACTTTTTTCATCTCAAATCTTCTATTCCAACGTAGGAGTAAGACTGGAACAGAACAAAATACACCCATAGTTAAACAATATTCTCTACTGTTTATATCACTCAAAGCTGCACTTTTCTCATTCAATCTCGTGAGTTCCAAAGAAATGGAAAAAATGAGACATTAACCTTTGTTTCCCGCAAACAAAGCACAAAGGGTCTATATGTCACATTGGATATATATTTACAATAACTTTGGCAACATTTAACTAACGAGCGTGGAGCACCATCGAATCATATCGCAAATTGGATTTTGTTTTTCTTTGCTGTATAAATTCTTAATGACCTTTGGGAGGTTTTCAACATTAGCTACCAGCATATTCAACGAGATCATAAGAAAAGAATGTTTGCCTGAAGTTTATGTTCTTTTACGGTTCCATGACTTATTTCCAGTCCTTTACATCTTTTCTTGTCGTGATTTTAAGGCTTTCTTGGACAGGTGTGTCGGCATCGGGTAGGTTTCTGTCGTGTTTTCTTTGTAACGTTGTGTTTAAGTTTATGATGTAAAACAATGTAATTTGATGCGTATATAGACTGCTTATACGTTCCTTCCACGGATATTGAAATTTGCCCTTAATGAAATACTTTTGCCGTAGATTAACATTATTTCGAGCTCTGTTAGGGATGTTTCATAACTTATCCTACAAATACAAACACTTTCTGCTTGTTAAATTAATTAATTATTAAAAAGCTTACACAAAATAACTAAGCCAAAGTAATTTTCATGAAATCAATGTTTTTCGTTAGGTCCATTTACTATAAGTTTTTCATTCCGGTATATTTTTATTTTCTGCAAAATCTGCATCGCCAAAAGTTAGTTGAGGTTTTTTGGGACCTTCTGTTTTTCGTTGTCAAGGCAATACTGTAAAGCGAATAATGTCATGACGTAAGTTTCCCATCCGAGCAAAGAAAGAGAACTTAAAAAACTACTTGAAAAGTTAGGTATGGTCTCCAAAAACTGTCATACCTTTTGTTCTTTGCAATATAGAGCAATGCACAGCGAAGACAATCGGAAAGCCAGTTACAAACAAGGCTCTTATAAATCACGTGATCAGAACCCCGAGGGCGACGTCAGAGAAAGTGTGTGAGTTACACTGCTTTATGGAATCCGAGTGTGAATCATACAACTTTGGTCCAAAGGAAGGTGATGGGTACGTGTGTGAGCTGAGTGACTCTGATTCTATCAGAGATCCCCTGGACTGGATTACAAAACTGGACTGGATTTGTTTACGCAGAAACCAAGGTATAATATGCAGCTTTGTTATGTTAGGACGATGTTTGGTCAAAAAGTCTTTACAATGCCAAGACTTAATCAATTTGCTCTAGTTCATATGACATTAACACCGCTTGGAAGAGGTAGGAGCGTTTTTATTTTTATATTTATTGTGTATTCTTGCGCAACCTCGTTTTTTCTTTTTTATTTGAACGAAAGAATCCATGCAGAGAGTTTCAGTGTCCTGATAATTCCCGCTGTCAATCAGACTTTGAACATGACACGCACCAGTGTGTGTGTGAAGCGGGATTCACTGGTAACAACTGTGAAGCAGGTTAGTTAAAAGTGGTTTAACATATTATGAAATACAGTTATTCTGAAAGTATATTTTAACAGATGTTTTCTTTTTGTTTAATTTTTCGCAGATGTAGACGAATGCACGCAAGGAGTTGATGAGTGTCACGTGAATTCCACGTGCAACAATACCGAAGGATCGTACAACTGCACGTGCAAGGATGGATTCACGGGAGATGGATTAACTTGTCAAGGTGAGAAAACCGTGTAACAGTCGAAAAGTTGAAAGTACTGCATAATCATGTGGGAAAATAGTTATAGTGGAGCTCCCTGCGGCTTGAAGGGCCGCAAAGCAGAGCCCCATACCGATCGAAAATTAACAGACCCATGCTTTTGGTTTTTCATGGTCATCATGGCTAGCGGGATGGTTCGCGGGCGCGTGCGCCTAGCGACGACGTCGCCACAACCTGATCATGAACATGGCAAGTCTCTCGATTTACCAGGAAAAACGAAATCAAGTGTGTAATGACCACTACCGATCGACATCGAAAAAAGGCTGAAAATGACCTTTATTTAGAAGCGAATATTTTAATTTTGGGATCTAGCTGATAAACTCTAGTCTACACAGCCGAAAAGTGTAGTCTTTTAGCGGCTCAAATATGCAAAATCCCTTGTTCGTTTTCAGTATTTCAAAAGTTATTACCATTTGTATCAGCACATTTGCGAGGTATAACGACATTTCCGCTTAAATAAAATTCAAGCCACAAAAGCAGATTTTGTCATAAATACAGCTTACCTGTTTTCTACCTCTGGTTTATTCCACCTTTTGCCATTTTGCAATCCTCCAGATGGCTAAATTCCGATACATTTCTAATAAACAGGCAGGAATTACCTTCAAAACTTGAGGACGACTTCTACCGATCGAATATCTTGTTTCAAGCGAACAAAAGCTCAAAACCATGGCCATCTTTTGAGTTAAATAGCGTATCGAAAAATAAGCATCGAGAATCCGCAGACTATAAACTGTCCAAAGTTTCTGAAGTTTCCTTTTTGCGAGTTTTTCAATTTTACGTTGTTTCGGCCCAGAAAAAAACGAACAACGAATGTATTTAACTCCCGCCATTGTGACGCCATGCTTGGCCAATAACTATTAAAATTGCATATCATATAAAATTATCTAAATGAATGTGACGTAGCACCTAACAGAAGAAACGGTTTACTATTGCAGTCAGACAAGGATGCAATTCCCTTTGGCCTGGCCATTCATGTAAAAGTATCATGGATTCTGGACACTCCAGAGGAGACGGGGAGTACTGTATCGACCCCGAGGGTAACGGAAACCCTATATCAGTGTACTGTGACATGACAACTGCCGGTGGTAAGTGATACTGATAATGACAGTGATAATGAAACTGATAGTGATAATAATGATGATGATGGAAATGATGATGATGAAGAAGAAGATGATGATGATGATGGTATTCTTCTAAGCAAATTCCACATTTAAGTTTTGGTGCTTACGTAAACGTGTTGTCAAGTGTTGGGGCTAGCTTTGATCAGTGGTTTGCACACAGTTTGAAGCTTCCTCCGTGGTTCCTTAAAGGACAGACCAATTCAATTATTCCTTTTGCCCACTCTTCTTTTATATTCTCATTTATAACAAAAGAAACGGCACACAATATTTTTGTATTGAAGGAGGCTGGCTTCTGATCTACAACGTTGAAATTAACGGCTCATTGGCTCCTACCACTTTGGATATTCAAACCTCATACCGTGGAATCAGCCATTACAACAACAGCAACATGGTCCTAGCGACAACCGCCTTGAATGAGCTGAGAACACATTTGTCATTCACTCAGCTGAGGTTCCACTGCAATAAACAAATCACTCCACGTTCGTTTCACGTGATGACGGTCCCTGACAGCAGAGGGGAAGCTGTAGTCCAGTACTACAGCCGTCAGACGGATGTCCAGCCCGACGCCTGTGGATCATTTGTAACACTGGATGATGACAACTCGGCTCTTGCAAAGGATTGTGCCAGATGGGGAGGAGAAAATGGTGCCTGGCATGTTGGTAAATGGGGGAGAACAGGAGATCGCGAATTATACGATTATACGGCACATATTTACTATCGCAACAATTGGGCCACTAATCCATTTCGGGCCGTGCCTAGATGGGAATGTGATGACTATTATAATCAAGCTGTAACACATGGAGACTTTTGGAAGATTTATATTCGTTAATCAATAGCAACTTTGCGTATCCCTAAGAATTTAAATCCATGGAGGAAGTTCGCGTAGCTCAGTTGCTATAATTGCACTAAGTTTTGCAATATTTTAGGGTATTAGGTACTACAGGTACAGTATTTATTATTAGAAATCACCCAGTTAGAAGGTACGGGCCAAAAACCTTACTTTTCAATTACACGATATACACCACTTTAGAGACGAGGAGAAAACTAGGGTGAGTCTCGTCTCGATCATATTATCAACAGGGCGCTTTAAATTATTTTCATCTAACAACCTAGCTCGAAAGGTAAATAAACGCACCTCTCTTTGATCACCTGGCTAGCCTAGAAGATTTCTTAGTTTTCATTTGCTTGTTGCATTAAAACTTTGACGTCAACGCGACGTCGACTGCGAATAGCTGCAAGATTGACAATGCAACTAGGACACGTTTTTCTACTACTTGAAGTGTTTCGCAAAGGATTGAGCTGAAAAATTTATTCCATAAAATCTATAAGCTGTATGAGCTATACACTACTGAGTATTATAGGAGATATGAGAAATCTTAAAGATTTATGTTCGTTAATCGCTAGCAACTCTTGCGTATCGGAAATTCTCGTAGCTCAGTTGCTATAATTGCACTAATCTTTTCAATATTTTGGGGTATTTGGGGTACCAAATGTAAAGTATTTATTATTAGAAATCACCCGGTTAGAAGGCACGAACCAAAAACCTTACTTTTTACACGATATTCGCCATTTTAGAGACGAGGAGAAAACTAGGTTGAGTCTCATATCGATCATATTATCAACAGAGCGCTTTATATTTGAGCAGTTTTTAATTGAGTGTCGTAAAACCAACGTTAATCTGGCCAATCACAAAGGACACAGACAATCCAGTGAACCAAGCAAAACTCGAAGCAATTGCATGTAGCTTGTGCGAAACGCGGGAGAACGTGCGCTAGGAAACCACCATTAATTTCGGTTTTACTCCTGATTGGTTGAGAAAGTGGCGCGAGTTTTTTCAACCAAAAATGTAGCAATGCAAAACCAAAGCAAACGCAAATCAGTACTTTTGACGCTCAAGTGAAAACCGCTCTATTTCCATTTAACAACCTAGCTCGAAAGGTAAATCAACGCACTTATTGCCAGCTTATACCGAGTAGGTACAGTTGACTGTCACCTAACCAGAACACTTCTAAGTATTCATTTGCTTCATGCGTTTATACCTTAACCTCATAGCGACTGCTGCGTTGTCAGCGTAGTTGTGTGATTTATTGAGAGTGCTTTCGCAAAGCGAGTGAGCTGAAAAATTTAGGTCATAAAATCTATAAGCTGTACGTGCTAAACCATTAAGTAAGTGATAAAGAAGATATGAGACGTCTTAAGGAAAATACTATCATATATTAGGAAATCAATGATTTTTTAATTTATTTCCAGGTTTGAATTTATTTAATATAAATATAATTATATATACATTTTTCTGTTGTATTGCGAATCATTGAGGAAGAAACATTAATATAATTAAACTGTAAGCTTTTTAGATTAAACTTATTAGTAGGTACCGTGTTGTATTGTTAATTATAAAATGGTCAATGAATTGCGCGCGCTGTGATTGGTCAATTCGAACTCATTATAATCCCATAAAGCACGCTGCATACGTCACGCGCGTGCTTTATCGAGTTATAATGCACGCTGCTTACGTCACGAGTTTTAGCGCGTGCAATTTCTTTAACATTTCATAAAAGAATTAAAAATCTTTCTCCTCGTGCATTGTTGAGTTATATAAGCACGCTGGAATTTTTAAGAACACTCGAGAAGTGCGAGAAGCACTCGGCTGCGCCTCGAGCTTCTCTGTGCACTTCTCTCGTGTTCTTAAAAATTCCCGCGTGCTTATATAACTCAACAATGCACTCGGGATCGTTTTTTATTTCTTTATTAATAATGTATAGTGCTGTAAGTAGTGTTATAATTATTGTAACTAATGTTAGTATTTTAAGAAATGTTCGTATTGCGAGACAATTTAGTGTTGATATTAAAGTTAGGATTGAAAACAACGTTAATATCGTAGGTAAGCAACGCCAGTATTGTAAATAACGTTAGTATTTGAAAGTAACGCAGTATATTGTTGTAAGTATTTTGAGTGATGTTAGTATTGCAGATAAAACATAATATATAAAAACCTTTGATTCAATTTAAAAATGTCGTGTTTTTAGACTTGTGTACCACAGTGGAACAAATGTTACGGAGCCCAGGAGAACGACACTTTAGTTTCGGAGCCTTGTTTGGCACAGTTTTTGTCAGTTTAAGTTTCTCTGTAGATGTGTAGTTTATGCCAACTCATCTCTTTATCATATTAATATCCCTCTCGTTCCGGTACGCCTCAGAGCTGTATTGTAACACAACATTGAACAAGAAGAGAGGGGGGGGGGGGGGGGGGGGATAGGCACAAATTTATTATAAATAACGATAATAATAACATATCACTTATGCACCAACTTGTAAAACCATGGCTCTTTTTGATGATAAAATAAAAAGTGCTGTTATTTAAAACCCGAGCGTTCAAAATACTTTTTTTTATATTTAGAACGTCAATTTTATCGTTGTGAATTTGTTAGCGACCTGTTAGTGTCTATATATGCTCCTTATTAACTCGAAAGACAAGAATACTCGATATTCTTAACTTTTCAAAAGGTGTCCTATAAGTATATGCATGCAAAATCAGTGTCAGTGAGCGAGTAGCTCGAGCACCCCCCCCCGAATAATCTTTTCTTTATTTCATGTTTAATCTTGCAGATTTTATTGATTTCCAAGGGATGCCCCTTCTCTGACTTATAAACTTCTGTACTAAGCAAAGGCTGGTCGTGCGATCACCCTCAAAATGATCCTGATAGAAATTGTTTTGATATTTAACTGATAGATTAATGGCACTTCTGCATAGTCGGCACATGGTCGTTTTTTTGAATTAACCGTAGTTCTGTTCGTGAAATAGCTAAAATACCCTGTGTTCGGCTTTTTTTTTTTTTTTTTTTTTTCATATAACTACTGTAGCTACTATCGGCTTAATGGCGGCTGATTTTTAGTCATTGTCATTCTATATAGTTATGCGCGCTGTCGTAACTTGAGGTAACGAATTAAAACAATAGAGAAACCCCATTTGCATTTTCTCTTCAGACACGTAGCCGGTTTGTGTAGCAATAGTATACAAGAGTAATTTTATATCAATGACACTAAGTTATGTTACACTGTGTAACCTGTTAGTTTTATTTTAACGGAATGCTGCAGGAGTTTATAAGAATAGTCACTTAACAGCTAACTTAACTTGATTTTATTTATCACAAAGCGAAAAATTTGGGTTTACGTTTGCGTTCCCACAGAGATAAAAAGACGCAAGTAGAGATTTACATGTCAGATTGTGCAATGCTGTGTGGAATCCTCGGTTCCCACAGCTGTTTTCTCAATAGAAAAAAACAAACCCATATAGGTGTTTTAAGTTAGTGTTTTTCCTAATGCAATATATTAACTACGGCAGGAGACAGTGTTTTATTACATTTCTAATTAAAGATGTGCAGAGCTGCTGCCTTTTCCCGAAATTCTAGCTGGAAATGTGATGATATACTTAGTCAAATGCTTGATACATCTTCAATAAAGAATAAACCTACTACAAATTGTGTTTTTTTAACTCGGAAAATTCCGAGTTTTGGTGGTTGGGGCCGATTTCACTCCTTCCATCCTTCACTCGATTCCTGTTAACATTTAATTGGCTAATTAATTAATTAATATCAAATTAAATTATCATTAATTTTGTAAAGCGGGTAGGGTCTTGTAATGCGAACCCTTTTTGTACTTTTTAAAAGTACACAAAGGCTATATATTTGTTTCTGAAGCCCCAATGCTCTCCTTGTGGTACGTATTCTTCCAGCCATAAACCCAAGCACAGGGAATTTGCGTTAAACGCATGCGCATAAGACTGAGGTGAAAAGGCCGACACAAGAAATACATCATGCCGTCCAATATACCGAGCGACTAAACGTCGTACACACGCATGCGCAAAGACCGAGGGATAAAAGGTACGATCACAAGAAAACATTCTAAAATGTCGTCAAGGACACCGAGATGACTAAACGTCGTACCATCCATGATCGAAATACGCCTTTGTAGTTTCAAAAGAAGGAGAGAAGAGGAAGACAAGGCGATTTGTAACAATCGACGTCGAGGGTATGTATTAAGCCACAGGAAGCCGAAGCCCCCCACAAACACAAGCGAGAGCCACAGATGAAACACAAACTCGTCGAAAAAAAAAAAAAGAGAACGACCATAATGTTTCGTCCGTATGGTACAAAAAAAATGATTGCGACAAAAAACGCGCGAAAAAATAAAAAAACCAAAGGAAAAAAAAAAAATTACCCATGCGAACTCAGGCAGTTCCCCCTGCGCCACGACGCCACCCGATGAGAAAAACGGGAACCGGCCGGAAGCGCGAAGCGCGACTACAGTTTAGTTGTAGTGGAGCTATCAGTAGTCGGAGTGAGGAGTCTGGCCGACTGGCTCAAGAGAAATTGAGAGTGTAAGGATGGTTTTTTGAAAGGTAATAAAAATAAAAAGAGGTGTGGAGTGAGGCAGGTAAATTAGTGAAGAGGAGAAAAAAATTGAAAATCTCACTATATTACCCAAAGAATGTAGTGTATAAAGGTTGGGGAAGACATGTAGAGAAGCGAGAAAAGTAAAAAAATTAAAATGTTGCCAAGAAGAAAAATTTTTTCAATTCTCTTTTCCAGAGTGTATAGCAAGATATGTATTTGGGGGGTATAAAATCGTTCCGGGTTTGGTAACTAATTGATTTATGTTTTTGTACCATTGCCCAGCTATTGCTACTCAAGATTTACGATGATACCAAACAAATGTTCCTCTTTTTACTACAGTACAAACAACTCAAAATAATCTTTTGTCACCCCCTAAGTAGCCAACTTTTCACCCTTTCACGATAAATTTTCCGAGTTCAGTGGCTCGCAGCCACTTTGCCAGTTATTAAGGATCAGGTATATAGATATGACTTTCTTAGCTTTGTTTTATCTTTGTGAATTATAAACTTTTTTGAGGAGTTCTTCATTCAAAGAAATAAGACTTTCTTGCACAGAGGTTTAAATAGAAACAATCGTACAACTTAGGAAGAACTTGAAACGGTTTTGACAGTACTCGCTTACTGTACGCGTTTTCTTAGTAGGTTAATTGATCGAAAACCACCCCGTTAAACCACAACATAAACAAACAGACAAATAAAAACAAAATGACTTTGTTGGTGGAATGAACACTGCTGTGCTTATTATGGAGACTGTAAATCAACAAACAAACATTTGAAATTAAGCGCCAGAAACGTGTTAAAATTCCAACTGGTAGGATGCAATCTACAAAGCGTGGCAAAGCAGTTTAACTCGGAACTACCAAACCCAGTTACTGGAAGAGCAGAGTGGAGACGGATTTTTAACAAGGCCTGGGAGACCAAGATTTCAAATTCAGCTTCTAATAAGCTACCCGGTCATGCCGCCTCAGTCTTAAGTCTAATCAGAGAATGTTTTCTATTCTCTCAATATAAGCAATATTTTTAAATCACTAGGATACCAGAAGTTCCCAAACTGCTAAACACCACACTTCCTGATATTAAAACAAAGTGTGCCACATGTTGTTTCGTGTGGTGCTTCTCAAAATATGCTGACTGTCTTCCGCAGTTAGTCAATTTACCTTTGGCAAACACTCCATTTATGGTGTTTTTCTGAAATATTGTAAAGAAACATTAAAGTGACTAACAGCTGCCATAATAGTCAGCTATGTATTCCTTTTTTTTTCTAGCTCAGCTATTTCTATTTATGGAATGAAAAAAATATTGGAAGATGATAAGTGTTAGTTTAAAGCATGTTTTAAATATTAAAATCAGTTGTACCCTAAAAGCTGTAAAATTAGCAAGCGAGAAACTGCAGACAGTAAAATTTTAAAGGAATTAATACCCTTATAATAATGGAAAAGTAATGATGAAAACCTAGGGCTAAGCCCGAAACGTTTGGATTAAATTTAATTTGAACTTGGCACTTAAAACAACACTTTTCCACAATTATCACAACTAACAAGTGCCACACAGCGGGCGAGGATTTATTCTTTCGAATACGCTTAAAATACCATGTCTTTGTTATTGAACAACTGCATGAGATTTGTTTCACAAAGCACCCCTACATGCTGAGGTTAGGCCAGAGATAAATGATTGTTATTGGATTACGTGTTTGTACTTTATTGGTCGGAATATGTTTATAAGGTTCTCGCGGAGCTAAAGCTCTGAAAAGACTTGAATATGTTTAAAAGGAAATCTGTAGTCATTACTAAATGGGAAGAAAGATGTAAAAAAAATACAGAAGGCTTTCGAAATCTGCTTTTTCGCTTAAAGATAAGGCCGGCTTTCATGGCTTCATAAAATTTCTGTCTCACATTACTGAACGAGATCGGAAAATGGCCGGAAAAACGAAACTTTTCATGAAGAGAAAAGGTAAGAATTTTCTTCATTTATTGCATTGCGAAAACACTATAAACAGGACAAACGAGAAATGTGTATCTGTGAATTGTGAAAATCTTCTTTTTTCTCGCTTAAAGATAAAGGCCGGCTTAGTCGAATTTTAGTCACTGTGTAAATCACTAGCAATCTATCTTTTGTTCCAGGTTTGCGGTACGTGATGATGCTGGTAGGATTGTGTCATCCTGTGATTATTGCGATGGTACTTCTTTCTTTCGTGGATAATTTGGTATTCGCAACAGCATCTCAATCCTATCTGGAATCACATGATGTTCAGATGTTTGAAATTCATAAAGGTGAGTCACCTTTGTTCTCTAGCTTAACCCTCTACCTGACCTTAAAAGTCACTTCTGGCGTTTCTCTTTTCTCGTTTTTAAAAATAGTTGTTCAATATATTTTAATTTTTGATGAAAAATATTCTTTCTTCAGACTTCAGGCTCGTTGGTCACGTCCTAGAAACAACGATTACTGATGAGGTCAACGGTGGTTTACGATGTAGAAGAAATAGAAAATGTCAGTCATACAGCTGTTATTCTGTCGGACGCAATGGCAACGAAACATGTGAATTGAACGACCACTCAAGGCACACGAAGCCACAGGACTTAATACCAGCCAAGGGATTCACTTACCATGAGAAAAGTAAGCATATAACCACGGTTAAGTTAAAGGGACGAAACGCTTTTAATTTGTTAGCTTTCCTTTTCCGTTTATAGCCCCAACATTGTGATTACCTTGTAATTAAATTCCTAGCACGATAGACAATTATTTTCTCCATAAAATTAAGGGGGAAGAACAATGTCTTTTCTATTGAAGTTTTTTTAACATATTTTTATGCTTTTTAACTTATATAAGTGAGCTTCTTTTACAATGTATTTTCTATTAAAGCTTTTTTTTTTCTTTTTCGAATGCCACCCTCAGTAGGAAATTTCGACGAAACGCTTTGAATTAATAATTCCAACGTTAAGCGTTAGTGAGTTTTTCGCATATTATTAGTGGGAAGATACCTAACTATACAATATAAATTTTGTTGTCGAAGATTTTTTGGACTTCATATCCTGGGCTTCCTAACTTCAATGCGTGACATTACTTTTTATTAAATAATCGAACTCTTTATTTTCTTTCTTGAATCCCAACCGCATTTGGTTAAGTTACATTAACATATAAAGAGGAAATTATTCCATTAAAACTCAAGCAGGTCATACTTTTTAATTCGACTTGATCGGTTATCGAATTATATTATATTAACCCATTTGGCCAAATCAGAATAAGAAATCATCCGCCATCAGTTTTGCTTGTCACTTGCTTCCTTTTCATTTGCTTTTTTAAGAGGCTGTATTTTTTAAAACCGCCCACTCCAATTCGCGTCAAAAAATGATTTTGCTTGAAACTCTGGCAACTGAGAGACTTTACTAAAACAAATTTAGTTTGTTTCAAAATGAAATTTCTGGCCGCGTTAGGACGGACTGAGAAAATGGGCATTTTTCGAGCAACTGTAAAATATTTCATTTGCATTAAACACTGACAATTTTTATATCAAATTGTTCATAAACATTTCTTGTTTTCTAAGAAAGAAGCAAATCATAAAACTGAAATTATCTAAATTAATGTGACGTAACAACTTACAGAAGAAACGGTTTACTATTGCAGTCAGACAAGGATGGAATTCCCTTTGGCCTGGCCATTCATGTAAAAGCATCATGGATTCTGGTCACTCCAGAGGAGACGGGGAGTACTGGATTGCTCCTGAGGGTAACGGAAACCCTATACCAGTGTACTGTGACATGACAACTGCCGGTGGTAAGTGATGGTGATAATGACAGTGATAATGATAATAATGATAATAATGTTGATAGTATTCTCACAAGCAAATTCAATATTATATTAAAGTCTTGGTGCTCGCGTAAACGTGTTCTCAAGTAAACCTTATATTGGTCTATATAATCCAAAATACTGATTCCTTTTGCCAACTTCTTTTATATTCAAATTTATAACAAAAGTAACGGCGCACGACATACTGTTTTTCAGGAGGCTGGCTTCTGATCTTCAACATTGTGATTAACGGCTCATCAGCTCCTACTACCTTGGATATTCAAACATCATACCGCGGAATCAGCCATTATAACAACAGCAACATGGTCTTAGCGACAACCGCCTTGAATGAGCTGAGAACACATTTGCCTTTCACTCAGCTGAGGTTTCAGTGCAATAAACAAATCACTCCACGTTCGTTTCACGTGATGACGGTCCCTGACAGCAGAGGGGAAGCTGTTGTCCAGTACTATAGCCGTCAGAGGGATGTCCAGCCCGACGCCTGTGGATCATTTGTTACACTGGATGGAGACAACTCGGTTCTTGCAGGGGATTGTGCCAGATGGGGAATAGAAAATGGTGACCGCTATGTTGGTAAATGGGGGAAAACAGGAGATCGCGAATTATACGATTATACGGCACATATTTACCCTTACCAGAATTGGGCCACTAATCCATTTCGGCCCGTACCAAGATGGGAATGTGATGACTATTATAATAAAGCTGTAACACAGGGAGACTTTTGGAAGATTTATATTCGTTAATCAATAGCAACTTAATTTGCGTATCCCTAAGAATTTAAATCCGTGGAGGAAATCCGCGTAGCTCAGTTGCTATAATCGCACTAAGTTTTAGGGTAGGGCAATATTTTAGGGTATCAGGTACTACAGGTACAGTATTTATTATTAGAAATCACCTGGTTAGAAGGGACGGGCCAAAAACCTTACTTTTCAATTACACGATATTCGCCACTTTAGAGACTAGGAGGAAACTAGGGTGAGTCTCATCTCGATCATATTATCAACAAGGCGCTTTAAATTATTTCATCTAACATCCTAGCTCGAAAGGTTCATAAACGCACCTCTCTTTGATCACCTGGCTAGCCTAGAAGATTTCTTAGTTTTCCTTTGTGACGTCATCGCGACGTCGATGCGTTTATTTGCAAGATTGACAATGCAACTAGGACACGTTATAATCTACTACCTTGAAAGTACTTTCGCATAGCGAGTGGGCTGAAAAATAGAGTCCAATAAAAGTCTATAAGCTGTATAGGCTACACTGCTGAGTAAGTGATAGAGGAGATATGAGACATCTTAAGTAAAGCATTATAATCTTGGATTAGAAAAGGAAATCGATGATTTTATTTATTTCCAGATTTGCGTTATTTAGTAAACTTTGTTATCATAGTGGAACAAATGTTACCGAGCCCTAGAGGCCGGAATTTTTGTCTAAGAGCCTTGATTAGCACAGTTTTGTCAGTTTAAAGTTCTCCCTAGATGTGTAGTTTATGACAACTCATTTCCCTATTATATTAATGTCCCTCTCTCTCCGAGACGCTTTCGAGGCATTTGGTAACAACATTGAATAAGGGGGAGACTGAGACATAGGGTGCTTACCATTTAGCCAAAAAATCCGGAAATTTCGGTTTGAAGTCAAATGGTAAGGTAATTTTCCAGAAATTCCATTCGGAAATTGTGGACTACCTCCAGAGGTACTCCACTTTTTCCGTTCGGAATGGAACATCGGAAATTTCCTTACCATTTGAACGAATCTTCCGTTTCCAGGCCCTTTTAAGCACCTCCGCGCGGTTTTAGTCGTGTTTACAGTATGGCGTCTTTATAACAATTTAGAACGAGTATGTTCATCTCGACCATAGAAATGCCAGCACTTTTTTAACAGGAGAAATAAGCTGCCCTGCCTCTGGTATTCCACGTTGGAATTGTTCATGTGTTCATATTTTTTCTCGGGACAGGATCTAGCTCGAACGTGCCAAGTTTCACTCGACTGCGAAATTCACTCGGTGCGTAGGTGGGAACAGTTACCTCAAAATAACCTTGTATTCTGTTTAAATCGCGTCTCATGGAACAGCTGACGGCAGTAAACAGCATTAGCCCATCTTCGTCGTCAAAAAGTTTGTTTTCTACCTCGAAGTATTCAGCTATATCGACAGAAAACAACACTGAATTTGGCGCTAGATCGAGTGAGCGGGAAGGAACGCTTGGTAGAATAATGGTAAGCGAAATCTCATCCGGTTGGTCGGTATATTCGGAAAATCGCTTACCATTATGCAACGGTGACACCAACCGGATTTTTCTTACAAATGGTAAGCACCCATAGTATTTATTATAAATAGATAATTAAAATAAATAAATTTCGCATGGGTTTAGGTGTAAAATTTTCAGCTTAGTAACGGATTAATATTTAAGTATGCAAATTTAATATGTAAACGACCTTACTGAGTTTTGAACTCAGACTATTGTGTTGTCCTTCCTTAACTTTACTCCGACAGATGAACTGGGGTGCACATAGGATTTGTAGCAGAATGAAAGCGTTTAGTTAAAATTGTATTAGCTTTCAATAAATCAATTTAAAATCATTTTGTTTCTTGGATGTGTTTCTTTTTCAAGTAGACTAATGTATTTGTTTTTTTCAAGCAGTAGACTTAACAGGTGACTTAACGTAAGTAGGTTACACGCTAGTTCGTCATCATAGAATGTTTATTCTTCACCCGGTCGTTCTTTACCGGACAGTTCGGCACACGCTATCGAGACTCCGTTCCAGTGGCTACTTGCATGGAAGACTACACCCTACAATCGCGAGGATAACAACTTGTTTTATAAGGATCTCAATGCTGTGGGGGCTTTAGCTAGCTTTTCTTTTATGGCTGATGCTAACGGGTAATTTATTTTCGTTACGATTAACAGAAATCGTGTCGGCATCGGGTAGGTTTCTGTCTTGTTTTCTTTGTAACGTTGTGTTTAAATTTATGATGTAAAACAATGTAACTTGATGCGTATATAGACTGCTAATACGTTCCTTCCATGGATATTGAAATTTGCCCTTAATGAAATACTTTTTCCGTAGATTAACATTATTTCGAGCTCTGTTAGGGATGTTTCATAACTTATCCTACAAATACAAACACTTTCTGCTTGTTAAATTAATTAATTATTAATAAGCTTACACGAAATAACTAAGCCAAAGTAACTAAACACTGTAAAACATAACATCGAGACAAATGTTGCCGATATTTTAAAGAATTTTCATGAAATTAATGTTTTTCGTTAGGTCCATTTACTATAAGTTTTTCATTCCGGTATATTTTTATTTCGCCATTCCTGAAAGTTTAAGTGCTACCGACTGGAATTTTCGAGAAAAAAATTTCAAAACTGCTAATTCGCATTTCTTCATATTCAGTGAAAAGAAACCCTTTGGTGAACTATTTACGAAAATAACATTTAAAATTTTCAAATGGTTTTTATATTTGAGAAAATCGGCAAAAGGTTAAAAGGCCGTTTTCGCGTCCCGCCGCCATAAAATTTTGTCGAATTTTTGTGGGTATTCAAAACACTCGTACGGAAAGAAGGTTGAACGTATGAAATTTATCTTTGGCAGGTATGCGGGGCATCCAATATACTACACAGAAACCTAAAAATATTGCAAAACGATGCAATTAAACAGATCTTTTTTAAAGCCCGAAAATTGGCATTTTGAGCACTTTGGTAAACACTTGAAACAAGGGTAACTTTGGTGGCAAAAATCGTGTCCTGGTACATCAAAATTTGGAATAAAAAATTGATCGGCGTCAAGTACTATTATGGTACTGTAACATATAAAAAATTCAGCCCGAGCAATTGAAAAACCAACCGTTGAGAGAAGTAAACGCATAGTGAATATTTCATGTATTGACTGCAAAAATTGTCACGGTCACGCAACACTAGTAAACACATTTCGATCTGATTTATTCAATGTGTTTTAGTTTTGCTCACTTTGGCTACAGTTTATGCTCGAAAAAGTCTACCTATCTTATGTATAATTTACTGTTTTGTATTCATATAAAAATTAATTTTAGAGGATGGGATAATTGATCTGACCGCAAAAATACAAAGGTCAAGTTTCGTGTCATATTTACCGACTTTGCCGCTCACACTGTGTAACTCGCACTGTGAAAGAAATAAAACAATTCAAAGCGAAATGTCTTCACAAAGTAGTCTCGAAGCGTGTCATATTTTATCCTGGTGGTTCTGTTTCATTGAATTACTAACTATTTAACACTGGTAAAAGTTATTTTTAGTTCCGGCTGTATCGATTCTGTAAAGTTTTTCGAATACCTCAGTCTGTGTGTCAACAACATGAATTTTGCAAATACAGTATGTGTTCATAAACAAGATGATGATCTTATCGACAAGCGTATCTATAGGAGAACATCGAAAAATGAAGTAACTGTGTTCAACTGCTTGTATATTTTCCTTTTAAGAGTGCGGGTCCTCGACTTGATATTATACGCCAGAACTGATACATGTACATGTTTACCAAGAAAGAACTGCAAGAACTGGAATTAGAGGTCTGTCTGAATGTCTGTTGATTTCCTGTTTAACCATAACATTAAAAAAAACACTCTTGGCTATAAAGCAAAAGATACTATACCACCAGCAGCAGCTTACCATACATGTCCAAACATAACAAGTAACGATTCTCGGCTGGTTGAGCAAATACCAAACACATTCGAAAAGGCGATCTCCACAGCCGTTGTCAGCCGTCGTCACGCTCTCCACTTCGCTCCACTGTTCCCAAGCTGTCTGCCTTTCTCCCGTTTGCAATTTTTGCACAGGTTCTCTGTCTTTTTACCGCATTCACAACCAATCTCGACTCACTCTTTGTACCTCCAGACTCTTAAAATCAAATTCCATCCCTTGGATAGCAGGGAAAGGGAAGATTTTATACGGGTGTTGGGTGGGGGGGGGGGGGGGGGGTAGGGGGTCAAGGTTTATTTTGTCATTCATCTTATTGTCCCACGAAGTGACTGACCAGATTACCTGGTGTAATCAGTTACCTTAAGGTTTAAGATGGTAGTAATTTTAGCGATTTTTTTTAGCAAGATTTAGCGACAATGTAATTTAGCGATTTTCAGATTTTTTTAAAAAAAACCAGCAGGCCCTAGAAAAAAAAATACCCAGTGTAAACCAGTATTTCATAAAGTAATAGCTAAGATGGAAATAAATGTTCAGTAAAAGAACAGAATCACTAGACGGCATTGTCAGAAAGAACAAAGTTTCGATATCCATTTCTTAAAAGAATTTTTGATGTCGACTATGATTAATTTATTTTCCTTTGGGGAGGGGGGAGGGAGGTACTAAAATTTAACGAGTATTAAATTTGACGAAGACTAATTTTAGCGAGTACTTAATTTAGCGATTTTCGTGCTACTCGCTCAAATCACTAAAATTAGAAGCCGTTAAAAATTGCACACTTGAGGTATGTTGTACTGACAGCAGCCTGGGAACTAGCTAAGGGTTGGCCCTCAGCCCTCAGATACTGAGGTGGACAGGAATTCAGGAAGAGAGGTTTAACTTAAAAAAAAAAAAACAACAGCGACAAAAAACCTTGTAGTAGAGAAAAGAAAAGGACCAACCTTGCAGAAAAAAATTGGTCGGAAATCATTTCCTGTCTCCACTTCTCAGTATTTAAAGGTTTGCCCCTTGCCTTATTTTTGGATATGTGGGACGATTAAATGCAGAGGGCCACACAACGTTAGGAAGACTTTGGCACAATTCTTTGTCGGATCTCACGTAGCTTGGAGATGCGTGTACTAGAAGTCACTCGAGGTGTATAAAACAGTAATTTTAAATGCACGGCTAGTACGACGACTCTTAGTATTGGACAATTTTTTAGGAGCTGGCTTATATACTAAACAGTGGCGGATCCAGACCTTTAGGTAGGTGGGGGCCCCAATCATCCTGACCTGAAATTAGCTCTTGAAGATTATTTTTCTTTGTCCCGTGGGCCTCGGTTTAGCCTAAAAATAATGGGGACCAGGGCCCAATGGCCTCTCCCCTTGATCCGCCACTGCTTTTAATAGTTGCAGACGCAACAGAACACAGAGCAATTTAACTTGGTCCCGCATTCATGCAACTACATTCCTGGAAAAGTTCTTGCAACAGGACCACATAAAGAGCCCTTTCCTCACTTGTGGAACAGACACAGCTAGTCCAAGTTCATTGCAAAAGAATTGTAGCTGCCACAGTTTTTTCTTCGAAAGAGAGTTTGCCTAGACCATTTCCTACACAAGGGCCTGGTTTAAAAAAAAATCTGAAAATCGCTAAATTAAATAGTCACTAAATATTGCTCAGAAAAATGGCTTAAATAAGTAGCCGCTAAAAATAGCAACCTTAAGGTAACGATTACTTCTGCAATTCTGGTAATCTGGTCAGTCACTTTGTGGGACAATAAGATGAATGACAAAATAAACCTTGACCCCCTAACCCCCACCTCCCCCCCCCCCCCACCCAACACCCGTATAAAATCTTCCCTTTCCCCGCTATCCAAGGGATGGAATTTGATTTTAAGAGTCTGGAGGTACAAAGAGTGAGTCGAGATTGGTTGTGAATGCGGTAAAAAGACAGAGAACCTGTGCAAAAATTGCAAACGGGAGAAAGGCAGACAGCTTGGGAACAGTGGAGCGAAGTGGAGAGCGTGACGACGGCTGACAACGGCTGTGGAGATCACCTTTTCGAATTTGTTTGGTATTTGCTCAACCAGCCGAGAATCGTTACTTGTTATGTTTGGACATGTATGGTAAGCTGCTGCTGGTGGTATAGTATCTTTTGCTTTATAGCCAAGAGTGTTTTTTTTAATGTTATGGTTAAACAGGAAATCAACAGACATTCAGACAGACCTCTAATTCCAGTTCTTGCAGTTCTTTCTTGGTAAACATGTACATGTATCAGTTCTGGCGTATAATATCAAGTCGAGGACCCGCACTCTTAAAAGGAAAATATACAAGCAGTTGAACACAGTTACTTCATTTTTCGATGTTCTCCTATAGATACGCTTGTCGATAAGATCATCATCTTGTTTATGAACACATACTGTATTTGCAAAATTCATGTTGTTGACACACAGACTGAGGTATTCGAAAAACTTTACAGAATCGATACAGCCGGAACTAAAAATAACTTTTACCAGTGTTAAATAGTTAGTAATTCAATGAAACAGAACCACCAGGATAAAATATGACACGCTTCGAGACTACTTTGTGAAGACATTTCGCTTTGAATTGTTTTATTTCTTTCACAGTGCGAGTTACACAGTGTGAGTGGCAAAGTCGGTAAATATGACACGAAACTTGACCTTTGTATTTTTGCGGTCATATCAATTATCCCATACTCTAAAATTAATTTTTATATGAATACAAAACAGTAAATTATACATAAGATAGGTAGACTTTTTCGAGCATAAACTGTAGCCAAAGTGAGCAAAACTAAAACACATTGAATAAATCAGATCGAAATGTGTTTACTAGTGTTGCGTGACCGTGACAATTTTTGCAGTCAATACATGAAATATTCACTATGCGTTTACTTCTCTCAACGGGTGGTTTTTCAATTGCCCGGGCTGGATTTTTTATGTTACAGTACCATAATAGTACTTGACGCCGATCAATTTTTTATTCCAAATTTTGATGTACCAGGACACGATTTTTGCCACCAAAGTTACCCTTGTTTCAAGTGTTTACCAAAGTGCTCAAAATGCCAATTTTCGGGCTTTAAAAAAGATCTGTTTAATTGCATCGTTTTGCAATATTTTTAGGTTTCTGTGTAGTATATTGGATGCCCCGCATACCTGCCAAAGATAAATTTCATACGTTCAACCTTCTTTCCGTACGAGTGTTTTGAATACCCACAAAAATTCGACAAAATTTTATGGCGGCGGGACGCGAAAACGGCCTTTTAACCTTTTGCCGATTTTCTCAAATATAAAAACCATTTGAAAATTTTAAGTGTCATTTTCGTAAATAGTTCACCAAAGGGTTTCTTTTGACTGAATATGAAGAAATGCGAATTAGCACTTTTGAAATTTTTTTCTCGAAAATTCCAGTCGGTAGCACTTAAAATGTTGGTTTTTGCTTTTGTCTGCAAAATCTGCATCGCCAAAAGTTAGTTGAGGTTTTTGGGACCTTCTGTTTTTCGTTGTCAAGGGAATACTGTAAAGCGAATAATGTCATGACGTAAGTTTCCCATCCGAGCAAAGAAAGAGAACTTAAAATTAAAAGCTACTTGAAAAGTTAGGTATGGTCTCCAAAAACTGTCATACCTTTTGTTCTTTGTAATATAGAGCAATGCATAGCGAAGACAATCGGAAAGCCAGTTACAAACAAGGCTCTTATAAATCACGTGATCAGAACCCCGAGGGCGACGTCAGAGAAAGTGTGTGAGTTACACTGCTTTATGGAATCCGAGTGTGAATCATACAACTTTGGTCCAAAGGAAAGTGGTGGGTACGTGTGTGAGCTGAGTGACTCTGATTCTATCAGAGATCCGCTGGACTGGATTACAAAACAAGGATTTGTTTACGCAGAAACCAAGGTATGATATGCAGCTTTGTTATGTTAGGACGATGTTTGGTCAAAAAGTCTCCAGACTGCAAGAAAAAATGTCTTTGCAATGCCAAGACTTTATCAATTTGCCCTAGTTCGTATGACATTAACACCGCTTGGAAGAGGTAGAAGCGTTTTTATTTTTATATTTATTGTGTATTTTTTGCGCAACCTTGTTTTTTCTTTTTCATTTGAACGAAAGAATCCATGCAGAGAGTTTCAGTGTCCTGTTAATTCCCGCTGTCAATCAGACTTTGAACATAACACGCAACAGTGTGTGTGTGGGGCAGGATTCACTGGTAACAACTGTGAAGCAGGTTAGTTAAAAGTGGTTTAACATATTATAAAATACAGTTATTCTGAAAGTTATTTCTTTATTTTACAAATGTTTTCTTTTTGTTTAATTTTTCGCAGATGTAGACGAATGCACGCAGGGAGTTGATGAGTGTCACGTGAACGCAACGTGCAACAATACCGAAGGATCGTACAACTGCACGTGCAAGGATGGATTCACGGGAGATGGTTTAAGTTGTCAAGGTGAGAAAGCCGTGTAATTATGTAACAGTCGAAAATTTGAAAGTACTGCATAATCATGATGGGAAAATAGTTATAGTGGAGCTCCCTGCGGCCCGAGGGGCCGCAATGCAGAGCCCCATACCCATAGAAAATTAACACACCCATGCTTTTGGTTTTTCATGGTCATCATGGCTAGCGGGATGGTTCGCGGGCGCGTGCGCCTAGCGACGACGTCGCCCCAACCTGATCATGAACATGGCGGCCTTACTCCAGAAATAGGTTTAAGGTTATAGTTCACGTCAGCTTACATCTTTGATATTGGACGTCCATGTCATGGTCAATTGACAGCTGTCAAAACAAGGTATCCGCTGACCAGTATCACATGACCATTTCGCGAGCTCACATATAGAGCTCATCGAGGTCAAATGTTTTTGAAGTTTACCGCTGACCAAGTAGTAGTTTCCATTGCATCGCGGGCTCAAGTGTTATATTTTTTTTGTCATCAGTCAGTAAATTCGGATTTACGAAAATGGCGAAGAAAATAACCGGGGTGCTCCGCTTTTAGGCTTGGCTAAATCTATTTAATAACTTCTATAAGTGAGTTTTTTTACAATGTATGTTCTATTAAAGCTTTTTGTTTTTCTTTTTCGAATGCCACCGTCAGTTGTAAATTTCGACGAAACGCTTTGAATTTATAATTCCAGCGTTAAGCTTTAGTGAATTTTTCCCATATTATAAGGGGGAAGATACCTAACTATAACTTATTTGTTGTGGAAGATTTTTTTGACTTCATATCCTGGGCTTCCTAACTTCAATGCATGACATTACTTTTTATTAAATAATCGAACTCTTAATTTTCTTTCTTGAAT
Source organism: Oculina patagonica (assembly GCF_052425735.1). Taxonomy (NCBI): domain Eukaryota; kingdom Metazoa; phylum Cnidaria; class Anthozoa; order Scleractinia; family Oculinidae; genus Oculina; species Oculina patagonica. The sequence goes on from NC_135769.1 coordinate 25,886,825, forward strand.
CCCAACCGCATTTAGTTACGTTACATTGACATAACAGGAAATTATTCCATTAAAACTCGGGCAGGTCATACTGTTTAATTCGACTTGATCCGTTATCGAATTGTATTATATATATTTACCCATTGAACAATGCAATCGATATTTTTTCATTTGGCCAAATCAGAATAAGAAATCATCCGCCATCAGTTTTGCTTGTCACTTGCTTCCTTTTCAGTTGCTTCTTTAAGATGCTGTATTTTTTAAAACCGCCCACCCAAATTCACGTCAAAAAACAATTTTGCTTGAAACTCTGGCAACTGAAAGACTTTACTAAAAAATATTTGGTTTGTTTCAAAATGATTTTCTGGCCGTGTTATTATTTTTTCTTGAATCCCAACCGCATTTGGTTAAGTTACATTGACATAACAGGAAACTCAAGCAGGTCATACTTTTAATTCGACTTGATCCGTTATCGAATTGTATTACATTTACCCATTGAACAATGCAATCGATATTTTTTCATTTGGCCAAATCAGAATAAGAAATCACCCGCAATCAGTTTTGCTTGCCACTTGCCTCCTTTTCAGTTGCTTTTTAAGAGGGTGTATTTTTTAAAACCGCCCACCCAAATTCACTCAAAAAATAATTTTGCTTGAAACTCTGGCAACTGAAAGACTTTACTAAAAAAGATTTGGTTTGTTTCAAAATGATTTTCTGACTGCGTTAGGGCCATGAAATATTTTGCCCATTCGGGCCCGCAGCAACGTCGTTAGAAAATGGGCATTTTTCGAGCCATTGTAAAATATTTCATTCGCATTGAACACCGACAATTTTTATATAAAATTGTTCATAAACATTTTGAATTCTAGTTTTCTAAGAAAGAAGCAAGTCCCTCGATTTAACTGGAAATGCGAAATCAATAGTATAATGACCACTACCAATCGACATCGAACGAAGGCTGAAAAATGACCTTGATTTAGAAGCGAATATTTTAATTTTGGGATCTAACTGATAAACTCTAGTCTACACAGCCGAAAAGTGACATCCTTCAAATATGCAAAATCCCTTGTACGTTTTCAGTATTTCAAAAGTTATTACCATTTGTGTAAGCACATTTGCGAGGTATAACGACATTTGCGCTTAAATCAAATTCAAGCTATAAAAGCAGATTTTGTCATAAATACAGCTTACCTGTTTCTTACCTCTGCTTTATTCCACCTTTTGCCATTTTGCAATCCTCCAGATAGCTGAATTCCGATACATTTCCAATAAACAGGCAGGTATTACCTTCAAAACTTGAGGATGACTTCTATCGATCGAATATCTTGTTTATAGCGAACAAAAGCTCAAAACCATGGCCACCTTCGAGCTAAATAACGTATCGAAATATAAGCTTGGAGGATCCGCAAATAATAAACTGTCCAAATTTTCTGGAGTTTCCTTTTTGCGAGTTTTTGAATTTGACGTTGTTTCGGCCCAGAAAACGCACAAAGAATGTATATAACTCCCGCCATTATGACGCCATGCTTGGCCAATAACTATTGAAATTGCATATCATATAAAATTATCTAAATTAATGTGACGTAACACCTAAAAGAAGAAACGGTTTGCTATTGCAGTCAGACAAGGATGGAATTCCCTTTGGCCTGGCCATTCATGTAAAAGCATCATGGATTCTGGTCACTCAAGAGGAGACGGGGAGTACTGGATTGCTCCCGAGGGTAACGGAAACCCTATATCAGTGTACTGTGACATGACAACTGAAGGTGGTAAGTGATAATGAAAGTGACAATGATACTGACAGTGATAATGATGAGGATGATGAAAATGATGATGATGATGATGATGATGATGATGATGATGATGATGATGATGATGATGGTGAGGATAGTATTCTTCTAAGCAAATTCCACATTTAAGTGGCGATGTCCTTTAAAGCGGACCACCGCATTTCGGGTCTGTACAAAGTTTCCCTTCAAACTTTGCCAAGTGAACTATCTTGGTTCACAAGTAAATGCAACGGCTTTAGTTTTTTGAAATACGTTAAAATATAGTTTTTAGAGCCTATAACAGCCAAGGCGACTAAAAGGCTAATTTTGATGGTCACTACAACGAAAAATTACACAAGTTGACGAGCTCGGCACACAAAAACCGCCGACCGAGACAGAAAATTATTATAATCCCATGAAAGGTGGTCCTTGAAAGATTGTAAAAACATGTTTGTTTTAATATTTTTCTTATTTTCAGGTTCGGAAAAATTTATATCTCAACAACCGTCATATCGCTTTTTATAAACATGTCAATCTACCCTGACTTTGCTAGCCGTTATTTTCCAAGTCCAGACCAGACTATTCTAAATACCAGCTGAATTCTACTAAATAGATGCCAGAGAGCACAGAAATCTAAAAATACCTTGCACTTCTTACTTTTTTTTGCCACAGCGACTTCCAACTTTTCGTGTTTTAAGCGAATCTTTCACACGCATTATGCAAATGAGGTTGTAAACCGAACAACGGTTGTTTTCAACAAAAACGGTTAAATTGTAAAATTTTGGCATTGGAAGTAAAAAATACTGGGAGTATAATAGAAAGAAAACTTGCAAATGATATAAGTAGTTAAAATTTACGAATTATTCGGTCTCGAACTTTGCATGCTTTCAAGACAAATGTAACAATTAATTTGCAAAATTTGTTGTCTGCTGAACTTGGACCGATTTTTTCAAACAAACCGTTCTAGTTTTTTGAAACTCGCTGTGTTTTATCTATATTTAAATATGAAAGCATTCAAGGTGTAAAATTTAGATAATTCATTCAGTTTTATCTGGTCTAACAAGTTGGAGTAATGTACCTTTAATTTGAAATCAACAATTTGTGACCCCTTAATTCAGTTGACTTGTTTTGTTACCATTTTATAACTTTGCAATTTTATTTAGCTAACCTGCTGTTAAAAGACACATTCCTAAACGTGTTTTGCATACAGCAGCATTCATTATTCTCAGCCTGAATTCCCGCCGTATTTGTGGTCGCCTAAGCTACTTTCTATAAACCGCCTTACAATTAAACCGAATTTGCGTGACTTTTTTGTGTGTAATGCATAAACAGGATTTGCGTGGGGAAAACCGGACAGTTTGTACCGTCAAAATTCTATTGCTACAATTCACGTTACCTGTTTTAAGGATGCCCAAAGACATTTGACATTGTTATTCTGTTACTTATTTTATTCATCGTTTAGTGTTAAGTGTTATATAATGGCACGATTTTTAAAACAAATGTTCGAAACAGTTCTGGTAAGTATTGCTACAAAGTTTTGTAATTGGTTCGGCCCTGGGTTCGGCAAATAAAACTTCAAAACAAGATGTCGTGCTTTTTGTCGCGAACGGAAAAGTGTGGCGATTCACGAAACGTTTCAGGTCTCTTCTGCTTGCTTCAGTGCGATAAATCGATAGACAGCCATCTCGCTTCTATACATTTATCACAAGAGGATACTACGGAATGGAAACTTATCCTGGCCAGAGCTGGCTTTTTCGATGTAGAGGGGTTGGTTGTCGCAAAAATTAACGTGTGCGCCAAGCACATCGGCACACATATGGAAATTTCTGGCGCACAAGAACAGTTTTCCTTTATCAAGCGCACCAAGGACGTCCACGAAGAAACAAGGGGGGGGGGGGGGGGGGCAAAGAGCCGATATTCCGTAAATCTATTCCGTAAGGCTATTTAGCAGATTACGGTATTTTCGTTTAAGTCGGATCAGGTGCGTAGAGAATAACCATACACTTTCTCTCACATAAAACTAGTCCAGTCCCTGAACTCTCTCTTCCGCGCGCCCTTTATAGAGGTTGAAACCAAGCGTGTGAAGAGAGAGTCCAGGATAACTTGCATGTGCATGAGCCGATCCCCCCTCCCTAAATTGGGGAAAAAACATATTTGGCAGCACTTTTGAAAACGCGCGCGCACAAATAACGAGCTCAACTACGCAACTGTGCACACTATACTAAAGCAGGATCACCGGAATAACTTTAAAAAAGCCTAGCTTGCCAGTCATTGTCTACGCACGTGATTCATGTCGCAACGTCATGCCACGCCATATATTGAGCGCGCGCGCTGTGACAGCTTTCTGAGCACATACAGGATGGGTAGCCGTTCCGCTCACTTCGCTTTGAGTTTGCTCTTTTAAATGGTCGGTGACCCCTACTTTTTCTTAACGGACTACTTTCGTTAATTAATATCTACGTTTTGCGAGAAAATGAAAAAAATCTATCGAGTGGAAGTTTGTTTTCATTGTCCGACTGACGTTTGAATTTCGCTTTTTGAGCTTCTCGTTTTGCCGTACGACAGTTTTTAATGCCTTTTTCAGGGTTAAGTCTTACAAAAAGGATATCAACACAGGAATTATTTACGTAACAGACGCCCTTCTACAAAATGTGACTAAGATTGTTTGCCTCCGCTCACTAATCTTCGATTTTTTTTAACTATAAGCCTTGTAAACAGTGCTGAATTTCGCGTGCCAATATTGCAAAATCAGGGTAGTTTTCCACACGCTTTATCTCGGAAACAAAGTCGGTGGCCGCAGCAAAAATTTTAAAAAAATCTATCGAGTAGAACATTTTGACGCGAACGTCCTTAAGCAAGTGACGCCACACTCCTCGCTTCTGATTGGTTCCTTCTGAGCATGCGCATGCAAGTTATCCTGGACCCTCTTTTCGCATGCCCGGATTCAACCCCTATAAAGGGCGCGCGGAAGGGAGAGTTCAGGGACTCTGAAAAGAAATAAAAATAAATGTAAAAACTAGGAGTTGCTGATAGCAAGTAAAGTGCTGCGAAGAGAGTTATAAGAATAATAATAATAGTAGGAACGAACGGAAGGTCATAGGAATGTTTCGAATTTTCACATTTTCAGATGTGAAAGATGTGATTTCTCTCAGCGAGTGAAATGCTGGTAATGCTTATGACTGTTTCCAAACACAACCTTGCGTGCACGTGCAATTCGATTGCAAAGCCATCAGAAACACCAATTTATGACGTCAAAAAGCTCAAAGCTCGTTCCATTCCAGTGCGAGGTCATTATGAAAACCTTTGCGTGGAGCCTTCGCAAATCATTGTACTTTTTGCTGGGTATATTTCGCGCTTAAGACTCAGAAAGTAAAATTTCTCCTTAAATAAGCTTAGGAATGAATAATTTTAGTGTTTGGTTGCAGAACAAAGACCTTTAAATTAACGGTATAAATTGAGTAAGTTTCGATTTCGTGTTTGACAACAACTTGGCTTTACTTGATCTTGCATATTTATAGCTTTTCCTGACTATTTTTTCTGACTTTTTCTGACTGACTATTACACGTTCGGAAGTCGTTTCTCGTAGCTCTGAAAATGCCAGGGCATGTTTTCGGATATGCAATTATACGGGAATTATCAAAGCGAATTATAAGAAGGCCTCGTAAATTCGTTATTCATCAGAGCTGGCGCATAAGGGATGAAAAGACCGTTTCCCCGGCACTATACTTGACCATCTTGCTCAAGAGAGGTTTCTTGGGAAGTATTAACAAAGTACTGAACAGAAGCGCAAGCGGCAGCGCTTTAAAATTTAACTTCTTGCTCTTTAACGAAAAGGACATCGCAAACGACAAACGCAGCTTCCACATTTTACATGCCGCTGATCATACGTACTGCATGTACTCAAAATCATCGCCAGTGAAAAAGTCAAATCGAGTGTGTCGCCTATATAAAGCGCCCAGGCCCGCGCGGACAGTCAAAAATAGTTCTGCTGCTACGCTAAGGCTTCGCAGCAATAAATTAGAAATTACACGGCTAAAGGAAGGTCTTTTATAGCTGGTGAGTCATTAAGGCCCTTTCTTATTTTTGAGTCTAATGCTTGCGTGCGCTTTGCGCATGCGCATTAGACTCTTTGTTATATGAAAAAAGCTGTTAGCAATCCCAAGGGAATGGTTCGGGATCGATAATCGTTCGCTGTAATGTAGAAAACAATGATCAGTTGCAAGAACGGACTCCGTACGGACACGCACGATTAGTTTCAATTAAAAACAGCCAATCAGCGACACGTGTTCCCACGCATAATTAAAAGTTCTTTCTCAAGTCACGATTATTCAACACTTGAACAGGACGAAATAATTTTCCAGTTAAGACATTTGTAAGCTTTTTGTGAAAATAAATCTTCGTTTTCAGTTCAGTTAAGCACTTGTGTTTTCGTCTTGCTTAAAAAGCAAGACGTCTTTGAGAAAAAATATTTCGACGGCGACTCGCGTTTATTTACACAATGCGACCAAATATTTATTTTGTTTTAAAAAATAGAAAACTTTACCTCGGTTTTTGTATTTAAGTCATTCGAATTTTGACCAATTTTTTCTTTACAGTGCAAACAAAAACCTTCAAAAATAAAAGATGTACATGGATAAATGTAAATCAAGTTACGCGACTAAATCAAAATGCGTTTGTTTGGCCGCTTTGCAGTATTACACTGTCCCGGCCTTTGCCATACACTGAAATCGAATTTCATGCTTTTACGACTCTCAGAGATCTTAAGTTCTTCTTACAGCTAGAAAAATCATAAAATGGTTACATTGTATGGAAGTGATGTTCGCGTTTTGTCTTTCTTTTTCTTTTGTGTTTTTTTTTTTTTTTTTTTTTTTTTTTTTTTAAATTTTTTTTTCCCACCTTATATTTGAGTCAAGAAAACAGACAAGTACTTTTTTGAGAAAAGTATTTCTTTGAAAAGTATTTTATTTGCAATGAGATAGTGCTTTCCTTTCCTTTTTTTGGAGGAAAATGATATGATCTCAGAGTGTAGTACACTCTTTTTTTGTAAGAAAATATTCTTATTTTTCTGCCGATTTTAGGCTGAAAATATTCTTATGAACATTATTAGAAAATACCGTTTGACATTTCCGTTTTAGCAAGTATTGGGTAATCAATTACAAGTGTTTGGTGTCCAGATCTGTATCGCGTTACATTGTGCACATGTACCATTGCTTTTCGTTGCAGCCTGGCCGTTTTGGCGTTAAAACAAAGAATTCCTCACAGAGATAAAGTGACGGAAATGAAAATACCTGATTTTGTTTCAACTAAAACTACCGGTATATTCTTTTTTAAAATCTCAGCCTCGGATTTATTCCTAAAATATTATTATTAAAAATTTGCAAATTTCAGCCTCGATATTCTTATAAACTACATTCTTATAAAATAAAAAGAGTGTAAGTTGTACCGTGTAGTGGCGACAGGGATCAGAGACGTTTCTAACCTGCGATCAGGTGTTATTTTTCTCGATCGCAGGTTAAGACGTTTCTTGTTATAAGCTCAAAGTGAAATTAGTGTAAGGTGTGATAGCACATCGTAACATTAAGACCAAATGGATAAGCAAAAAAGTCGAACGAACCGAAATAAAGAACCACGCTATTAGTTCTAAAAAGATTTAGTTATAAATTATTAGCCGTGTCACGTCAGTTTCCGTTTTGTCACGGAAAAACTCGCCCCAGGGATCTAAATTGGAGTCAAGGAAACAGACTTGTAAGTATTTTTTTGAATAGCGTATTTCTATGAAAAGTATTTCATTTGCAATAAGGCAGTGCTTTTCTTTTCTTTGTTGGAGGAGAATATCTCCTATTGCACTCAGAGGGAAGATAATTGAACGTCGATACTCACAAATTTGTAAGTATAAGATGTGTGTAAATAAAATTCAGCTCGCACGATCGAGCTTTGAAGTATTAAAATACCTAATACACAGAGATAGACTAAAACTTAAGGATGTCTGTGCATGTAACAAAGAAGTTAAACACGAAATTCATCAGGAAGAAAGGCAATTAAGGCCACAAAGGACCGTCTTCAGCTACTTCTTGCAAAATGGAAGGTAACAGGAAAAAAATATTGTTTTTAACTTCGTACAGGTATGTGATAATTTAATTAAAATGTCACGAATTCTTTATTTCAATGTGTGGTGTTAAAATTGAACTTATTTACTGAGAAAAGCGTTGAGATTCCAAAAATAACAAAACTGTTAACTCAACAATAGAAAGCAGCAAAACCTAAGAGTACACAATCCAATAAGTTTACCTGACCAAGTTTAGCAGTCAATGCAACTGCATTATTAATTCCCATCAGTACGAATTCAAAGTTCCAGGACGAATAATTCGCCGTTTTTAACCGCTTAAATCGTTTGCAAGTGATCATTCTGTGAAATCACCCGTATTTTTGACTTGCAATGCCGAAAGTCAACAAATAAACCGTTTTTGTTGAAAACAACCGTTGTTCGGTTTACAACCTCATTTGCATAATGCGTGTGAAAGATTCGCTTAAAACACGAAAAGTTGGAAGTCGCTGTGGCAAAAGAAAGTAAGAAGTGCAAGGTATTTTTAGATTTCTGTGCTCTCTGGCATCTATTTAGTGGAATTCAGCTGGTATTTAGAATAGTCTGGTCTGGACTTGGAAAATAACGGCTAGCAAAGTCAGGGTAGATTGACATGTTTATAAAAAGCGATATGACGGTTGTTGAGATATAAATTTTTCCGAACCTGAAAATAAGAAAAATATTAAAACAAACATGTTTTTACAATCTTTCAAGGACCACCTTTCATGGGATTATAATAATTTTCTGTCTCGGTCGGCGGTTTTTGTGTGCCGAGCTCGTCAACTTGTGTAATTTTTCGTTGTAGTGACCATCAAAATTAGCCTTTAAGTCGCCTTGGCTGTTATAGGCTCTAAAAAATATATTTTAACGTATTTCAAAAAACTAAAGCCGTTGCATTTACTTGTGAACCAAGATAGTTCACTGGGCAAAGTTTGAAGGAAAACTTTGTACCGACCCGAAATGCGGTGGTCCGCTTTAAAGGACATCGCCACTTAAGTTTGGTGCTTACGTAAACGTGTTGTCAAGTGTTGGGGTAAGCTTTGATGGTTTTCACACAATTTCAAGCTCCTTCCGTGGTACCTTAAAGGATAGACCATTTCAATTATTCATTTTGCCCATTCTTCTTTTATATTCTCATTTATAACAAAAGTAACGGCACACAATATTTTGTATTGAAGGAGGCTGGCTTCTGATCTACAACGTTGAAATTAACGGCTCATCGGCTCCTACCACTTTGAATATTAAAACCTCATACCGTGGAATCAGCCATTACAACAACAGCAACATGGTCCTAGCGACAACCGCCTTGAATGAGCTGAGAACACATTTGTCTTTCACTCAGCTGAGGTTCCACTGTAATAAACAAATCACTCCACGTTCGTTTCACGTGATGACGGTCCCTGACAGCAGAGGGGAAGCTGTTGTCCAGTACTACAGCCGTCAGACGGATGTCCAGCCCGACGCCTGTGGATCATTTGTAACACTGGATGGAGACAACTCCGTTCTTGCAGGGGATTGTGCCAGATGGGGAACAGAAAATGGTGCCCGCTTTGTTGGTAAATGGGGGAAAACAGGAGATCGCGAATTATACGATTATACGGCACATATTTACCCTTACCAGAATTGGGCCACTAATCCATTTCGGGCCGTACCTAGATGGGAATGTGATGACTTTTATAATAGAGCTGTAACACATGGAGACTTTTGGAAGATTTATATTCGTTAATCAATAGCAACTTTGCGTATCCCTAAGAATTTAAATCCATGGAGGAAATTCGCGTAGCTCAGTTGCTATAATTGCACTAAGTTTTGCAATATTTTAGGGTATTAGGTACTACAGGTACAGCATTTATTATTAGAAATCACCCGGTTAGAAGGTACGGGCCAAAAACCTTACTTTTCAATTACACGATATACACCACTTTAGAGACGAGGAGAAAACTAGGGTGAGTCTCGTCTCGATCATATTATCAACAGGGCGCTTTAAATTATTTTCATCTAACAACCTAGCTCGAAAGGTAAATAAACGCACCTCTCTTTGATCACCTGGCTAGCCTAGAAGATTTCTTAGTTTTCATTTGCTTGTTGCATTAAAACTTTGACGTCAACGCGACGTCGACTGCGAATAGCTGCAAGATTGACAATGCGCCAACTAGGACACGTTATTATCTACTAACTTGAAAGTGCTTTCGCAAAGCGATTGAGCTGAAAAATTTAGTCCATAAAATCTATAAGCTGTATGAGCTATACACTACTGAGTAAGTGATATAGGAGATATGAGACATCTTAAAGATTTATGTTCGTTAATCGCTAGCAACTCTTGCGTATCGGAAATTCTCGTAGCTCAGTTGCTATAATTGCACTAATCTTTTCAATATTTTGGGGTATTTGGGGTACCAAATGTAAAGTATTTATTATTAGAAATCACCCGGTTAGAAGGCACGAACCAGAAACCTTACTTTTTACACGATATTCGCCATTTTAGAGACGAGGAGAAAACTAGGTTGAGTCTCATATCGATCATATTATCAACAAAGCGCTTTATATTTGAGCAGTTTTCAATTGAGTGTCGTATCTGGCCAATCACAAAGGACACAGACAATCCAGTGAACCAAGCAAAACTCGAAGCAATTGCATGTAGCTTGTGCGAAACGCGGGAGAACGTGCGCTAGGAAACCACCATTAATTTCGGTTTTACTCCTGATTGGTTGAGAAAGTGGCGCGAGTTTTTTCAACCAAAAATGTAGCAATGCAAAACCAAAGCAAACACAAATCAGTACTTTTGACGCTCAAGTGAAAACCGCTCTATTTCCATTTAACAACCTAGCTCGAAAGGTAAATCAACGCACTTATTGCCAGCTTATACCGAGTAGGTACAGTTGACTGTCACCTAACCAGAACACTTCTAAGTATTCATTTGCTTCATGCGTTTATACCTTAACCTCATAGCGACTGCTGCATAGTCAGCGTAGTTGTATGATTTATTGAGAGTGCTTTCGCAAAGCGAGTGAGCTGAAAAATTTAGGTCATAAAATCTATAAGCTGTACGTGCTAAACCATTAAGTAAGTGATAAAGAAGATATGAGACGTCTTAAGGAAAATACTATCATATATTAGGAAATCAATGATTTTTTAATTTATTCCCAGGTTTGAATTTATTTGATGTAAATATAATTATATATACATTTTTCTGTTGTATTGCGAATCATTGAGGAAGAAACATTAATATAATTAAACTGTAAGCTTTTTAGATTAAACTTATTAGTAGGTACCGTGTTGTATTGTTAATTATAAAATGGTCAACGAATTGCGCGCGCTGTGATTGGTCAATTCGAACTCATTATAATCCCATAAAGCACGCTGCATACGTCACGCGCGTGCTTTATCGAGTTATAATGCACGCTGCTTACGTCACGAGTTTTAGCGTGTGCAGTTTCTTTAACATTTCATAAACGAATTAAAAATCTTTCTCCTCGTGCATTGTTGAGTTATATAAGCACGCGGGAATTTTTAAGAACACTCGAGAAGTGCGAGAAGCACTCGGCTGCGCCTCGAGCTTCTCTATGCACTTCTCTCGTGTTCTTAAAAATTCCCGCGTGCTTATATAACTCAACAATGCACTCGGGATCGTTTTTTATTTCTTTATTAATAATCTATAGTGCTGTAAGTAGTGTTATAATTATTGTAACTAATGTTAGTATTTTAAGACATGTTCGTATTGCGAGACAATTTAGTGTTGATATTAAAGTTAGGATTGAAAACAACGTTAATATCGTAGGTAAGCAACGCCAGTATTGTAAGTAACGCCAGTATTGCAAATAACGTTAGTATTTTAAATGTTGTAAGTATTTTGAGTGATGTTAGTATTGCAGATAAAACATAATATAGAAAAACCTTTGATTCAATTTAAAAATATCGTGTTTTTAGACTTTTGTACCACAGTGGAACAAATGTTACGGAGCCCAGGAGAACGACACTTTAGTTTCGGAGCCTTGTTTGGCACAGTTTTTGTCAGTTTAAATTTCTCTGTAGATGTGTAGTTTATGCCAACTCATCTCTTTATCCTATTAATATCCCTCTCGTTCCGGTACGCCTCAGAGCTGTATTGTATCAACATTGAACAAGAAGAGAAGGGGGGGGGGGGGGGGGATAGGCACAAATTTATTATAAATAACGATAATAATAACATATCACTTATGCACCAACTTGTAAAATCATGGCTCTTTTTTATGATAAAATAAAAAAGTGCTGTTATTTAAAACCCGAGCGTTCAAAATACTTTTTTTATATTTAGAACGTCAATTTTATCGTTGTGAGTTTGTTAGCGACCTGTTAGTGTCTATATATGCTCCTTATTAACTCGAAAGACAAGAATACTCGATATTCTTAACTTTTCAAAAGGTGTCCTATAAGTATATGCATGCAAAATCAGTGTCAGTGAGCGAGTAGCTCGAGACCCCCCCCGAATAATTTTTTCTTTGTTTCATGCTTAATCTGGCAGATTTTATTGATTTCAAAGGGATGCCCCTTCTCTGACTTATAAATTTCTGTACTAAGCAAAGGCTGGTCGTGCGATCACCCTCAAAATGATTCTGATAGAAATTGTTTTGAAATTTAACTGATAGATTAATGGCACTTCTGCATAGTCGGCACATGGAATTAACCGTAGTTCTGTTCGTGAAATAGCTAAAATACCCTGTGTTCGGCCATATAACTACTGTAGCTACTATCGGCTTAATGGCTGCTGATTTTTAGTCATCGTCATTCTATATAGTTATGCGCGCTGTCGTAACTTGAGGTAACGAATTAAAACAATAGAGAAACCCCATTTGCATTTTCTCTTCAGACACGTAGCCGGTTTGTGTAGCAATAGTAATACAACACGCTTTTAATTTGTTAGCTTTCCTTTTCCGTTTATAGCCCCAACATTGTGATTACCTTGTAATTAAATTCCTAGCACGATAGACAATTATTTTCTCCATAAAATTAAGGGGGAAGAACAATGTCTTTTCTATTGAAGTTTTTTTAACATATTTTTATGCTTTTTAACTTATATAAGTGAGCTTCTTTTACAATGTATTTTCTATTAAAGCTTTTTTTTTCTTTTTCGAATGCCACCCTCAGTAGGAAATTTCGACGAAACGCTTTGAATTAATAATTCCAACGTTAAGCGTTAGTGAGTTTTTCGCATATTATTAGTGGGAAGATACCTAACTATACAATATAAATTTTGTTGTCGAAGATTTTTTGGACTTCATATCCTGGGCTTCCTAACTTCAATGCGTGACATTACTTTTTATTAAATAATCGAACTCTTTATTTTCTTTCTTGAATCCCAACCGCATTTGGTTAAGTTACATTAACATATAAAGAGGAAATTATTCCATTAAAACTCAAGCAGGTCATACTTTTTAATTCGACTTGATCGGTTATCGAATTATATTATATTAACCCATTTGGCCAAATCAGAATAAGAAATCATCCGCCATCAGTTTTGCTTGTCACTTGCTTCCTTTTCATTTGCTTTTTTAAGAGGCTGTATTTTTTAAAACCGCCCACTCCAATTCGCGTCAAAAAATGATTTTGCTTGAAACTCTGGCAACTGAGAGACTTTACTAAAACAAATTTAGTTTGTTTCAAAATGAAATTTCTGGCCGCGTTAGGACGGACTGAGAAAATGGGCATTTTTCGAGCAACTGTAAAATATTTCATTCGCATTAAACACTGACAATTTTTATATCAAATTGTTCATAAACATTTCTTGTTTTCTAAGAAAGAAGGAAATCATAAAACTGAAATTATCTAAATTAATGTGACGTAACAACTTACAGAAGAAACGGTTTACTATTGCAGTCAGACAAGGATGGAATTCCCTTTGGCCTGGCCATTCATGTAAAAGCATCATGGATTCTGGTCACTCCAGAGGAGACGGGGAGTACTAGATTGCTCCTGAGGGTAACGGAAACCCTATACCAGTGTACTGTGACATGACAACTGCCGGTGGTAAGTGATGGTGATAATGACAGTGATAATGATAATAATGTTGATAGTATTATCACAAGCAAATTCAATATTATATTAAAGTCTCGGTGCTCGCGTAAACGTGTTCTCAAGTAAACCTTATATTGGTCTATATAATCCAAAATACTGATTCCTTTTGCCAACTTCTTTTATATCAAATTTATAACAAAAGTAACGGCGCACGACATACTGTTTTTCAGGAGGCTGGCTTCTGATCTTCAACATTGTGATTAACGGCTCATCAGCTCCTACTACCTTGGATATTCAAACATCATACCGCGGAATCAGCCATTATAACAACAGCAACATGGTCTTAGCGACTACTGCCTTGAATGAGCTGAGAACACATTTGCCTTTCACTCAGCTGAGGTTTCAGTGCAATAAACAAATCACTCTACGTTCGTTTCACCTGATGACGGTCCCTGACAGCAAAGGGGAAGTTGTAGTCCAGTACTACAGCCGTCAGACGGATGTCCAGCCCGACGCCTGTGGATCCTTTGTAACACTGGATGATGACAACTCGGCTCTTGCAAAGGATTGTGCCAGATGGGGAGGAGAAAATGGTGACTGGTGGGTTGGTAAATGGGGAAACACTGGATTTCGCGAATTATACGGAAAAACGGCACATATTTACTATCGCCCGAATTGGGCCACTAATCCATTTCAGTCCCCACCTAGATGGGAATGTGATGACTATTATACAGCATCTGTATCACATGGAGACTTCTGGAAGATTTTTGTTCGTTAATTATACCTAATCGTACCTTTTAGGTACGCTTCGGCGGCATATCAGGCGAGTTTGGTCGAGCCATGGCTCGTATTTTGGCGAGAAGTATTCGAGCCAAAATACCCATGGCGAGACTAAACGAGCCTGATATGCCGCCGAAGCGTACCTTAAAGGTACGATTAGGTATTTACCGTACCCAAATTTAGAATTGAGCGAAAAATTTTGAAATTCCGACTCTATTGTTTCAGTCTGAATGTTTCAGTACTCGTCTGCAAACATTGGCGAGCGCGCTCAAATTTTGTTTTGGCGGGAAAGTTATAACTTCTTTTACGACCGGTAAACACTAGCTTATCTTAAATTTCGAGGTTCTGTTTCATTTATAAAACCTCTTTTCAGTTCATCGTACGGTGACACTACTTTACTTGAAAGTGTCCATGATATGGTGGCATATCAGGTCAGTGACTTGATATCGTAGGATATCAGGACAGTAGATCGCGCTTCTGATTGGCTACTTGCGAATTTGGGTACGGTAATCACTAATAACTTCGCGTATTCCTGAGAATTAAAATCCAACGGAAATTCTCGTAGCTCAGATGCTATAATTGCACTAATTTCTGCAATATTTTGGGGATATTCGAGGTACTAAATGTAAGGTATTTATCATTAGAAAACACCCTGTTAGAAGGCATGGACCAAAAATCTTACTTTTTAGGCCACAGATAATTCAGTGAACCAATCAAATCTCGGTGTAATTGCATGTAGCTGATGCGAAGCACGGGAGAACGCGCGAGAGCAAATCAAGATTTATTTTGGAAAGTGGGGGGAGTTTTTTTTTTCAACCAATCACTAAGCGAAGCGATGCAAAACCAAAGCAAACACGAATTACTTTCGGCACTCAAGTGAAAACCGCTCTATTTCCATCTAACAGCCTAGCTCGAAAGGTAAATCAACGCACTTCTCTTTGTCGGCTTCATACCGCACGGATGCAGTTTTCATCTGTCACCTTGCCAGAAGACTTATGAGTATTCATTTGTTTCATGCGTTTATACCTTGACCTAGTAGCGACTGCGTAGTCTGCATAGTTGTAAGATTTACAATGCAACAAGGATACGTAAATCTACGGTCTTGAGAGTGCTTTTGCAAAGCGCGTGGGCTGAAAAATTTGTTCATAAAATCTATATGCTGTACGTGCTACACCACTAAGTAAGTGATAAAGAAGTTGTGACGTTTAATTTAAGGAAAACACAATCTTGTATTAGAAAAGGGAAATCAATATTTTTTCCAGATTTGTTTTTATTTAAAAAAACAAAACAAAGAAAATCTTGTTCTTGCACTTTTGTACACAGTTGAGCAAATGTTACGGAGTTCAGAAGCCTGAGACTTTTGTCTCGGAGCCTTGTTTGGCACAGTTTTTGTGAGTTTAAAGTTCTCTCTAGATGTGTAGTTAATGACAATCACTCTACCCTTTCAATGCCCCTTGAACTGAACTAGATTGGGGGGAAGGGATAGGCCCAATTTTTCTATATATAAATAACAATGATAATTGCCATCCTTTCGTTTAAGTGTAGAATTTTAAGCTAATAATGGGTTAATCATTTAAGTGTGAAAATTTAATATGCCCCCAATTAGCTTGATCATGACAGCTAAAAACTACGACACTTAATCGACCTCGCTGAGTTTTGAACTCAGACCGTTGTATCATCGATCGTTTACTCCGTTAGAACAAGTAGGGTGCACAAAGAATATTAGCAGAAGCATAAGATAATGGAAGAATTCAATTGAAATTGTACCGCTAACTTTAAATAAATCATTTAAAAATCATTTTGTTTCTTGGTTTTTTTCTCAAGTAGACTAAACTTAAATAGGTTGCATGCCAGTTGGTCACCATAGAATGTACATTTTCACACGTTCATACCTTACCGGACAGAACCGGCTTAAGGGACTCCGTTACAAAGGCTGTTTCCATTGGCTAGAGACACTAGCTTAAGGGACTCCATTTCAAAGGCTGTTTGCATTGAAGGCTACATCTTACCATCCCGAGGATTATAACTAGCTTTCTATATAAGAGGATCTAAAAGGGGTGATAGCATTTACGGCTGCTGCTAATAATCAGCCTTTTTTTTACGCCTAACGGATAATTGATTTTCTTCAGGGTTAACAGAAACCTCAAAGGGAAATGAAAATTGCTTTAAAATGTTAAAATTAATTTTGATTGAGCCCCAAGAAACTCGATGTCTTCAATCAAACTTCGAAGAAAACGAAGAGATCAAAAAATGACTTGTGTTTAATACCCGACTCACACAACTTGCCTTATTTTCACTAAACTATAAACTGAGCTCATTTTATTTTAGTTATTTATTAGGAAACTCGAAAACGTTTTATACGGGTAGGATCCACCCAGAGGTCCAACCCATTACCCTTTTGTAGACCATTTTTCATAGAAAAGGAACTCCTTTCGTATACTTTATATTGGAAAAAAGGTACTTCTCTCATATACCTACACGATATGACATATACCTAAAACGGGAAGTTTTCTTGTCATTTTTATAAAGCGCATAATAAATTGAGACGATACAGTCAAAAATTGCGTCTGCTCGAAATATTAAATATAAAGGTTTTTTTAAATATTATAATGGCAGATTTCCTACCCTTTCGTATACCTAAACTTGTGAAATCCCTACCCTTTTATATATCTGAAGCCTGAACAAGGTATCCCTTTCGGGCGGAGCCTTCCCGTATAGGTCGTTATAGGGAGTACAGCCCCCCCCCCCCCTCCACCCGGGCCTGGGTTCCCGCATCTGTTTCCTGTAGAACAAAACCCGTATGAGTACGTGTTTAATTAAGTGTTTTCATACAATGTATGAACTACGGGAGACAGTGTTTCATTACATTTCTGAATATGCACAGAGCTGCTTTTTTCCGAAATTCTAGCTGGAAATGTTATATACTAAGTCAAGTGCTTAACACATCTTCAAAAAAATATATAAATAAACCAAAGGAAAAATAAAACTGTAAGGTCAGATATTTAAAACACTGTAAATGAATTGCCAACAGATTTGAGAAGGTTTTAATATACGGAAAGAAGAGATTTTCTTTCCTCGTTCATACAGTCAGCCTACTGGGAAAATAGAAACAAAAGTAAAAACATGGGAGAGCTCGAAACGGTTTAGAAAGTTCTCGCTTGCAGCTCTCGCATCCCGAGTATGTTTCTTGATCGAGAATGAAACCACCCGTATATCCACAAAATAAACAAACAAACAAACACAAAATGAATGAGTTTATTGGTGGCATCAACACTGCTGTGTTATGATTGTGGATACTGTTAGCATTAAACAAATATTTGAAATAAGACATACATGTAAACAGTCAACCTGATCCCAACTGGTAGGAGGCTATTAACCAAAGCGCGGCTGAAGACTCTTTTCTCTATTCCCTTAGCAATTTTTTTAATCACTAGGATGTCAGAAAGTTCCTAGATCTGTAAACACCGCTTTCAATTGAAACAAAACGTGCCATATGTTGTTTTGTGTGGTAGTGCTCAAAATGTGCTTACTGTCGTCCATAACTTATCAATTTACTCTAAGAAAACACTCCATTTATGGTGGTTTTCTAGAATACTGTGAAAAAAAAAACATGGAAGTGATTAACAGCTGTCATAAAAGCTAATTATGCATTCCTCTTTCCAATCTCCGTTATTTTTATTTATGGAATATAGGTATTGAAAGACAATAAATGTTAGTTTAAAGTATTTTTAGGAATATTAAATACAGTAGCAAACATTGCAAAGAGCCCAAAAACCTTTACGATTAGCAAGCGTGGAACTGCAAACAGTTATCGATAAGGTGCTTTCAAAATAGATACGCTTATAATACCACGGCTTTGTCATTAAACAACTGCATGATTTGTTTTACAAAGTACCTCCTCCATGCTGAGGTAGCGCTGGATATCAATGTCATTTGATTAGATGTTTGCGCTTATTGTGATTTGTTTACTCGGAATATGTCACGGATGCAGTTTTTAGGAAACTTGAATCGCTGATCGGAAAATAATGGCCGGAATGATTAAACTCTTCATCGAGAAAAAAGGTAAGATTTTCTTAATATATTGCATTGTGAAAAACACTTTTAAAGGGACATAGAAAGTGTATATTAGTGAATTTTAAAAATCTGTTTTTCCACAAAACAAAGTCAGCTTATCTGTATTTAGAGACTGTAAATTGCCACCAGCTAAACGTTTGTTTTATCAGCAGAATTGTACATAAACGTGTTAATAGGAGACGTAAATATATAGGAGAACATATGCAATATGAATTTGTGAATGTGAAAGGGACTTTGTCAAGTATTTCACAAGAATTTTGAACTGATAAAAATTATATTTGCGTCGTAGAAAACCTAAAAATAATGGTCAATTTTTAATTGAAAATTGCTATATTAGAGCACTGAAAGTGTTAACAAGCGTCTTTGGTTGCGGATGGTCAGGATGGAGATGGATTGCAGTTTGAAAAATGAAGGCTTAGCTGTTGTCTCCGCGCGGCTAAAACAATCAATAATTATAGCCGTAGCTTAATTTCTGTCTGCAAATTTAGATTATATCTTCCTTTAGATGTTTAAGGATGAGGTTCTTCATGGGTAAAGCTGCCTATCAATAAAGTCAGAACAGTTTAGACCATAAATCTGCGAAATCCCCGTGACGTAGCTCCGTTATACTGTAGTTTCCCGCTAAAAGAAAAGTCAGCTTATATAAATTTTAGACACTGTAAATCACTACCATCCCAACTTTTGTTCTAGGAGTGCGGTATGTAAAGACGCTGATGTCATTATGTCGGCCTGTGATTATTGTGATGATACTTTTTCCCTTCGTGGAAAACTTGGTATTCGAAACAGCATCTCATTCCTACTCGGAATCACAAGCAAATCAGTTTTATGAAATGCATGAAGGTAAGTCACTTTTGTCCTCTAACTCAACGTATGATCTACATCTACATTTTATTCTGTCAGTAAAGTCATGAGACATCCCACTAAATATGAAACTAAATACATGTATAAGAAAAATAATAAAAATAATGTGTTAAAGTTTAAGAAGAATTACAGTTTTCCCCTTTTTTCTAAGCTTTACGTATTAACTTATTAACAAAATGTTAAATTGGTTTTAAAACTGTGAAGTGAACTAGAACTAACAATCTTTGAAGGCAAGTTATTCCATTCGCATATGGATCTTGGAAAAAACGAAAACTTAGAAACGTCCTTACTTATTTTAGGTATTCAATATTTACTTCACTTCAGGTGTTTCTTTTATTTTGCTTTTAAAAGTTTTTGTTTCACGATGGAATACATTCTATCTTCAGGCCTTAGGCTTGTTGGTCACGTCTCATTACTGGTGAAGTGAACGGTGGTTTACGATGTGCAAGAAATAGGGAATGTCAATCATACAACTGTCATTCTGACGGACACTATGGAAACGAAACATGTGAATTGAGCGACCACACACGACACACGAAGCCAAAGAAATTAATACCAGCCAAGGGATTTACTTACCACGAGAAAAGTAAGTAAATAACCACGGTTAATTAATGGGGACGAAACGTGTTAAATTTGTTAGCTTTCCTTTTCGGTAATTAATTATAACCCCAACATTGTGATGACCCTGTTTTTTAATCCCTAGCATGGCCGACATTTGTTTTCTCCCTAATATTAATGGGGTAGAACATTAACTACAAGGTCTTTGCTATAGAAGATTTCTCAAAATATTTTTTTTATGGTTCTCAACTTCAATGAATTATTTTTTTTTTCCAATGTATGTTCTACCGAAGCTCTTTTTTTCTATTTCAAATTAACCGCATTTTTAAATTTCGTAAACAGTACAAAAAAACCCTGAACCTCAAACAGATAAAATTCGGGTCAGGCAACCACTTCATAGAGACCTTTTTTCAAATATTTTCTTCATTACATAGTTTTTTTTTTCTTTTGTGTAAAAGGTAATTCAATGCTAGAGATGGTAAGAGAGACAAAAGATTAACCACTGTGATCCGCTTAACAGAAAAAAAGAAGCCCGTAATATATCTGAAGATGAATTAAACTTTTTCTTGCAAAGGTTTTGTAAAAACTGGTTAAGAAATGGATGCAGAATATATGAGCCAGGCACATTTTAAAACACCTTTTCAACGAAGCCTCCAGCGTTCGTTGAAACTTTGCCTGATTCTTTCTTTTTGCAAAGTTATTTAACTCGACTTTTTCTTGATCAATAAACACGCAAAATAGTACTTCACCAATATCTCGCCATCGTGACCTCACGCTTGGCCAATCATGCATTCGTATATTGAACATCATAAAACAATAGAAACGGTTTTCTATTGCAGTAAACCATGGCTGGAATGCCCACTGGCCTGGTCATTCATGTAAGAGCATCATGGATTCTGGACACTCCAGAGGAGACGGGGAGTACTGGATCGACCCAGAGGGTAATGGAAACCCATTATTAGTTTACTGTGACATGACAACTGACGGAGGTAAGTGATGGAGAGTATGGAGGATTGTGTGTAAAATTTTAACAGCAGTTTTTATAGTTTGATCGTCTGCATGGGAGAGAGTCGTTCTGAACTAAACCTGAGCGGAAGGGCTTGCCATCCCCCCCCCCCCTGTGGTTAGTAATAAGTCGATGGTGTTAATAAATTAAATGTGATCACCATTTTCCTTCGTGTGTGTTTAGTCAGTGTCGTGTTAAGGTTTCTACCAGTCTTTACGATGTAGGACGCCTGGTCGTCGAAGCATTTGTTTTTATTAGTCGCTCTCTGTCGTTTGGTGCATCCCCGGCCTGTCTTTTACGTTGTTAATTAAGTGTCGTAATATACTTATTCTACACCAGAGAGATTTTCTGACGAAAATACCTCGATTGTGTTTTCCACAAGAACAACTACAACTACTGCTTCATTAGACTAAACACTCACCGATTGAAACTACTGAAATCGTCCCTATAACTTTCGTTAGGACGTCGTAAACTCGGTATAGCATTTTGAAAATCATCTCAAAGACAAATTCTTTTTTCAAGGAGTCGAGCCGATTATTCTAGTGACTCCGACTTCTTTTCTTTATTTCCGACGTTATAACGAAATAACGGCGAAAAATACTGTGTCTTGTAGGAGGCTGGCTTTTGATCTACAACATTGTGATTGACGGTCCCTTTCCTCCCTACCCACTGGGTGTTGAGACATCATACCGAGGAATCAGCAATTATAACAACAGCAACATGGTTCTTGCGACTATTGCCATGAATGAGCTGCGAAAACACTTGTCCTACACTCAGCTGAGATTCCACTGCAATAAACAAAACACTCCACGTACGTTCCACGTGACCACGGTTGCTGACAGCGCTGGCGAAGCTGTAGTCCAGTACTTCAGCCGTCAGACGGATGCCATACCCTACGCCTGTGGATCATATGCAACACTGGAGGGCGACAACTCAGTTCTCGCAGGGGATTGTAGCGCATGGGGAACAGATGGGAATGGTGTCTGGTATGTTGGAAAATGGAGCCACGAAGGAATGCGGGAGTTGTTTAAATATCCGGCATTTATTTACGCTTCAAATCATTGGACCACTAATCCAGGTTGGGGCAGATGGGAATGTGATGACCTTTCTTCTGTTTCTGCATTACCTGGGGACTTCTGGAAGATTTATGTCCGTTAATCATAACTAACTGCACGTATCGCTGGGTTGCAGCTGACGTCACGGCGACATTGATGATAGACAAGAACAAAGCGTTTCCCTCCTCTGGGAGCTAAACTTTTAATTTTATCATGCAAAGTCTGCGAAAAAAAAAAATATTCTTTTGTGCACCAAGATGGCCGCCTTGTTACGTGGTTGCAAGCTTTAGTGAGTTTTTCGCATATTATTAGGGGGAAGATACCTAACTATAAAATATTTGTTGTGGAAGATTTTTTGACTTCATATCCTGGGCTTCTTAACTTCAATGCGTGACATTACCTTTTTATTAAATAATCGAACTCTTCATGTTCTTTCTTGAATCCCAACCGCATTATTTTGGTAAGTTACATTAACATAACAGGAAATTATTCCATTAAAACTCAAGCAGGTCATACTTTTTAATTCAACTTGATCCGTTATCGAATTATATTATATTAACCCATTAAACAATGCAATCCAGCGGCTGTATTTTTTAAAACCGCCCACTCAAATTTACGTCAAAAAATGATTTTGCTTGAAACTCTGGCAACTGAGAGACTTAACTTAAACAGATTTAGTTTGTTTCAAAATGAATTTCTGGCCGCGTTAGGAGCCATGAAATATTTTGCCCATTCGGGCCCGCCGCAACGTCATAAGATCAAAGGGCTGTTGAGCCAGCTCATTCATGTTTTCTTGTGTTAAATAAACTGAATGTTAACCGTTGTAAAGGGAGACAAGTAACAGTTTGAAATAGCAGGGGGCAAGTTGAGACCAACACTAGTGCTAATATGTCATTTTGGGGTTTCAAGGTGTCTTATTTTACTTAAGATACAGTCATTGCAAATGAATGTCTGCAACTCAGTCATGATGAAGATCGGCGAGAAGAACCTCTGCTGCACGTTTCGCAGCAGGTGGGGTGCCTGTGGAGATGAAGGGATTATTGGAGGAGCACTGCTACCTCCTCCACTACCCTGACCTAGCGCCATAATTCTTTTTTCCCTTTCCTGGTAAATGGTCTGGTCGTTTTGCGTTATCATAAAATCAGTGTTCATTTCTCTTCACAAGAATCACCCCCAGAGTGTAACATCCTTCACAGAATCTGGGTGACTGTAAAATAAGACATTCACCATTTTAGCTGTCATTACCGATTCCCATAAAGCATGACGAAGAAATAACAAAATCTGTACTTTTACAACATAAGATAAACCATTTGTTGGCGCACAAGCTATAGGAGGATTGTGTAAAAAATGTAGTGAAGACACTCCTGTCATGTATCTGAACAAATGTCATGATCACGCCGAAATTGTAAAATTGCACGAAATACACTAAAATTGCTAATAGTTGATTTAATTAGTACTGAAGCAGCTAAAACATTGGCAAGAAATGGTTTAAAAACCCAAATGAAGAGTAAAAGAAATGGTGTGTAGGTGATTTTCTTGGGAAATTCAAACAAAGTTAGAGCACGAGGCCAAGTAGAACGTGACTACCTGAGGTACGCGGTGTTGTCTAGTACACTAGCAGGTGGTTTAGACATCATAATTGCATGGAGATGAAAATAACGCTTAACAAAATAAAATTTTACCTATGTTCAATAAAATAAAGAAAATCTACTCACATTGCTTGTTTTTTGTTGTCCTTTTGGGTCATTTCGTCGTTTTAGGGGGTTCATCATTTTACGTTTTTTTTTGTCGAACCCACGTTCTACAACTTCCGTCCAGATTTTCAGTAGGGACTTTAAGATACCTGGACAGCTGACCTCGAGGACGGCTGACCGGAAGTAATTTTTCGCGTGTAGCCCATATTGCGCATGCCCGTTCCACGCACATTGCCGTCCAGCTCCGTCCAGCTGTTGTCGAGGACGTGAGAAGTAGAGTTTTGCCGTCCACCAGTGAACGGGAGTGCTTTTTGTATGATTTCGTTTAAAAATCTCATTATTTTTTAATTCTGTTACTTTGTTAGGTGGTCCTTTATGGTATTCTTGGTTTGGTACTGATAAAAAGTTTAGAAGTAAAGTTTTATTTGCGGTTGTGAATATATTTGCTGTGCTTTGCATAAACGCTGATGGCGAAGCCACGTGCGCGAAATCATGAACTTTCTTGCTTGTGTTTCTACAAAAACGTCACTTGGAATTTGTACCCTGTGAATGAAAATAGTGCTTTCTGGTCCCACACTTTGAGCTAAAAGCGCAAATGTTTTTCTTCGCATGTTTTGGGCTAAGGAATTATTGATTCACTAACGAAGCCGTCCTCCGTTCACACACGCCGGCTCTTAACGTTGGAAGTTCTCGCCAAGAACGTCGACATCAGCCCAGTCCTCCTTCCTCGCGAATTTCTACAGTCGTCGAGGTTAGCCGTCCAGGTATCTTAAAGTCCCTATTATCTCGTTCACTGCGTGCTCCGCAGCATGAACGAGCTAAAGGAATGTTTTACCATTTTATGGGCTTAAACAGACCGTATTTTGGCTGGTGACGTTTTCAGTTGGCGAACACACTGACGTGTATGTTTACACGTACGTACCATGAACGACATGAATCAAAAATAAAGGTACGCCAACACTCTTAATAGTAAAGTATAAATTTATCTTTTTTCAACCTGACTTGGTATCGTAAATATTCGATCATGAATTAGGGGAAATTTCACTAACAAGGAAATAAAGAATAAATTACTATACTTTTGAAAACGAAACCCTAGTCGTTCTTTGAAATAGCTGCTTTTTAAATTACTTCGTCTGCCACGACGGACTTGATCGCGTGTGTAAGCGCATGTTTAAATAAACCCGATTAGGGTCCTCTTAGGTGACAACATTACAGTTTCTTGATTCACATTTCCCGTTTTAGAAGTTCCGAAATTGTGATTTGATGTAAATTTATTTATTACACTGTACAAGGATTTCATTTCTTTTCACATTTTTATCTGAGCTTCATTGAAGTTATTTTTGACGTTACTTAGGGGGGAGGGGTAGCATGTAAAATGACTTCCGTTCTACAACTTCCGTCTACACATTTTTTGTCCACGCGCTGGACAACTTCCGCTTCAGAAGTTCCGAAATTGTGATTTGATGTGAATTTATTTATTACACTGTACAAGGATTTCATTTCTTTTCACATTTTTATCTGAGCCTCATTGAAGTTGTTTTTGACGTTACTTAAGGGGGAGGGGTAGCATGTAAAATGACTTCCGTTCTACAACTTCCGTCTACACATTTTTTGTCCACACATGTTTTGTCCACGCGCTGGACAACTTCCGCTTCCGTCTACATCTGCTACACTACAATACTCATTCTCTGAGAATGAGCTAAAAATGGGCATTTTTCGAGCAACTGTAAAATATTTCATTCGCATTAAACACTGACAATTTTTATATCAAATTGTTCATAAACATTTCTTGTTTTCTAAGAAAGAAGCAAATCATAAAACTGAAATTATCTAAATTAATGTGACCTAACAACTTACAGAAGAAACCGTTTACTATTGCAGTCGTACAAGGATGGAATTCCCTTTGGCCTGGCCATTCATGTAAAAGCATCATGGATTCTGGTCACTCCAGAGGAGACGGGGAGTACTGGATTGCCCCTGAGGGTAACGGAAACCCTATATCAGTGTACTGTGACATGACAACTGCCGGTGGTAAGTGATGGTGATAATGACAGTGATAATGATAATAATGATAATAATGTTGATAGTATTCTCACAAGCAAATTCAATATTATATTTAAGTCTTGGTGCTCGCGTAAACGTGTTCTCAAGTAAACCTAATATTGGTCTATATAATCCAAAATACTGATTCCTTTTGCCAACTTTTCTTTTTTATTCAAATTTATAACAAAAGTAACGGCGCACGACATACTGTTTTTCAGGAGGCTGGCTTCTGATCTACAACATTGTGATTAACGGCTCATCAGCTCCTACCACCTTGGATATTCAAACATCATACCGCGGAATCAGCCATTACAACAACAGCAACATGGTCCTAGCGACTACCGCCTTGAATGAGCTGAGAAGACACTTGTCTTTCACTCAGCTGAGGTTTCACTGCAATAAACAAATCACTCCACGTTCGTTGCACGTGATGACGGTCCCTGACAGCAGAGGGGAAGCTGTTGTTCAGTACTACAGCCGTTTGACGGATGTTCAACCCGACGCCTGTGGATCATTTGTAACACTGGATGGAGACAACTCAATTCTCGGAAGGAGTTGTGCTACTTGGGGAGAAGAAAATGGTGTCCGCAAAGTTGGTAAATGGGGGCAAACCGGATGGCGTGAGTTATACGATAAATCGTTATATATTTACCCTTACCAGAATTGGGCCACTAATCCATATCGTCCACCACCTAGATGGGAATGTGATGACTATTTCAGAACATCTGTATCACATGGAGACTTCGGGAAGGTTTATGTCCGTTAATCACTTGCAACTCTTGCGTATCCCTAAGTATTTAAATCCATTGAGGAAATTCGCGTAGCTTAGTTGCTATAATTGCACTAAGGTTTGCAATATTTTATGGTATTAAGTACTACAGGTACAGTATTTATTATTAGAAATCACCCGGTTAGAAGGCACGGGCCAAAAACTTTACTTTTCAGTTACCGGTGTTGTGGTCTGGTCTTTGCCTATTGTGCCGTTGCACTGTTGAAATGCTCGGAGATATTAGCTATGTTAAAAGCTACTCTACAATCCGAGGGTAAATAAAGTATTCACTTCACTTCACTTCACACGATATTCGCCACTTTAGAGTAGAGGAGTAACTAGGATGAGTCTCATCTCGATCTTATTATCAAGAAGGCGCTTTAAATTACTTTCAACTAACAACCTAGCTCTAAAGGTAAATAAACGCACCTCTCTTTGATCACCTGGCTAGCATCTTAGGCTAGAAGATTTCTTAGTTTTCATTTGCTTAATTGATGCATTTAAACTTTGACGTCATGGTGACGTCGACTGCGTATACGTTGCAAGATTGACAATGCAACTAGGACACGTTATAATTAATCTACTAAATTAAAAGTACTTTCGCAAAAAAATGAGTCCAATAAAAGTCTATAAGCAGTATAGGCTACACCGCTGAGTAAGTGATATAGGAGATATGAGACATCTTAAGTAAAGCATAATCTTGGATTAGAATATGAAATCGATGATTTTTTTTTATTTCCAGATTTGCTTTATTTAGTAAACTTTGTTATTATAGTGGAAAAAATGTTACCGAGCCCTAGAGACCGGAATTTTTGTCTCAGAGCCTTGATTGTCACAGTGTTTGTCAGTTAAAAAGTTATCCCTAGATGTGTAGTTTATGACAACTCATTCCCCTATTATATTAATGTCCCTCTCTTTTCGCTACGCTTTCGAGGCATTTGGTAACAACATTATATAAGGGGGAGACTAAGGCATAATATTTATCATATATAAATAACAAAATTAATTGGCATTCTTTTTTGCATGGATTAGGTGTAGAATGTTCAGCTAAGTAACGGATTAATATTTTAAGTATGCAATTTTAATATGTTGTGTAATCCTTCCTTATATTAGCTTTACTCCGACAGATGAACTGGGGTGCACAAAGGATTTGTAGCACAATGAACGCGGTCAGTTTAAATTGTATTAACTTTCAATAAATCATTTTAAAATCATTTTGTTTCTTGGTTGTGTTTCTTTTTCAAGCAGACTTAACAGTGACTTAACGTTAGTAGGTTACTCGCTAGTTCGTCATCATAGAATGTTTATTTTTCACCCAGTCTTTCTTTACCGGACAGTGTGGCACGCGCTATAGGGACTCCGTTCCAGTGGCTACTTGCATAGAAGACTTCATCCTGCAATCGCGAGAATAACAACTTCTTTTATAGCGGAGCTCCCAGCAGCCCAAAAGGGCCGCAGAGCAGAGCCCCATACCCATAGAAAATTAACAGGCCCATGCTTTTGGTTTTTCACGGTCATGATGGCTAGCGGCATGGTTCGCGGGCGCGGGCGCCTAGCGACGACGTCGCCCTAACATGGCGGCCATACTTCAGAAATACGTTCAAGATTATGGTTAACGCAAGCTTTCATCTTTGATATTGGACATCCATGACATAGTCAATTGACAGCTGTCAAAACAAGGTATCCGCTGACCAGTATCACATGACCATATCGCGGTCTCACATATAGAACTTATCAAGGTCGAATGTTTTTTTTTTAAGTTTACCGCTGGCCAACATTGGATTGCGGGTTCAAGTGCTATATATTTTCCTGTTATCGGTCAGTAAATTCGGATTTACGAAAAGGGCGAAGTAAATAATCGGGGAGCTCCGCTTTTACGCTTGGCTAAATCTAGTGAATAAGAGGATCTCAATGGTGTGGGGGCTTTAGCTTGTCTTTTATGGCTGATGCTAACGGGTAATTTATTTTTGTTACGATTAACAAAAAATTTGAAAGGAAACTTTTGAAGGCAAATGCGCAAATTTCTGCGCTTGTAAAATCGACAATTTTATCGTCGAATACTCAAACATTGGAATTGTGTATTTCAAATAGTAAATGTTTCAATTATACAGAAAGAAATATTTCGCTTCATATGCTCTTTAACAAGTTCAAAATTATTTTTAATTGTCCCCAATCACATTTTGAAAAGAGAATGAAGAAAATGCATTGGCTTGGTTTTTTCATAGCCATTGCAACTCATAAAGAAAATGGAATATATCTACAACAGTTAGAGCTGTCAAAATCTTTGTCATTTGTTGCTTTGACCGTCAGTACATCTACAAATCTGGTGATTTTTAATTTAATTTGTTCTTTCAGGAGACGATTTCCCATTGTCAATAGCTAAATGCGCTGTCTTAGCCTAAGACAACGAAATTAAGGATGAAAGCCCAAGCATTTTGACAACTAGCTACTGAACTTCGCGTCAGAAAAGTCGTCGGTTTGTGTAGCAATGGTTTTGAAAGTACTAGCTGATGGCTCGCGTTTCCCGAGTACGTTTATTGGTCAAAAACCACTTGAGTAACCATAAAAATAATAAAGAAACAAACAAATAAATAAAAAACAAAAGAAAACTGATTGACTTTATTGGTGGCATTAGCGCTGCTGTGGTAATTGTGGATACTGTTAGCAACAAACAAATATCCCAACTGGTTAGAGTCTTTTTTAAACAAAGCGCGGCCTGGAACTGTTTTTTTTTTTTAATCTTTCTGCTTTCTCCATATAATCAATCTTTGTAAATCACCAGGATGCTAGAAAGTTCCTAGAACTGTAAACACCACTTTCAAATTAAAACAAAGCGTGCCATATGTTGTTATGTGTGATAGTTCTCATAATATGCTTTCTGTCTTCCAGAATTAATTAATCTTCTTTAAGAAAACATTCCTTTTATGGTGCTTTTTCGGAATTCCGTGGCATTGCATGGAATTGACTCAAAGCTGTCAACCCATGAATTCCTCTTTCCTATCTCAGCTGTTTTAACTTATGGTATAAAATATATAAAGATGAAACATGTTTGTGTAAAGCATACTTAAATTTAAAGGAACAAAAACAGTTAACGATAAGTTAAATTTAAAATAGATACCCTTAAAATACCACGTCTTTGTTATTTAACAACTGTATGATATTTGTTTTACAAAGCACTGCCTTCATGCTGAGGTATAAGGCCGAATATCAGTGTTTATTTGATTACGTGTTTGTACTTCTTTGTTATTTGTTTACTCGGAATATGTCACGAATACAGTTTTCAGGAAGCTAATGTTCTGAAGAGACTTAAACAAATTTAAAAGGAAATCTGTGATCGCTGATCGAAAAATGGCCGGAAAGATTAAACTCTTCATCGAACGAAAAGGTAAGAATTTCTTTAGTTATTGCATCGTGAAAAACATTATAAACAGGACATATGTGAATATTTGTAACTTTTGAAAATCTGTTTTTCCACAAAACAAAGGTCCGCTTATACGTTTCAGTTTAGACACTGTTAATCGCCACCAGCTTAACGTTTGTTTTATCAGCAGAACTGTACGTAAAAGTGGTTATTGTATGACATAAATATATATGTAGGAGGACATATGAAATGTATATAATTGGGAATTTAAAAGGGGCTTCGTCACGGATTTCACCATAATTTTAAACAGCCAAACTTAACAAAGTTTAAACCTAAAAGAAGGTTTGTTTTTTTTATTTAAAATTGCTATATTATTAGAGCACTGAAAGTGTTAACAAGCGTCTTGGGCTGCGGATGAAAATGAATTGCAGTTTGAAAAATTAAGGCTAAACTTTTCAAGTTGTTTTTGCGCGGCTTAAAAAATCAATAATTAAAGCGGAAGCTTGATTTATATCTTACTTTAGATGTTCAAAGATGATGTTCTTCATGGCTAAAGCTGCCTATCAATAAAATCAGAACAGTGTAAACAATAAATCTGTGAAATTCCCGTGATGTAGCTCCTTTAAACTGTAGTTTCCCGCTAAAAGGAAGGTTACCAGCACAAGTTTTGTTCTAGGAGTGCGGTATGTGAAGACACTGATCGTATTATGTCGGCCTGTGATTATTGCGATGATACTTCTTCCTTTCGTGGATAGTTTGGTATTCGAAACAGCATCCCATTCCTACTCGGAATCACAGGCAAATCAGTTTTATGAAATTCATGAAGGTAAGTCACTTTTGTCCTCTCACTCAACATCTGATCTACATGTACATTTTATTATGTTGGTAAAGTCATGGCACATCACACTTACTTTCCTGACAAATAGATTAAAAATGTGAAACTGAATATAAGAAAAAAAAATCAAAAAAAATGTGTAAAAATTTAAGAAGAATTACATTTAGTTCTATTTTTATGCTATACGCATTAACTTATAAAAAAATGCTAAATTGGTTTTAAAACTTTGCAATGAACTCAAACTTACAATCTTTTGAAGCAAGCTTTTCCATTCGCCTTCCGCATATGGATCTTGGAAAAAAGACAACTTAAAAACGTCCTTACTTAATTTAGGTATTCTTTATTTTTAGTTACTTCACTTTAGGTGTTTTCCCATTTTCGTTTTTTTTTTCGTTTCTTGTTTAGGTATTCTATATTTACTTCACTTCAGCTGTTTTTCTTTTCTCGCTTTTAAAAGTTTTTGTTTCACGAGTTTACTTTTTGATGAAATATACATTTCTATTTTCAGGCTTCAGGTTCGTTGGCCACGTCATAGAAACTTCGATTACTGGTGAAGTCAACGGTGGTTTGCAATGTGCAAGGAATAGGAAATGTCAGTCGTACACCTGTCATTCTGATGGGCACTATGGAAACGAAACGTGTGATTTGAGCGAGCACACGCGGCAGACAAAGCCAAAGGACTTCATACCAACCACGGGATTCACTTACCATGAGAAAAGTAAGTAAATAACCACGGTTAAGTTAAAGGGAAGGAACTCTTTTAATTCCATAGCTTTCTTTGTTGGTTTAAACCCCAAAATTGTGATTATTCTGTAATTTTCTAGCGTGATTGAAATCTATTTTCCCTATAACATTAAGGAGAAGAAAATAAATATAATGTATTTGCTATGGAAGCTAATGCTCCACAATTTCTATGAGTGAGTTTTTTCCAAAGTATATGTTCTACCAAATGTTCACTTTTAAATGCCAACAGCAGTTGTCAATTTCATGAACAGTACAGAAAACGCCTAAACCGCAAACAGCTAATATTTTAACGTATAATTTGAGTCATTAAAAAGCAACCACTTCATAGAGACCTGTTTTCAAATATTTTCTTCATTACATATTATTTTTTCTTTTGTATGAAAAATAATTCAATGTTAGAGATGATAAAGAAATCAAAAGATTAACCAGTCTAATCCGCTAATCAGAACAGAGAAGCCTGTAATCGTTGTTGTGCAAGTTTTTCAAAAAATGGTTAAGAAACGGACGCAGTACTAGTACGAGCCAGTCACTTTTTGAAACGCCTGTTTAGCGAAGCCTCCAGCGTTCTTTGAAACTTTGCCTGATTCTTTCTTTTTGCAAAGCTATTTAAGTCGACTTTTTCTTGGTCAAGAATAACGCAAAATAGTACTTCAGGACCAATACCTAGCCATCGTGACCTCACGCTTGGCCAATAACGCATTCATATATATTGAACATTATAAAACAAAAGCAAAGGTAACTGATGTGATGTAGCACCTTACAGAAGCAAAGCTTTTTTTTTGTTATTTCAGTTAAACAAGGTTTGCATGACCATCAGCCTGGTCATTCATGTAAGAGCATCATGGATTCTGGACACTCCAGAGGAGACGGGGAGTACTTGATCGACCCTGAGGGTAACGGAAACCCTTTACTAGTTTACTGTGACATGACAACTGACGGTGGTAAGTGATGGAGAGTATTGAGGATTGTGGGTCACTCTGCAAAACATTTTTTTTTAGTTTTCCCAAAGATTCATTATTACAATGTTAACAGCAGTTCTTATAGTTTGATCGTCTACATGGGTGAGAGTCGTTCTGAACTGAACCTGAGCGGAAGGACTTGCCTTCTTCTGAGTCAAGTGAAAAGCTGTTGTCAGTCGATGATGTTTTAAGTGTGGTCAGGGCCATACCTAGGATTTTTTGTCTGCGATGGCAAACTCCACAAAACTCCGCCGCGGGCGGGGGGCAAACTACAATATAGCTTTAACCCTATTTAGACTGGGCTTTTTTGGACCTTCTCAGACCGGGGGTGGGGGCTTCGGAAGCCACCCCCCCCCCCCCCTATGTAACTTCCAGATTATTTAAGCAATCACCATAAAACTTATAGGATGTATTGTACGTCCGAAACTATTTCTTTTGGTATACGTCACGTGGGATGGTGACGTCGCATCACGTGACAATTACATCATAATGTCAAAACAGCCGCCATCTTGGATCCGCCATCTTGGATTTCAAAATTTTCCAAAATGCCAGAAAACCACCCAACATCACTGCAAAGTACTCAAAATGAAAAAAAAAAATGTGCTTTAAACCCGTAAAAATGTAAAAATAATTCCATTTAAGTTGATTTTTATTAACAGAAACACGCAAAATTACAAATTTGGGAAAACATGCCTGTCAAAATGCCGTTGCCATGGTGATGTCAAGTTCCTGACACATCATCCAACCCTACCAAATCGTTGCCAGATAAATTTTAGGAAAACTCAGAAAGTTTGGTAGCGTTTGCAATTGGTTAAAACTTAAAAAAGTTCAAAGTCAACGCGGGCCTCAAAAGCCCCCCCCCCCCCCCGGTCTGAATAGGGTTAAGAAATAGCCCAGAAAAATCAAACGCTATGTTAGAAATTTAGTTTTCCTGGCGGGGGGCAACTGCACCCCCCCCACCCTTCCCCCGTTAGGTACGGCCCTCTTGTTGGGAGTCTGGATGATCGGGCCCTCCACTTACCTAAAGGTCTGGATCCACCACTGGTTTGATCTAAGTTTCTGTACTAGTCTTCCAGAGACAGTCATTGTAAATAGTTAGTACTGTAAGTTAAGTATTCAGCAACGTCAAAGTCGATTTTGTGGTTAGTAATAAGTCGATGGTGCTAAGAAATGTGATCACCATTTTTCTTCGTATGTGTTTAGTCCGGTGTCGTGTTAAGGTTTCTACCAGTCTTCACGATGTAGAAAGCCTGGTTTAATCGCTGTCTGTCGTTTGGGGCGTCCCCGGCTTGTATTTGACGTTGGTCAAGTGTGTCGTAATATACTTATCCTACACCAGAGAGATTTTCTGACGAAAATACCTTGACTGTGTTTTCCACAAGAACACCTACAACAACTACTTTATTAGACTAAATACTCACCGATTGAAACTACTGAAAACATCCCTGTAACCTTCGTTAGGACGTCGTATACTCGATACTCGGTATAGCATTTTGAAAATCATCTCAAAGACAAATTCTTTTTTTTTAAGGAGTCCAGCCTATTATTTTAGTGAATCTGACTAACGGCGAATAATACTGTGTCTTGTAGGAGGCTGGCTTTTGATCTACAACATTGTGATTGACGGTCCATTTCCTCCCTTCCCACTGGGTGTTGAGTCATCATACCGAGGAATCAGCAATTATGACAACAACAACATGGTTCTTGCGACTAGTGCCTTGAATGAGCTGCGAAAACACTTGTTGTTCACTCAGCTGAGATTCCACTGCAATAAACAAAACAATCAACGCACGTTTCACGTGACCACGGTTGCTAACAGCGCTGGCGAAGCTGTAGTCCAGTACTTCAGCCGTCAGACGGATGACATGCCCTACGCCTGTGGATCATATGCAACACTGGAGGGCGACAACTCAGTTCTCGCAAGAGCTTGTAGCGCATGGGGAATAGATGGAAATAATGTCTGGCATGTTGGTAAATGGAGCCACGAAGGAATGCGGGAGTTGTTTGAATATCCGGCATTTATTTACGCTTCAAATCATTGGACCACTAATCCAGGTTGGGGCAGATGGGAATGTGATGATCATTTTTCTGTTTCTGCATTACCTGGGGACTTCTGGAAGATTTATGTCCGTTAATCATAACTAACTGCACGTATCGCTGGGTTGCAGCTGACGTCACGGCGACATTGTTGATAGACAAGAACAAAGCGTTTCTCTCCTCTGGGAGCTAAACTTTTAATTTTATCATGCAATGTCTGCGAAAAAAAAAATATTGTTTCGTGCACCAAGATGGCCGCCTTGTTACGTGGTTGCAACCCAGCAATCCCTGAGAATTTGAATCCAGAGAAAATTTTCGTAGTTACACACTCAGGTCTAACTATGGGACTACAGTTGATCACGGTAACTCCAGCCTTCAAAGGAAATCGAAAAAGGTTCGAATTATCTAAAATTCGAGTTATCGAGGGTAATAGTCCGGGAGCTAGGAGCACAGAAATGATGTTTTGCACTTCAAGAGTACTGAAAAGGTTTGACAACGGATTTCAATAGATTAAAACCTCCTCTTTCACGCTAGGTAGTTTGTGGTTTCAAATTGTGGTATACGTTTTGAGTTATAGCTGTTTTTGTCAGTCGGTACAGGTCAAATGAGAACGAGGCTGAAATTGCAACTCAATTTATTCATAAAAACTTATTCAATAAGAAAATAAATGTTATCCAGATAACTGATAGGACTCTATAAAAGTCGATTTTATGAAAACCACCACGGCTAGCAAAGAAATCACATGATATTTGTCCTCGTTTTGTGTGACGTGTCACAGCATTCTCATTTTCTGTTACATAGGAACAGAAACCTTTCGCTCACGTTCACCTGCAAACCATTTGCTCTTTTAATTTGCTCTTTCCGCACTAAAGAAAGGCAATATTTTTTAAATTCATCACTTGCTGACGTAAAAAATTTGGTGAATGCCGTTAAAGTGGCGCCTTTTAACTGAAGCCTCGCTTTGATGTTAAAAGGAAAACGATCAGTGATAATAAACTTAGTTAGGAAAAAACAATATTTTATAAAATTTGTCCCTAACGAAAATATCTAAAAACAGGTGTTGTCGATCGGTTATAGTAGAAAATAAAGCTAGAGATCGCATTTGGTGCTTAAAAACATTCAAAGATTTTATTAGAACTTGTTCTCCATTTCGTTCGTTGATCAGACATCAAGAATGTTACAAATTCCAAGTAACAAGTAGTCACATTTTGTTCTTTCAAGAGCGCTTTGACAAGAACTCAAGAGCGCGTTTGAACTGCATTAGTCGTTTGTAAAGGTTTGTTATTCATTTCGTGTTGTTTTCACAGCACGACAATATTAAACAACATGAAGCAATAACCAAATGAGGGAGGGTGATGGGGGGGGGGGCGGGGGGGGGGGGGTTAAAAAAGAACTGTTGTACACTATTAAGTCGACATTTGGCCAAGTGTCTCAACAGCGGTGTCCGAGATTGCACGGGCTTGGCAAAAAACCTGCGATGTAGCTGCTTGTAAACTTCCATGCACAAACATACATTTCCTTGAAGATAGCTTTCAAGAAACAAAAAAATGATATTCAAGACTGTTACGTTCATTACGAATCCTGTCTGCTTTATTTCCTCAGCCCTCGTACGTTTAAAACTGAAAGATGTATAAGCGACGTAGCCTCGAAATTTTTCCGAAACTTTGAGAAGAAGATCTACTTTATGATACAAAAATGTTCATTAGAGCATTTTTCCCCCGTGAATGTTTTGATGTGCCGAGCGTTTGCCTGGGACCGTGTTTAGTGATGTGCAGGTTAAGCCTCAGTTTCAGCTTTTTGACATAATTCTTCATTTAAATCACGACGTTCCTGACTACGTTTTAGGTACCAATACAGAATGAGTAGATTGTAGCCAGCCATTATTATTCTGGGATGAATGTTACATTGTTTTACATTATTTTCTGACTTCGTGTCTGAAATAGTGACATTTATGATGCAGAGTGTTTAGGATATGTAAAAAAAGATATTATGCTGTCATACTTCGTCAAAAACCAACGAAAAACATCAAGAACAAAACAAAAACAATGCAAAAGTTGACAAGATATTTCAGAATAAGTCTTAAAAAATTATTTTGCAGAAAGTGACTGTCAATTGTGGCTTTCGGCCCTTCATTGGGTTGCCCAAAACACACTCTTACCTTGTAAAACAAACTAAGGGCTACCTGACTAAATTAAGGAAAATAATTTTGATGTGTCTTACTAAATCAAGAACCTAAGTGGAAGATTAAATGATGTTTGTTGATGAAGAGACTTGCTATTCTGTTTCTTTTGACACAATATGACTCATCCATTAAGTACAAATTAGTTAGCCTTGCTTGGGAAGAGATTCAGACAGAAGCTCCCCTATACTGCAAAGTCCGTTCTCGGGTCTACCCTGCTGCTTTCTCCAACCATCCTAAGATTTCTTGATAAGCCTGTGTTAATAGGTATGAGTTTCCAAGTATTTTGCTTTCCATTATCAACATCAACATTTCGATTCCTTGCATTATCAGTATCAGTAAATCACCTCATTCAGAATCTGGCGATTAAATGAAATCACCCCTGCCTCTCACAAAAAAGTCTCCTCAAGACGAAAGGGAAGTGATAAATTGTGCGATCATTGCATTTTGGCCGCGAGAAAGCCTACACAAGGTTTCTATTACAAACCAAACATAATTCGAAAAATAGTGCGAGAGCTGCAGTCTTGCGAGACACTGCGGTACTTTAAAC
The DNA here is from genome assembly GCF_052425735.1 of Oculina patagonica. NCBI lineage: Eukaryota > Metazoa > Cnidaria > Anthozoa > Scleractinia > Oculinidae > Oculina > Oculina patagonica. The sequence goes on from NC_135769.1 coordinate 25,924,151, forward strand.
ACTTATGTGCTGCCCAGTTAGGAGCTCGATTCGTGAGAAAACCACAATTTTTGGTCCATGAGAAAAGCTCAAAAAAAATGCCATGACTCTTCCTGTGAGGCGACTTGAATTGCCAATGAAGGCGCTGACTGGTCAGCACAAACTTGTTTCATTACTGGGAAAGTTGCCATAAGACTTGGGAAATTGTTGTGGATTGTAGTTCCCTCCTTTTTTATGCATTTCCTGGTGCTTTGAACTCTCTTGCTGTAACTGAAAACCGAAATGCTCAAACAGTTTTATGCAGAATCAAAAACTAAGATCGTTTAGGGCGGTTAAAAAAAGCGGCAGAGGTAGACGAGAGAACAGCAAACAAACCAAAGCTTTGATCTATAGAATGTATTCATCTCGAAAGAGAGCTGTTTGTACGTACTGCGAATGAGCTGTGCTATGTCGTTTACTGTGAAGAAAAAGAACATTACAGTATTTTCCTGAAGCTAAAGTCATTCAGACTTACGTTTGAATATATAACCTACAGCTACCAAAGACCTTGCCATAACCTGTTGGGCATGGATAGAAAAAGTAATACAAAACTGATGCTGCACTGTACGGGGGACCACGAGTGCCGAAACAGAAATAGAATGACTGTTTCATTAAGCGACTATTTGTGACTTGGTATTTATGATATTCTAGGCGTCATCACGATCGTTAATTTTTAAATACGAGACAAGTTTTAACAAAATCTAAGGTGGAAACTTTCTAAATGTTCTTCTTTAAATTGGGTCTGATAGGTCTTGTCAGAACTGACATACGGTAGTTTAACGTCATATTTGTTTTCTAAGCTACAATTGACAGCACTTGCATGTACTTTAAATATATTCTTATGGGCAAATTTCATTAAACATTGCTTCTTTCTTTACCAAGTTTAATATTTTTCTTTTCTTTTTCCATTGACATGAAAGCGAGGCTTCAATAGAAACGCGCTACTTTAACGCCTTTGGTACGGCCGGTCAAGGTTTTTATTTCAGCAAGTGATGAATTTTAGAAATATTGCCATTCTTTAGTACGAAAAGAGCAAATTGAAAGAGCAAACGGTTTGCAGATGACCATGAGCCGGAAACGTTTCTGTTACTATGTAACAGCGAATGAGGATGCTGTGACACGCCACACAAAACAAGAACAAATATCATGTGATTTCTTTGCTAGCCGTGGTGGTTTTCATAAAATCGACTTTTATAGAGTCCTATCAGTTATCTGGATAACAATTTATTTTCTTATTGAATAAGTTTTTATGAATAAATTGAGTTGCAATTTCAGCCTCGTTCTCATGCGAGACCTTGTTTGACCTGAATCGACTGACAAAAACATAGCTATAACTCGAAACGTATACCACAATTTGAAACCACAAACTACCTAGCGTGAAAGAGGAGGTTTTAATCTATTGAAATCCGTTGTCAAACCTTTTCAGTACTCTTGAAGTGAAAATCATCATTTCTGTGCTCCTTGCTCCCGGACTATAAACCTAGTAATAAAATAACACTTTGGGGAGTTAAAAAAAGTTTGAGTTAGCGGGAGGTTCGAGTTATCGAGGGCTCAAGCTATCGGGATTCAACTGTATTTGTTGCAATAATTTGGGGTATTTGGTATTCCAATCCAATCCAATCTTTATTTAATCACACGGTAAAAAAGAATCATCAGTAAACTATAAAAAAAATTAAAAAAAGCATTACACTGTTTTACATGATTGCCGTAAAGGAATCCGATATGTCAGAGATTCGATTTATGATTTCTCGTTTAAAGTGCCCAATGGAGCCAATATCCCTCATTTGCTGGGGCAAATTGTTCCATAAAAGGGCCCCACTATAACTAAAATTTCGCTTTAAATAATTTGTGTGTGGCTTGGGCAGGTCAAGTTTACCTTCGAGATTTCTTAAATTGTATTCTGCGCGGCGGGTAGTGAATAATTGAGACAAGTACTCTGGGGCAAGGCTGTGTATTGATTTAAACATCATCAATGCTTTTTGCGTCTGACGACATTTAGATAACTTCTCCCAATTGAGTTTTTCCAAAAGGAGGTTCGAGCTCGTATCATAAGGCGATTTGGTAATCACTCTGGCTGCGCGATTTTGGAGTTTTTGCACTTTATCGCTAAACTGGCTGCTCACCTTACTAAAGGTAAAGAATTTACTATTACAAAACACCGTGTTAGAAAACATTTGAAAAAATCGTACCTCTATAACTCGATATAAGCAAAGAACTTGCAGGATCTGTTGACTTATTTAATAAGCTATAGGAACACTGGGAACACTTGCCTGCGGTTTGCGCTTCCACGGCATTTCGCGTGCTATCTGACTCTCGCCAAATATTTTCTCTTTATTAAAATAATTGGTTGACAAATCTTAACAATGGGAAGGTTTTTGCTATTTACACAATTGTAACTTTGATATTTGATGGAATGAAGCAAGCTGTTTAAAAAAGACCGTTTGCACATTTTCACGAAAAAAAAAAAACTCCATGATCTCGCGTTAACCCTATTCAGACCGGGGGGGGGGGGGCCTTTTGAGGCCCGCGCTGACTTTGAACTTTTATAACTTTTTTAAGATTTAACCAAACGCTGCCAAACTTTCTGAGTTTTCCTAAAATTTATCTGGCAACAATTTGGTAGGGTTGGATGATGTGTCAGGAACTTGACATCACCATGGCAACGGCATTTTGACAGGCATGTTTTCCCAAATTTGTAATTTTGCGTGTTTCTGTTAATAAATATCAACTTAAATGGGATTATTTTTACATTTTTGCGGGTTTAAAGCACATTTTTATTCATTTTGAGTAATTTGCAGTGATTTTCGGTGGTTTTTTGGCATTTTGGAAAAATTTTGAAATCCAAGATGGCGGATCCAAGATGGCGGCTGTTTTGACATCTTGATGTAATTGTCACGTGATGTGACGGCACCATCCCACGTGACGTATACCAAAAGAAAGAGTTTCGGACGTACAATACATCCTATAAGTTTCATGGTGATTGCTAAAATATTCTGGAAGTTACATAGGGGGGGCTTCCGAAGCCCCCCCCCCCCGGTCTGAGAAGGTCCAAAAAAAGCCCGGTCTGAATAGGGTTAACGCTGCCGGCCCCCAGGATCGGAGGTCTGCGGTATGCTTGGTTTCTCGTTTTACCTCCTCGTTTTTTAAGTGTAGTTCGACTTTACTTATGTTTTATATTTCATGATAGAGAATTGGCCAATTTTTGCTCTTTGGTAAATAAACGCCGGAATCTCTCTTTAACGGCACATATACTATTTCAGTTTAGCCAAAAGACGAACGCACGAAGCTTAAGGTTTATTTGCGTGATGCATATAAGCCTTATGAGCCTTCAACGCGACAGCGTTATTTCATGATTCATAATGCCAACATACCTATCAATTTCATCTACATTCTTGGAAGTTATTTAAAAAAGCAAGTGTGCTGATTTTTTCTTTCGGTTCATGAGCCTACGGGACTTAAAGCCCTGGCCAAACGGCAACGCAAGTGGACGCAAGTAGTCGGCAACTTGAACTTGCGTACAAACTTGCGTTGGGGGGGGGGGGGGGTGGGGCAAACGGACTCGCAAGTTTACTCGCAAGTGCACGCAAGTTGTCAAAAAAGCCATTTAAATGCTACTGCGCGCGCTACAATTCAGTATTTGAAGTAAGCAGCAAAACTTGCGTTGACTTGCGTTGGGTGGCCAAACGGTGAAAAACTTGCGTTCACTTTCGTGCAAATTTGATCTCGACCAAAGTGAACGCAAGTCATCGCAAGTCAACGCAAGTGTACGCAAGTCCAGGCCAAACGGAGACGCAAGTAAACGCAAGTTTTCAATTTGCGCCCACTTGCGTCTCCTTTTGGCCAAGCCTTAGGCTGTATAGGTTTCACTGCATCAGGCTTCACTAAGAGATACGAGACGTCTAAGAAAACCATAATTTGGTTTAGAAAAGGGAAATCTAAATTTTTCTTTATTTCATCCTGGCTTTTGTTTAGCAATAAAAAAAGACATCCGTGTTTTTAGGATTTTTTGCCACAGTGAAGCAAATGTTATGGAGCACTGGACCTTGACATTTTTTGTCTCGGAGCCAGTTGTTTAGCACAGTTTTGGGGTGATGAAGTTTTCATTAGATGTGTAGATTATGACAACTCCTCCCACTCTCTCTGCTACGCTTTTGAGCCATTTGGTGACGACATTAAATGAGGGGGGAGGGATGAGACATAATAATTATTTATCATATACATATCTATAAATAACAATAATAATACACCGTTGTATTAATTTTAAGACATTGCCATTTCTTTGTTTCAAGGTTTTAGATGTAGTATTTTTATCTACGTAAGTAACGGATTAATCTTGTTAGTATGGGAATTTAATAAGTTAACGCACACCTGATTGTACTATTGATCCTTTTAATTAATACTTTGACAGATGGAGAGCAGTGCACAAAGGATTAGTAGCCCAATTGAAGCACTTAGTTTAAATTGTATTAACTTTCAATAAATCATTTTAAAATGTGTTTCTTGAATGTGTACTCAAGTGGACTAATTGTAAATAGGTTGCATTGAAGGCTACATCCGACCATTCCGCGGATTTCAACTTGTTTTATAAGATGATCTCAATTTGGTGGTGGCTTCTAATTTTAAGTCTAACGGTTAATATTGAGGGTAGTTTTTACACCTAAAGGATTAATTTTTTTTTAAGCTAACAGAAATCTTAAAAAAATGTCCACAGTTTTTAAAAAAGATTAAAAATCAATTTAGATTGAACCTTAGAAGCTCGATGTCCTCAATCACATTTCAAAGAAAAGGAAGAAAATGAGTTGGGTTCTTCGTCGAATTTAATCTTTGACTTACATTTCTTTGGACTCACCTTTCTAGCGCAATATTTACTTACTATATAGATATATTTCAATACAGCCTGCGCCACTAGAAGAAGGTCTAAAAATATTCAGTGCTGTCAAAATCTCTGTCGACTGTTGCTTTGACAGACCCTTGACTAATTCAGCAGACACTTTGCCAAATAGGACACCTCTGCTTTTCTCGGCACGAAGACACAACACAATACACATAAACATCTTGAAAAGAGATCACATTGGTGCGGTCTGATTTTGAGCCCTGGCTGGGGTCAACCTGTATATGGGTTTTAAGTTTGTGTTTTTTGTAGTATATCAACTACAGGAGACAGTGTTTCATTACATTTCTAAATATGGCAACTTGCTGCTCTTCCCTCTAGCTGGAAATGTGATTTAATAGTGTTTGATGCATCTTAGAAATAAAGAATAATACATGGGCGTCCATGGAATTTCTCTTTAAATGTTCAAATCGATATCTCAAGAGTGAAATATCGATTTGAACATGAGAAGAGAAATTTCATATCTCCAAGCAGCTATGCTTAATTCTGTTTATTTATTATTTACTAATTACGAGGTTTTTGACGATTTTCCGCAGATTTTCAAAATGTTAATGTTGTCCGAAGGTCATACGAATGTTTCATTTTCTGACCTTTTTCGAAGATTGCCGAAAATTACCGAATATTGCCGAGGATGATCCGAAGAAGTTTCGTCTTAAAATTGATAAACTTTCGCTCATTCAGGATTGAAACATCGAGTAACGCGTCAGAACGTGATTGGTGATATCAAACACACGCAAAAAATTATCGTAATTTTACACACGTTGAGATACTGTTTTTCTCGATGTTCAAACTCGCAATAAACAATCGCAGTTTATTTAATAAAAAATATTTAACGAACGTAAAGGGAAAAATGAAATCGTAAAACTTTAAGCTTTCTAAGATTTATATTCAAAACACTATAACAGGTATGACTTATGAATTAACAGTTTTGAGAAGTTTTTAATATAAAAAAATAAGGGACTATTTTCATTTATTAATTTCACACAGTCAGTCTACAGGGAGAAATAGAAACAATCTTAAAATTAAGGGAGAACTCGAAACGGTTTTGAAAGTACTTGCTTACGGCTTGCGTTTCTCGGGTACGTTTATTGATAGAAAACCACCCGTGTAACCATTAAAAAACAACAAATAAACAAATAAAAATGGATGGCTTTATTGGTGGTATTAGCACTGCTGTGCTAATTGTGGACACTGTAAATCAGCAAACAAATAATTAAAACCCAACATAAATCTGTAGAGAATGTCTCTATTCTCTCAATATAAGCAATCCTTTTAAATCACTAGGATGTCAGGAAGTTTCCAGATCAGAATCACCGAATTAAATAAACAAAGCGTGTCATATGTTTGTTTCTGTGTTAGTTCTCAAAATTTGCTTATTGTCTTCCATATTTAATCAATTTACTTTGAGAAAAATTCCAATTTATGGTGCTTTTCTGGATACTGTGACAAAGCAGGGAAGTCACGTCCAACAGCTGTAGCTAGCTGTCATAAAAGCTAATCATGCATTTCTCTTTTCTAGCTAAGCTGTTTAGCTGTCTCAATTTATGGAATAAAAAAAAGTAAATTGATAAACGTTAGTTTAAAGCATGTTAAAAACATTAAATTCAGTATAGTACCTAAAGGGCCGAAAAACACTTAAGATAAGCAAGCGACTGCGAGGAACTGCAAACAGTTATAAAAGATAAGTTATTTAACAACTGCATGAGATTTGTTTTACAAAGCACCTCCTTCATGCTGAGGTAAGACTGGATATCAATGTTATTTGATTACATGTTTGCACTTTATTGTTATTTGTTTACTCGGAATATGTCACGGATACGGTTTTCATGTGGCTAAAGCTCTAAAGAGACTTGATTAACTTCAGAGGAACAGAGTGAACCTGTTATCGCTGATCGGAAAATGGGCGGAAAAATTAAACTCTTCATCGAGAGAAAAGGTAAGAATTTTCTTAATATATTGCATCGTGAAAAACCAATATAAACAGGACATATGATCATGAACTTTTTATTTGTGAATTTTGAAAAACTGCTTTTCCACAAAAGGAAGGTCAGCTTATCTTTATTTTAGGCACTGTAAATAACTACCAACCCAACGTTTGTTTTATCAACAGGAGTGTACTTGATGATGCTGATAGGATTATGTCGGCCTGTGATTATTGTAATGATATTTCTTCCCTTCGTGGATAGCTTAGTATTCGAAACAGCATCTCATTCCTACTCGCAATCACACGCAGATCAGTTTTATGAAATTCATGAAGGTAAGTCAAATTTGTCCTCTAACTCATTCTGATCTCCATTTACATTTTATTTTGTCAGTAAATTCGTGAGACATAGCAATTCTAACTTTCCTTAAAAATAGATGTGAAACTAGATAAAAGAAAAATAATAAAAAAAATGTGTAAAAATTTAAGAAAAAATTACATTTAGTTCTATTTTTGTAAGCTTTACGTAAAAAATGCTAAATTGTTTTTTTAAAAAATCTTCGAAACGAACTAGAACTAACAATCTTTAGAGGGAAGTTTTTCCATTCGACTTTTGCATAAGGATCTTGGAAAAAAAAAAGAGCTTAAAAACGACCTTCCTTTTTTAGGTATTCTATACTTACTTCACTTCGGGTGTTTTTCTTTTTTAAAAGTTTTTTTTTTTCACGAATTTACTTTCTGATGGAATACATTCTATCTTCAGGCTTCAGGCTTGTTGGTCACGTCATAGAAACTTCGATTACTGGTGATGTCAACGGTGGTTTACGATGTGCAAGAAATAGGGAATGTCAATCATACAACTGTCATTCTGACGGACACCATGAAAACGAAACATGTGAATTGAGCGACCACACACGGCACACAAAGCCAATGGACTTAATACCAACCAAGGGATTCATTTACTATGAGAAAAGTAAGCGAATAGCCAAACTTATTTTAAGGGAACGAGACTCTTTAAATTCCGTAGCGTTTCTTGTCCGTTTTTTCACAATCCCATGCGACGTTGTGCTTAGTCTGTAATTTCCCGGAGTTGATAGACACCTATTTGTTTTCTATAATACTAGTAATAGTTCTCACTATAAAGCTGCCCCCGCCTTTTTATAATTTGTATATAATAATCTAGGATTAATCTAGGATTTTTGTCTCCTTTATTGATGCCGATGGACTACACAGTTAGGCTTCTTTTTTTACTGTGCCATGTACGTCATGACATTGTCTGCTGCGGAACTTCTTGTTGTGTGACACCGTTGCGTCCAAAAAATATTAATTCACAAGTTCAAGTCGAATATATTACCTAGCGCGCGGAAATATTAACCTAGCGGAAATAACACATGTATACGATACAAACCCCCGAAAGCAAACGTTGACGCTCGAACCAGCTCTTGGAACACACATAGCCAAGAACACGAAACCAATTGCTCGAAATCTTTCGACGTATTACTAACAACTGCTTCAAATATCACTTAAAGCAGAGAAACCACTCGAACAAATCTGTCAACACGCGTAAACCAAAACCGGAAAACGAAATGCTGCTAGAAGATGGCGAAGCTCGAAGGTGACGAAACGCGACCTCATGGTTGCATGTACCCGACACCACCGTGCGCGCTTGCTAAAATATTACCCGAGACGACCGTGCGCGCCTAGTTTTGTCAAATCGAGAACGCTTCGCCCATTACAAACACATTTCTTACTTTTTCAACAAACATTCTTTGTCCTTAGATTTTAAGCTCGGTGATAAATAGTGAATAAATTATTCTACATGACACGAGCGTGGGACAAAGAAAAAAATCTGAGTCCCCGACGGGAATCGAACCCATGGCCTCCCAGATACCGGTTGGGCGCTCTAACCAACTGAGCTACGTGAGACTCGCTGTGAGCTAGGCCATTACGACCGCTTGGCCAATAAGCAAAACATATTGCACATCATAGAAAAAAATATCTTAAGGTAATGCGAAGTAGTTCATTACTGGAAGCAAAGCTTTTTTTTATTTCAGTTAAACAAGGTTGGCATGACCATCAGCCTGGTCATTCATGTAAGAGCATCATGGATTCTGGCCACTCCAGAGGAGACGGGGAGTACTGGATCGACCCCGAGGGTAACGGAAACCCTTTATTAGTTTACTGTGACATGACAACTGACGGTGGTAAGTGGTGGATAATTCTTTAAATGTTAAGGATCAATATCTGGAATGAAATTTGTGTGTTACTCTGAATAAATGGAACGTGAATAGCTTTGCAAAGCAAATTTTAGCTTTCCTAAGTTTTTTTTTGTTAAAATATTGCAGCAGTTTGTGTAGTGTGATCGTCTGGGTGAGAGTAGTTTCAAAAGGACTGTTATCGGTGACTGACGTTTTCACAACCTGAAAGGAGCGGCTTGCATTCTTCAGGGGAAGCCGTAGTCGAGTCAAGTGGCCCATACTTGCCGAAGTTTATCCTGGATTCTGTAGCATTAAGCGGATAGGAATAGTTCTATCCCCCCCCCCCCCCCCTGAATGGAATGCCAGTCCATCGGAGGGTACCCCTCAGCATTATGACGCCGGCACCCATATAAACACCTGGGCGGAGAAACGCACGATAATGAAAGTAAAGTGTCTTGCCCAAGAACACAACACAATGACCGCGGCCAGGACTCGAACCCGGACCGCTTGATTTGGAGTCCAGCGCAAAAAAACCATAAGGCCATCGCACCTCCCCCTGATAATTGACCAACATCCCGCCATCGTGACCTCACGCTTGGCAAATAACGCATTCGTATTGAACATCATATTAAAATATTAAAGGTAACTGATGTGATGTAGCACCTTACGGAAACAAAGCTTTTTTTATTTCAGTTAAACAAGGTTTGCATGACCATCAGCCTGGTCATTCATGTAAGAGCATCATGGATTCTGGACACTCCAGAGGAGACGGGGAGTACTGGATCGACCCCGACGGTAATGGAAACCCTTTATTAGTTTACTGTGACATGACAACTGACGGTGGTAAGTGATGGAAGATTGTGTGTTAATTTGCAAAGCATATCTTTTTAGCTTTCCCAAAGATTCATTATTACAATGTTGACAGCAGTTCTTATAGCTTGATCGTTTGCATGGGTGAGAGTCGTTCTGAATTAACTTACCTGAGCGGAAAGGCTTGTTATCTTCAGAGTCAAGTGAAAAGTTGTTGTCAGTCCATGATGATGTAAGTCTGGTCCGTTTAAGCTGATTGGTCAGTTTTGCCGTGATGTTTTGGCTATAAGACTTTAATTTGTTTAGTTTGTCACCAGTTATTGGTCAGTTTCGATCCGTCTATTGTTAGTCGTTCCGTTTGCGGTCCGTTGGTCGGTTTTGTTTACGTCGTAAAATAAGTTGTTGTTGTTGTTGTGTACCAGCCTTCTAGTGACAGCCGCTGAAAATAATTAGTACCGTAAGTTAAGTATTCAGCAGAGTCACAGTCGACGATTTTGTAGATGGTAAAGCTGTGTTCACACTAGGCCGAAACATGTTTAGTCTGATCACGATCGCAAATGAAACATGTTTCGTTGTAAAAAGTGTTCACATCAGGCAATGCATTACGCGAATCATGATTGAAACATGATTCGTGTGATCAGGAGCTCTGTTTGAGCAAAATGGAGCTGCACAAACAGGCATTTTGACAAACAGAAGCCACTACGAAGCAACGATCGATGAGTTTCGAGTATTTAAATGTTCCCGCCAAACTTCAGACTGAGCACTTTGACGTCACGCATACATTAGCAGCTCCAAGATGGCGGCGTTCAGTTGCCGAGTTTTGAGAAAGATTTCGTAGGGTTATAGGGCACGTTGGAGGCTGAAATTTTGGAAAATGACATTTCTTTGTATAAACTTTTTATTTGCGTAGAGAAAATAAAACCAAACATCAAGTCAAAGGCTTGATGTTATTTATGTCGATACATTTGGCCTGTTGTGGCTTCCACACATATTTGTTAATCCGATGGTGGTCAGACATGTGACATAATAGCCAATCAGATGTAAAGGCGTAATCAGTCCGTCAGTATAAATGACGGGTCGCATTGTCAAGTACTCCCTCTTGCTTTCACCATCACAGCGAGTACATCTCCTGGGAAGACAATTTTCAGGGTCGAGAGCTCAAGAAAATATTTTGCGGCTTCATCTGAAGCAAGATGTTCAAGCGTTACCCATCAGTTCAACAGATAAGTACAAGACTATTGTTCGTTGTTTACTAGCAATACGGTGTCTTTTTAGGAAGACTTATAATCAATCTGCATGATCGTGTATGTTTTGATAACACACGCAGTCAGCTATTGAAGTCAGCTAAGCCAGATCCGGTATTTGGGCTTGTACTGCTCGAGCCTTCGACATGGCGATCCTCTGGTTATTTTTGTATCCACTTCCTAGCTAAACCCTTCTCTTTTCCTTCTTTCGTGTTGTAAATTATAAGCTGACGTTAAACTTTATACATGTGCACCATCGGATGGATGGCTAACATCAAAGTGCTCGTGTTATAGATCGGTTCCAGGCACAATGAACAGTAGCTCATTGAAAGGCTTTTAGTAATTCACTATCACATGTGAACTACGGTCCACATATTTTCGTGCTTACGCTTTCGATTGTATTTGAGGAGCAGAGTTTCTTGCCGGTTCATATTTATCTAAGCCGAATTGTTATTGCCTTGCCTCTTTTTATTGTTATTGTGGGTTGCTCCACTTGGCAGGCTTTTTATATTATTGGCTCAGTGGTCCTTGTTCTTGTACGATCTCGGTATCGTATTTTTATCGGCTTTGACAAGTTGCTTGTTTCGCCTTGAACCTGGCATTTTTATTTCCTGCTCTCTCATGTTTTTCATTTTCGTTTAATTTATAATCTTCCTTTTCAATTATACTTTTCGGTATGTGCAAACGATTACAATTTGCAGCTTGAAATCAGTAACCTTAGATGATCTGTTCGTCGTTTTTCTATTCGCAAACCGAGCTTCTCTGTGGCTAGGCTGTCGGGGTTTTTCAGACAACAATTGGCAATAGGCCTTTGAGGTGCGCCACCCCTTTTTTTTTTTTTTTTTTTTTTTTTTTTTTTTTTTTTTTTTTTTTTGTCGTGCTTTGCCGTGACGGAACCTTTTATTTGTACGTTATACATACCAAAAAGTGTTCTCGTTTTATAAGGACCGCTTATCTTGCTTTGGCTTTGCATGCATGCGCTTGGCGCCATCTCAATCCTTGGGTTTTCCGGGCACGTCCGCCGATAATCTGAAACCGTGCGTTTCCTGTAATTTTGTAATAATAATAATTTTGTAATAATAATAATTTTAATAATAATAAATGGCCATTCTGGAGTGAACTTTTCCTTTAACTTCACAAAAAATTCTTCTTTTATCGAAGATAGCGCAAATACTGGCAATATTGTCTCCTTGCTAAACGCTTGAAAGCCCTGCTTCATCGAAGGGCTTGATAATAGACATAAAGACAAATATTTAATAGAAACTTTATTGTAATTTCGAGCTATATTTTTCGGTTACTTCAAGATTTATGCAAGAATCGTAAAATCGCATAAATTACACACCATGCAGGCATGAAACGTGTTTGAAACTGACACCTAATGCGAACAATGCAATAACAAGCAATATGTTTAGGTGAAACATGTTTCGTTGAAACATGTTTATTCTAAACATGTTTCGGGTTAAATGTGAACACAGCTTAAGTCGATGATCATCATTTCTCGTCCCTCGTGTGTGTTCAGTTTCTACGATGTGATTATATTATATATGGTCTAGTAGCTTAGTGGAATGATCGTGACACACTGGACAAAAGTGCCAAACTTTGTATACTGTTTCCTTGGGATATGAGTATTCTTATTCTAATTACTCCGTCTACTTTTTTTTATTTCACGTTATAACGATATAATTGCGCATAATATTCACGGTGTTTTGTAGGAGGCTGGCTTTTGATCTACAACGTTGTAATTGACGGCATATCTCCTCCCGTCACACTGAGTGTTGAGACATCATACCGCGGAATCAGCAATTATAACAACAGCAACATGGTTCTCGCGACTAGCGCCTTGATTGAGCTGAGAACACACTTGTCTTTCACTCAACTGAGATTCCACTGCAATAAACAAATCACTGCACGTACGTTCCACGTGACCACGGTCGCTGACAGCGCTGGCGAAGCTGTAGTCCAGTACTTTAGCCGTCAGACGGATGCCTTTCCCTACGCCTGTGGATCATATGCAACAATCGAGGGTGACAACTCAATTCTCGCAGGGGATTGTGCCAACTGGGGAAAAGAATTTCTTCTCTATAAAGTTGGTAAATGGGGCCACCAAGGAATGCGGGAGTTGTATGAATTTCCGATATTTATTTACCCTTCATACCATTGGGCCACTAATCCAGATTGGGACAGATGGGAATGTGATGACCTTTTATCTGTACCTGTATCACATGGAGACTTCTGGAAGATTTATGTCCGTTAATCAATTATAACTACACCTTTTTTGAGAAAATCATTTTGAATCCAGAGGACATTCTCGTAGCTAAACACTCAGGTCTAACAATGGGACTATTTGTTGCAGTAATTTGGGATAAAGAGTACTAGATAAAGTATTTACTATGAGAAAACACGCACAAAAACCCGTACTTCAATAACTCGATATAAGCACAGAACTCAGTCACGAGCTGTTGATGTAACAGAGAAGGTGTGGGAACACTTACCTGCGGTTTGTGCCCCCCGCGGCATTTCGCGTTCTATATGACTATCACCAAATGTTTTCTCTTTATTTCTCTTTATAATATAGATAGGAGTCTACGCGCGCTCTGATTGGCTAAAAACCTATGTTTTATCAGAGTATAATACATAGAAAAATCATGTTTTATTGTTTTTCGTCAGCTTTCCTCGAGTGCTTCGCGCGTCGTTGACTGTTCGTTGGCTATAACCACTCGTATCAAACAAGGGCGAATGGAATTATTGTTTCATTAAATTCCTTTAAATTCACTGGACATTTCATTTTGATGTAAACGAAGTGAGGCGGGAAAAGTTGTGGCGCGGTGTTCACTCTTGAGTTGAATGAAACTCGCAAAGAAAGCGAGCGAGTCGAGAGCGAGAGAGTTTTCTTGCGAAGATTTTCTTCGACAATCTCCTCTTAAATCGTCTATTCATGCTGGAAAATTGTGACAACAATTAAGGTTTAAGGGAAGATCCGAAGCAATAGCTTTTCTGGAAATTATATGCCTTGTTCAAGTCGAACGAGACAAGAGACGGCTGTCATCGAGACTACTATACTGAGACGAAATTGCACTCAGAGTCAGTGAAGTTTATTGAAGTTCAAAAAGACAAGATCAAGATTGAAAGGTAAAAAACTTACCTGAAATGCTTAGCCTTATTTTATGTCGAACACTGAATGAAATTGTGTCAGTTTTCTGGTTTTCCCGTAAACTAATTGCTGATTTTCATCTTTGTTCCGTTGCTCTCGTTGTACATTTACAAGACCTTATTTTTAATTAAACTTTTCACTCGCGGTGTCTAAAATCTATATCATAAAGCAAATAAAGAAGCCTAAGCCATGTTTTATACTGTCATAAAACACTCCAGGCATTTGAGAACACTCGAGAAATGTAGAAAACATTCGCCTGCGGCTCATGTTTTCTACATTTCCCTCGTGTTCTCAAATACCCGTCGTGTTTTATGACAGTATAAAACATGGCTTAGGCTTCTTTATTTGTTAAATATTTTCTCTCAATTTTTATTAAGATGAAGGTTTTCGTTATTTACACAATTGTAACTTTGATATTTGATGGAATGAGACAAGCTGTTCAGAATAGACCTTTTGCACATTTTCACAAAAAAATATTAAAAAACTCAATTATCTCGTGTTAACGCTGCTGGCCCCCATCATTCACTGTATATATGGCTTTTGTTTAATTCTTCTTAAGCCCACGAAGAAGCTGTCTTGATATCCGACCCTCGCAGAGCCTAGAAAAAACGCAGCTTGAGTATATGGATTTGTTTACGCCGCAATTATAATTATGCGCAATGTTTTCTCCGACAGTAGTCGGAAATATCCGTATTTTTTTCGTGCTTTTTCGTGGAGCAATCGTAACGATACGGCCTTGAACACATTGAACAGCGGTCTACCTATAACAATTCAAATATGGCGTCGCAAAACAAAGCGTCGAACGCATATTTTGCTGTTTCATTTTCTAATTTCGCTGCCGTAATCGACTGCCTCGAAAGGTCCTTGCAATTTTATTTAAGTATAGAATTGTCAGATCTCGGTGAAATTTGCACTGTTTATTTGTGTAATGTTGAGGAATATGTGTATAAATACCCGGCACGGACGAGCCATTTTTGACAAAATTATATGGCTGCATTTCCTCCGCGAAGATAGGAAATTGTTAAACTAAACTACAAAGCAACTGTAATGATAAGTTTGAAGAATAATGCACAGGATAAACCTTCGACTCATACTTCATGCAAAAAAGTCGGTATCTCGAAGAGACTTTGATTTAAGTGTAGTTTGATGTTACTAAAGTTTTTTTATTTCTTGATAGATAAATTAGCCAATTTTCGCTAATTGGTAAATAAACACCGGTATCTCTCTTAAGCGGCACATATACTATCTCAGGTTAGCCAAAAAGACGCACGAAGTTTCATTTGCGTGATACATATAAGCCTTATAAGTCTTCATTAGGTTTATTTCATGATTCATAATGACAACATATACCTAAAGAAAACAGTAGCTTTCAATTTCATCTACATTCTTGGAAGTTATTTATCGAAGTAAGACTGTATAAGCTACACCGCTTAGTAAGTAATTAGAGATATGAGACGTCTCAAGAAAACCAGAGTTTAGATTAGAAAAGGGAAAACTCTATTTTTTTTATTTTATTCGGGGATTGATTTTAGCAATAATAAAAAAATAGTGTTTTTAGGATTTTATACCACAGTGAAGCAAATGTTATGAGGCACTAGACCCCGACCTTTTTGTCTTGGAGCCAGTTGTTTTATTAGCACAGTTTTGGGGTGTTTGAAGTTCTCATTAGATGTGTAGATTATGACAACCCATCTCCCTCTCGTTCCGCTGCGCTTTTGAGCCATTCGGTGACGGCATTCAATGAGGGAAGAGAATGAGGCATCATATGTATTATATATAAAGGACCGTTGTATTGATTAAAAAACACTGCCTTTACTTTGTTTGATGGGTTTAGATGTAGGTTTTTTATTAAAGTAACGGATTAATCTTGTAAGTATGGAGGTTTAATATTTAAATATATGCCCTCTCTGAGTTTTAAACTCACATCATTGTATTATTGATCATTTACTTCGGCAGATGAAGTGGAGTGCACAAAGCATTGATTAGTACAGCACAGTTGAAGCACTTAAATTGTATTACTTTCAATAAATCATTTTAAAATGTGTGTTTCTTGAATGTGTACTCAAGGCAACATCCGACTATCCCAAGGATTTCACCTGGTTCTATAAAATGATCTCAATGGGGTGGTGGCTTTTACGTCTAACGGTTAATATTTAGGCCAGTTTTTACACCTAAAGGATAATTTAGTTTTTGTAACGGTTCACAGAAATCTGAAAGAAAATTTCCACTGAAAAAAAAAAAAAATCAATTTTGACTGAACGCATGAAGCTCGATGTCCTCAGTCACGTTTCAAAGAAAAGGAAGGAATTGAGTCGTGTTCTTCGTCGAATTTTATCCTTAGCTTACATATCTATGGGTTTACCTCTCTAGCGCAATATATACTTACTGTAGCTCTCAATGCTGCTTTCGCCATCCAGTAGGCTCATTAAGAAGGTGAAGAAGGTCTAAAAGTAATTATTCAATGCTGTCAAAATCTCTGTCAACTGTTGCTTTGATAGATCCTTGACACCTTCAGCAGACACTTTGCCAAATAAGACATCTCTGCTTTTCACGGTACGAAGACACGAGACAAGACACATAAACGTCTTGAAAAGAGATATTGGTGTGGTCTGATTTTGAGCCCTGGCTGGGGTCAACCCGTATATGGGTTTTAAGTTTGTGTTTTTATGTATTATATCAACTACGGGGGGCAGTGATTCATTACATTTCTAAATATGCACAGAACTGCTTTTTTTTCCCTCTAGCTGGACCGTGTGGTGATATACGAACTTGGGTGCTTGATGCGTCTTAGAAAAATATTTAACAAACGTAAAGGGAGAAATAAAATCATAACCCTTTAAGCTTTCTAAGATTCAAAACACTGTTACAGTTATGACTTCTTTTGTTTGAGCTAAATGAACTAACAGTTTTGTTAAGTTTTTAATGAAAGGAAATAATGGACTTTATTTTCATATTTCATACAGTCGGTCCACAGGGGAAAATAGAAACAATCGTAAAATTAAGGGAGAACTCGATCGAAACGGTTTTGAAAGTTTTTGCTTACGGCTCGCGTTTCTCGGGTACGTTTATTGATCAAAAACCACTCGTGTTACCATAAAAAAAAATAAATAAATAAAAAACGAATAAAAATTTTAAAATAAAAATAAATGAATTCGTTGGTGATATAAGCACTGCTATGCTAATTGTGGACACTGTAAACACTTATGTAAAATTAAACATAAACGTGTTAAAAATTCGAACTGGGACGATACACTGGAATTTGCCGAGAGTACTGAAATCCATTCGCTTTTAGAGTGAAAGACTAATTTGAACCAAGAATTCCCAGATTCAAATCCGTTGCCTTCTGACCGCTTGGCCATGCCCCTCTTACTCGTAAGTCATCAATCAAATAGAAAATTGCCTTTATTCCCTTAATATAAGCAATTCAATCCTCTCGTTCACTATAGGATACCAGAAGTTTCCAGCTCTGTAAACACAGCACTTCATTTAAAACAAAGCGTTGCATATGTTGTTTTGTGTAGCTGTTCTCAAAACATGCTAACTGTCTTCCATAAATAACTAATACTCTACGAAAACATTCCATTTATGGTACTTTCTGGAATAATCTGTAAAAGCGCAAAGTGAATAACAGCTGTCATTAAAGCTGTAGCTCAGCTATATTTATTTATGAAATAAAAATATCGAAAGGTGATAAACATTAGTTTAAAGCACTTTTAAAATATTACTAATAGGATTAGCAAGCGAGAAACTGCAGAAACTAAATGATAATTTATTTATCTTAAAAAATCAGAGATACGTTTGAAATTCCCCTTTCTCTGTTACAGAACTATTGCATGAGGTTTGTTTTTACAAAGATCCCCTACATGCTGAGGACAGGCCGGATACAAGTGATTGTTATCTGATTACGTGTATGTTTCCACTTTATTGTTATTTGTTTACTCGGAATATGTCACATATACGGTTTTCATGAAGCTAAATATCTGAGAGACTTGATTAAATTCAAAATTAAATCTGTTTTTACCGATCAGAAAATGGCCGGAAAGATTAAATTCTTCATCGAGAAAAAAGGTAAGATTTTTATTACTATACTGGCGAGATTTTTGAGGTACAAAGATTGTGAGGACATTCTCTCGCTTGGACGCCATCTCCAGGGCAGCAATTACCAGATGTTCAGAGATCTGCCCTATGAAATTGTTAAGAGAAGGAAGGATCAGATGGCTACTCTTAAGAGGGCGAAACAACTTAACATCCCGGCGTCTTTCAGCAAAGCTCAACCGGACAAGCTTTTTGTCCGTGGAAAACTATGGCCCGTCGGAAAATCCTTAGACGCAACGGACGATATTGATGAGTAACTGTTTAGCAGCATTTCTGGTAAAACACGTTTATCCCGTGCTTATACTTCTACTCTAAATAATTTATGTATTTTAGTTTTTTCTAAGCAGGCGGGAAGGGCAAAGCTAGCGAATATCACCTCCCTTTATCAAGCTATAGCTTTAGCTACATCATTCCTCCTAGTGGAGAATCAGTTTTATTAGAACAGCGTGTGTATGTTTTTTGTTAGTTATCTGCTTGGAGTTTTCCCTGCTTTCTATGTCTTTTGTATATGTTTGTACTTAACGTCAGTGAAACTCGATGATCTCGTTTGTAGTAGACATCTAGCAACACTTCTTTTGGCCTCTTCGATTTATTTTTCCAAACTGTATTACTCTGTTTCTTTTTATTTATTTAGACGATTCAGCTCTAATTACCATAATACGGGCAGAACTCGCGGGATCCTGAGGGTGACACCAAGGCATGTGGGAATATTTATAACCCAATGGCTTTAACAATAGCCTCTTTAAATGTCAGGGGACTCAGGGATAACACGAAACGTAGAGAGGTGTTTAATTGGTTACGAAGAAAACAATTCTCAATTTATATGCTACAGGAGGTACATTGCACCGAGCAATCAAATGATCTCTGGGCTGCAGAATGGGGCTACAAAACAATTTTTAGCACCTACAGTAGTAACAGAGCAGGAGTATGCATACTTTTCAACAATAATTTCAACTTGCAAATTCAAAGGCTTTTTGTTGATCCGTTAGGACGTTTCATTATATGTGACATCAAAGCAAATGAAAGGTGTTTTACCCTTGGCAACATTTACGCTCCAAATGAAGACAAACCAGAGTTCTTTCAGGATTTCTTTAATCACCTATCAGATTTTGACTGTGAAGATGTAATCTTAGGAGGAGACTTCAATCTTGTACTCGACATAGAAACAGACAAAAAAGGCGGCGTCGCTAAAACGCACCAGCATAGCAACCCTCGGGTCCCTGGGGGGGGGGGGAATTAAAAGTCGTTGAAGAGTTCTGCCAAAAACTAGATCTGACAGACGTGTGGAGGATCTTAAACCCAAATAGCTATAGATACACATGGAGAGGACGGCGTCCAAATGTTCATTGCAGATTGGATTTTTTTTTAGTAAGTCAAAGTTTAGTGGGAAACACTACCCTTGCAAATATCATGACAGGTTACAAGACAGACCATTCGATGATTACATTAAGCTTATCACTACATTCAAATCCAAGAGGGCCGGGATTTTGGAAATTAAATACATCCTTTCTAACTGAAATCGATTATATTAACCAAATTAAATCAACCATTTCGGCTACTCTTGAAGAATACAGAAATGATGACTCAGTAAACCCCGCATTACTTTGGGAAATGGTAAAACTCAAAGTGCGCGAGAAAACGCTCTATTACGCAAAGACTAAGAAAAACATGACTAAACAGCGGGAGCTAGAAATAGAAGAAACAATAGCCAAACTTGAAGAGAAAATTGATAATTTGCATATAAATAATCAAGACACGCAATACTTTCACCTCGAACAGCAATTAGATGAACAAAAGAGTGAGCTTGAGAGAATAATAGAATTTCGCACCAAAGGTGCAATCCTAAGATCAAAAACTAAATGGTACAACGAAGGAGAGAAAAACACGAAATATTTCTTAAATCTTGAAAAGCGTCAATACAAGCAAGGAACAATAAGCCAACTTAAAACAAATGATAGCGATTTTGCTACCACCGATGCCGAGATATTAACTGAATGTGTGACCTTCTACAAAAATTTGTATACATCTAAAGTAAATGTTCTCAATCCAGAAGACATCTCTTTTTTCTTCTCGCAAGTCAACGATACAGTTCTCACAGAAGATGAACAGAAAACCTGCGAAGGATATCTAACAGAAAAAGAATGCCTAGAGGCCCTTCGAAGTATGGAACCGAACAAGACTCCGGGTAGCGACGGATTGCCAGCTGAATTTTATAAAGTTCTTTGGAAAGAAATATCTACTACCCTCATCAGAGCACTTAACTATTCATACGAATCTGGACAGCTATCAACAACCCAAAGAAGGGGTATTATCAAACTGATTCCTAAGAAAGATGCAGAGCCTTTTTTTATAAAAAATTGGAGACCCTTAACACTTCTCAACTGTGATTACAAAATAGCAGCAAAATCAATTGCGAACCGCATTAAAATTGTGCTCCCAGATCTTATCAACAATGACCAGACGGGCTTTATTAAAGGTAGATTTATAGGAGAAAACATTCGGCTTATCGACAGCGTTATTGGTTTTGCAAAAGAGAGAAATATACCGGGATTACTTCTATTTTTAGATTTTGAAAAAGCCTTTGATACTATAGAATGGCCTTTCATTAGGAAAACTTTCCGATATTTCGGATTTGGCGATGGCGTCATTAACTGGATGAATATCTTTTATGGTAACGTGGAAAGCTGCGTTTTAAACAACGGATGGGCGAGCAACTTATTTGAAATTCAAAGAGGAGTTAGACAGGGATGCCCTCTCTCACCCTATCTTTTCGTTCTGTCCGTTGAAGTACTAGCTAAAGCAATCCGAGAAAACAAAAATATCAAAGGTATCCTTGTCAACCAAAATGAAATCAAAATAAGCCAGTACGCAGATGACACGACACTAATATTGGACGGATCAAGGAGCTCTTTGGAAGCCTCTCTTAAAGTACTCGATAAATTTGGAGCTGTCTCTGGTCTCAGACTTAATGATAAGAAAACGGAAGCCCTTTGGATCGGGTCTAACACTGGCAAGGACCATATAATACTTCCAGAAAGGAATTTCAAATGGCCAAAATATAAAGTTAAATCCTTAGGTGTATGGATTTCAGTTGATCCTGAAGCAACCATAACGCTGAATTATAAAGAACGATTAGCTAAAGTTCGGAATGTCCTTGACTGCTGGAAATACCGCAGACTTACACTTATTGGCAAAATAACAGTATTGAAAAGTCTAGCGACCTCCCAACTTGTTTATGTACTATCTCCGCTATGTACAGATGTGAGTGCAATCAAAGAAGCGAACAAACTTTTCTATACATTTTTATGGAATGGAAAAGGTGACAAAATCAAACGAGATGTAATGATTAATGACTATCCTCACGGTGGTCTTAAAATGATAGATATTCAGTCTTTCAGTAAGTCTCTAAAAGTAACTTGGATTAAGAAATATCTTGACACCGAAAACCAAGGAAAATGGAAACTTTTCTTTGACTTAGAACTAGGAACATTTGGAGGAAAAATAGCCCTTACAGGAAACCTCGACAAGAAAGATACAACCAGCACTGCAAAAGCTTCAAATAGTTTTATAAAAGAAGTCTTGACAATCTGGTCAGAAGCAAATTTTGAAGACAATATAATTTCTGAGAAACAATTTCTTGATCAATCCTTATGGTATAACTCGCTAATTAGAATTGATAACCGCCCTATTTTCTACAAAGAATGGTTTAACAAGGACATTAAAAAAGTGAAACATTTGAAAGATGACTTAAACAACTTCCTGTCTTTAAATGAACTAAGAACTAAATACAATATCAATGCGTGCCCTTTAAGATATTACGGCCTGGTATCTACAATCAAGTCTACTTGGAACACGCACAAATGTAATTTTGTAAACAATAGCCCCGAATACGAAAACTTCTCTACTAAGTTAATGACAACACAAAGTGCAACCCGACTTGCATATTCTAAACTCGTTGCCAAAAAATCAACTGCTCCAACCCAAAGCCAGCAGAAATGGATGAATGATTGTAACATCACAAATGCTGAAGATATTAAATGGCAAAAGACGTACCAGCTAGCTTCGAAGTGCACAAAAAGCACCAGGCTGAAAGAGTTTCAATTTAAATTTTTGCACCGAAGAATTTCAACAAACGATTTCTTGTATAAAATAGGAATTAAAGATGACTCTAAGTGCTCCTTCTGCCGTGAGGTGCCAGAAACATTAATTCATCTTTTCTGGAAATGCCCTAAAACGGAATCCTTCTGGGCCGATGTGACATCAAGGATGACGCAGTGCAAAATTAATCCAAACAACAACTCATTGGAGTGTACTGTTGCTATGGGTTTAACACCAGATTCATCTCAATACTACAATCAAATCAATTTCTGTTGCCTGCTTGCCAGACACTTTATTTGGCTTTGCCATACAAAAGAAACTACCCCCCACATAGATGGTTTTCGGCGATATCTTAAACTTGCATATGAAACAGAACAGATAACAAAAACCACTACTCCGAAGAAATGGGAACTTTTGAAAAATTTCATTTAAAAAGGTCAAATAACCAAAGAAAACCCTTGTATCCCCTGACATTCCATTTTCTACCCCCACTTGCCTTGGCAATGCCACCAACAGCCCTGCATTTTTAATTTCTGCCACCATATTGATTTCGTCCTCTTTTTCCTGCCCCTTTATCGTTCTTGTGCTTATTATTTTCCTATGGTTAATTAGTGTAGAGATTTGTAATACATCGTTTCGTTTTGTTTCTTTACTTTATTACATTGTAATTTTTTTCTCTTCCTTGTGTGTATTGTATTGTTGTAAGCATTGTTGTAAGCATTAATAAAAAAAAAATAAAAAAAAATAAAAAAAGATTTTTATTCATTTGACGCATCACTTAAAGCAGGACATATGAAGAACATATTTGTCAATTTTAAAAATCTGCTTTTTCTACAAAAGGAAGGTCAGCTTATCTGTATCTTAGGCACTATAAATTACTACCAGCCTAACGTTTTTTTTATCACCAGGAGTGTACATGATGATGCTGATAGGATTCTGCCAGTCTGTGATTATTGCGATGATATTTCTTCCCTTCGTGGATAGCTTGGTATCCAGAACATTATCCCATTCCTACTCGGATCAGTTTTATGAAATGCATGAAGGTGAGTCGCTTTTGTCGTCTAAAATAACATTCCATCCGATCTTAAAAGTCACTTCAGGTGTTTTCCTTTTTTCGTTTTTAACTCGGAAAAGAATTGTAGTGAGTGGACGGAATTTCACTCCTTCACTCCTCCCCTCGACTCCTATTAAACTTAGGCACGCAATGCGTGCAAGTGTTATAAGCCACCAGCCGAAATATTGTTTTAATGTCAGTTTGCTTGAAATAGGCCTAAACTTAATTTTAATATTATTATTATTTTGCCTTACCTTCAAAAAACAAAAATGAAAAATAAAAATAAAGTTAAAGAAAACAATTTGCAACGGATGGGAACTCTTTCTCTTGGCCTTTCAGCCTGCTTTCTATTAGCAGCTAGATGACAATTAAACTTAGTGAAGTGAACTGAAGCGTGGAAAGTTTAACATCATTTGTTTTGGCAAATCTTTATTTGCCAGTCTGTTGTTTTCGATTATTGTTTCATAATAAGTTTTTCGAGTCTAGTGGCTTATAGCCACTTGGATTGAAGGTTGATGTTTCAAGAGTTTACTATCTGATGAAATACATTCTATTTTCAGGCTTCAGGCTTGTTGATCACGTCATAGAAACTTCGATTACTGGTGAAGTCAACGCTGGTTTACGATGTGCAAGGCATAGGAAATGCCAATCATACAACTGTCATTCTGACGGACACCATGGTAACGAAACATGTGAATTGAGCGACCACTCAAGAGACACGAATCCAAAGGACTTAATACCAACCAAGGGATTCACTTACTATGGAAAAAGTAAGAAGCTAATCGCGGCTAGTTAATAAGGACAAAAAACATTTGAATTGACCATTTCGGAGATGCTCAGGGAAATGGGGCGCGCTTCAAATTTTAACCAATCGATAACTGAAACACCACATAAACGATCACGGTGGGTTTGGTCATTTGACGGAGTTTGGTGCTTTTAGGATGAGAAGGGACCAAGTTATGGACCTTAAAACATGTCTCTAATTTTGGGACAGCTCCCCCTAAACTATATAAACCTTGAATTGTTTTTGTGTTTCCTTAATACTGAGCAAACAAAAAAGTGACTTTCATCTCAGCTTCTTCCACATAGTAGGTTTATGAGCCCGATTTGTAAGCAAGTCTATGGTTTCAAGTCCCTAACTTGGTCTCTGTCATCAAACTTGGATAAATGACCAATCTCGATCTAATCTTCTATGTGGTAGTGTCTGATTATTGATTGGTTGAAATTCGAAACTCGCCCGCGTTCCCTGCGCAACTCCGTAATGCACCATTCTGTAGCTCGTCTTGTGCATTTGTAATGTTAACCCTACTGCAATTTCCTAGGGTGGACGACATCGAATTTTTCGCTTTATCATTGAGGGATTGATAATAGCTACAAGCTCTTTTTTTGGAAGATTTCTTGACACCAATTGGGTTTCTTAACTTCTATGGATTTTTTTTTTTTTGACTAAGTGTAAATTTTTTTTTCGATCCCACCTGCAAGAACAACCCCCTCTCAAACAGCTAACATTTTTGCTGTTTATCGAGATGCTAGCGGTTCCATTTACCATCGAAGCATTGAAAATCGGGTAAATAACGAGCAATGACGTCAAAGGGACACATTTGTGGACATTTTCTTCATTCATAAAAATTAATAGCTTTCTGTTGATATGGAAATGGGATTCAATCTTAGAGAAGAAAGTAAAAGTTTAACCGCCCCCCGATCCGCTAACGGAAAGTAGGAGATTATGAAAAGAAACCACACGCATCCGCAGCCGCCAATACCATTTACGGCTATTCGTTTTAATGTGAAGAGTTTTTTGCATGAACAGATATTGACTGTCTCTTTGAGCGGCCAACATGGAGCCATCTCTAGGCAGCTTTGGACGGACCATTTTTTTTCCTGCAAATTCAAAAGACTTTGCGTTGAAAACTAGCTTAAACTTGCATTAAGCAAACTGTTTTCCCAGACAACACGAGGATTTTCTAACTGTTTCAAACAATATGCATTCCGATAGCAAAGAAATAGGTTATGAAAAGAACAAGTGCGAGTGCAATTTGGGATATATCAGCACAAGTAAATTTTTCAAAGGAAAAACAAAATTCCGTGCAAAGAATTCAAAGACCACGTTGTCTTTTATTTTTTCTGAAAATTGCTGCTGCTGCTTAAGACGACTAGTAACGATGAACAATCTTAGAGTGAATTCTATACAAGCTTGGATTTTAGGAAAACAGTGAAGGTACAGCGAGTTGGTGCCGGATAGCGCGAAGGAAACAGCCTGAAGAAGAAACTGAAACTTTCATCAAAGAGCAAACAAGCAGCTATTTCAAAAAGAAATAGTGTTTCGTTTCCAGATTGCGGAAGCGTGAGAATAGTGTCACGGAACACTTAAGGAGAGATGGGTTTGTGGTTAACTTTAATTTGGAGAAGGTCCTAGTGTATGTTGAATTTGCCGAATTTATGCACGAGTGAAGAATGAAAAGAAGAACTCCATATTCAGTAGTAACTTAAATTCCCATTTAACACCTACTGTCCATTTTATGTAAAGGAGACATAAACTACGTCCTGCTGCAGTTTGGCTTTCAAGAGTTCAAGTAACACGTAAATATTTCTCTTTATAGAAATAGCATGTGTCTTTCTCTCCAAATTAAGTTAAGTGAAGGGAGCTTGCCTTTATCGTTTTTACTTATCCAGCGAAAATTAAATTGATTTTTTTATTTCTGCAGAACACTTTTTTGCTTAAAAATGGCACCAGATAGCATAGCTTTGAATGTTACATGAATGGAAAAATAACTTACAGAAAATATTTAAATACATTCCTATCAATGTGGGGAAACATCAAACCACAATAGTAAAATGCAAGATCGGAGTAATGCAATTAATTTAAATGGTTTATTTTTTGAAACAAACAATCCTAAAATAAATCAGTTCCATAAATAAAGTGTTTTGTGACTACTGATTTCTGATAAAATGCAAAACAACACTTTAATCGTAGATGAAATTATAACCTTTTGACAAAAAGCTTGAGGTATATACTTCTCTGAGTTGATCACATGCTCAAATCAAATAAATGCCAAATTCAAGACAAACCAAAACCCTGGTCGACAAGAACAGAGATAACCTCGCTGTTTCGAAGCCATTTCTTCAAAATCGTTACTTTTCTTTACAAAAAAAACGGCCAGGGCAAATTAATGTAAAAAGCTATAATACACAGATTTTTAACCGGGATTTTTAATTATAAGCAAAATTCAAGTTTAAAGAAAGTTTTATGTTATATGTTATATATAGTCATACCAGGATTGTATTTTGCTCGATCCGCGCTGCACGCTCTCTCGGCAAACATAAAATTATCTCCACAGAATAAGACACAGCCAAGTTTTTTCTGTTGTCAGTGTAACAGCCTTGCATTGGTAACACTGATAATAACGATTTGCTTTTTTGTCGATACTGTGGAGTTTCGATCAGACCGCGATGGCTTTGAATAATCCAAATAATGTTTATATCATTAATTTAATCTCAGAAATCTGCTCCAGCAGTTGCAACGGTAGTTAATGTTGAGCGTTACATCAACTAAGGAGACGAGACGAATTTAGTTCGACACGGCAGTTGCACACCTTGCTGTACGATACTGTCCATACAAAATTTAAACATTGAAAGAACTTACTGTCTTCTTTTTCGTTCTCAACTTTACGTGCAGACTCGAATGTTTTTGCGACGCACGTGACACTAATCACGCAATTCCGCGTACATCCACGCGAGAACCCACGCAATTTTGCGTGTATTCGCACTGTTTGTGACGTCGAAGATGCCGTGAATTTTCCTGTACAAATAGAATAGGGCAATCTCCCACATTTATACATTCCCCTGTAACATGTAGAGAAATTACCTTTGTAACTCACCTGCAAATATGCACTTCTCTTTGTAGCGCACCTAAGCTCTACCGTGTGAGCAAACACGAGATACGCCAAGTCATCCCGTTTTTCTTTGCGCTTGCAAACACTGGTTGGTGGAAATCTACTTCCGTTTCAGAATAATATTAAACGCTACGAGAGCTTTCTCTAGTTTTCTTACAATACATCGCTTTAATCAAACTTAAAACCATTGCAGTCGTTAGATATTTCTGTTTGCAACGAATCTCAATATTTTTGGTCATGCTGAGGAATATATTTCCGATATTTGAAGAACATGTTTTTACGAAATTAATTGCCATCGGTCATATGTATTTACTTTGTGGTTACGACCGTTCTTGTGATTCGATAGCAGCCCCCCATACATACATACATACATACATACATACATACATACATACATACATTAACTTTATTTAATCTCAGATTTACAGAGTAGCTGGTTAGCTAATATCTCCGAGAAAGAAAAAAAAATGTAAAAAATAACAACCTAGAAAATTATAAAAACAAAAAACACTAAGCGGAAAAATAAAGCATTACAATTAAATTAAAGTTGTGATATCCTAACGACTTACCACAGACAACATCTTTTTCCTGTCGAGATTGCTTTTCAGTGACGAGTAAAAAATGCAAATATAGTCCAGGCCAATATGTTAAGGACAATTAGAAATTTCTAAAATCCTTTTATAGGGCAAGGGTAAAACGTGCCCCGTGCGAGCAAACACGACAAGTCATCCTGTTTTTGTTTGCAAGCACTGATTGGTGGAAATTTACTTCCGTTTCAGAAAATCGCTAGAATGTTTACTTAACAATTAAACGCTACGAGAGCTTTCTTTAGTTTTCTTACAATACATCGCTTTAATCAAACTTAAAACCATTGTAGTCGTCAGATATTTCTGTTTGCAACGAATTTCAATACTTTTTGATCATGCTGAGAAATATCTTTCCGATATTTGAAGAACATGTTTTTACGAAATTAATTGCCTTCGGTCAAATGTATAAATTTTACTTTGTGGTTACGACCGTTCTTCTGATTGGATAGTAGCCCCCACTGTGTAAATAGTTCACATCGAAGCCAAAATAATACCGTATCGTTTCTGAGGAAACGAAACAATAATAACGTATCGTTTCTGAGGAAACGAAACAAAAAGTAAACTGAAACACAACCAAGAAAACCACCAGTGACATGAAAACATGCATTTCAACGTTATTTGTTGTCAATGAATAGGGGGTGTCTTAGCGGTTTTCGACTTACAAGCTAGTGACCTTGATGACTTTTAAACAAATATATGTAAATGTAAATGTTGTTTTTTTATAGTGGTCATGCACTTAGCTTCGAGATAGCTAGTTTACAGGCATGCCACTGAAACAGGGGAAACAAATATTTTAAATGAACATATCAAGGTTAAAAATTCCCACTGGCAGGAGGCAGACAAGTTGGCTATATACAAAGCGTGATCGAGGATTTGAACTCGCGACTACCGAGAAACAAATCCAGCTAGTGGCAGGGGCAGGTCTTGAACCGGGGACCTCCGGATTACAACACCAGCGCCCTAAACCACTCGGCCACGCTTGCCTCCTTTAAAGCAAAGTATTTCATTAACTGAGTTTTCCGCAAAATTAATGGCGACGAGCGGTACGAATCTAACACGCTGTCGGGTTAACGATAAAAGCGAGGCATTCAGTTGTTCCTTTCCGATAAAGGAATCTTGAAGGGGTTGCTGGAGCAAACATTAGCAGCATTTCTGGTTACCAGATTTAGAACTTCAACGGCCAAGTAAAGACAATACAAGAATCGCACAAATGTCGTAGATTTGCTATCGAAAGTGACGACGAAGACTTAAATATTCCTAACAGTGCATTCCGCTGCATGCATTTTTGCTTGTTTGATCTTGAGAACGTCGACGAAATTTACCTTGCCAAACTGTAACACAACTATAAATAACTTGCTTAATTTTTACGACTGTATAGTAATCATTTGTCTCGAAACTAAATATATTTTTGACGGAGTACGCGACTACCCTTTAGTCACCTGATTTGTGCGGTTTTAAATGAATGAACAGACAAGCGCGCGCGTCACCGGATTGTGAAGTGATCATTTCTGATTGAAAACAACTTTAAGCTCTATTTTTAAACCCATATAATATACACCTTTTTAACCTCGAACGTTCGGTCTTTACGGGAAAATATATCTAAACCTCGCACACCTTGCTGTATTGACCTTGCTATCGCTCGGTCAATACGGCAAGGCCTCAGTTTGAGTAGATTTTCCCGTAAAGATCTCACTATCACTTAAAAAGTAGTAAATATTGCACATCATATATATAAAAAATATACACCAAAGGTAATGTGAGGTAGAAGCTAAGCTCATAGAAGCAACTGTTTTCTATTGCATTCAAACAAGGTCGGTATTATCATCCTATCGGTCATTCATGTAAGAACATCATGGATTCTGGACACTCCAGAGGAGACGGGGAGTACTGGATCGACCCTGAGAAGAGTGGGAACCCTTTATTAGTTTACTGTGACATGACAACTGACGGTGGTAAGTGATGGATAGATCTTTAAATGTCAAGGTGGATCGATATCTGGAACAGAAAGTGTGTGTGTGTGTGTGTGTCTTATTCAGAGGAACGCAAGTAGTTAATAAATGCAGTTGTTTTGCGTTTTCCCAAACACTTATTTAGTTACAATGTTAACAGCAGTTCCTTAAACTTTCAAAAAAGAATGGTCTTGATAGCAAAAAAGTACTTCCATTTAGCAAAAAAGTACTTCCATATTGCAAAAAAGTACTTCCATAGCAAAAAAGTACTTCCATTTTAGCAAAAAAGTACTTCCATTCTATTTTAGTGACTTCTGTTGAGAAAATGCGCAAGGTCATGAATATAATACTAGGAACTCAAAGCAACTTCATAAAACTTATGAAGAACATATTCAAATATTCAACAAGAAACAAAATAATTGACTTTTGGAATAGAATACCTTTGTTCATCAAACACTCAGCGTCTTTAAAAATATTTAAAAAGAAACTAAAACAGTATATTTAATCTTTAGCAGTGACAGCTCAGTAAAATAAGAAAATAGAAATTACTTAATTAGAGTGATATTATTATTGTACATGTATTATTGTACTACCTGACTGATATAAATTGAATGTATTTTTTTTTCTAATAGTTGTTACTAAAGGGAGACTACTTTGTAAAAGCCCTTGAGGGTTTCTTTAGTCTTCCTCCCAAGTTATAATATTGATATACATTCTAATGTAATTAATTGACTTCATGGGAAATAAACATTCATTCATTCAAGTGATTTCAATAAGCATAATTATATGCTCGATTCGATTTTTTTTTTAAGCGTAGTAGAAGCATTTCAGTTTTGGGGCTCTCAGACGGGTTCACAGGCTATTTTCCGACACATATTTGGGTTAACAACTTGTCGCGAAAAGAAAACTTGACAAAGCCAAATGCTCCGTCATTATTCGGGAGTAATAAGTGCTTCTGTTAATTTCTAAGATTGTTTTTGGATTTTGACAAAAATCGATTTTTTTACAGAATTTCAACTTCTTACCATTTAAAGCTACATTTGAAGCTACGAAAAATGGCCCTATTTGAAAGACAATGATAGATGATATCAAGTGACTTCATAAAATTACACTGCAGAGAAAGAGCAACGTCACCGCTTTAAACATGTCCAATAAAATTTTGGGGCAGTTAAAGCTACAAAATGTGAGGAGACGAAATTTGCTTTACCACCTAAAAATAACGATACACAAAGAAGATAATAATAATAAAATCCACTTATCTCACGGGATTTCTGAATTTTCTCATCTTCAGGTGGTTGGCTTCTTGTTGCAAACTTTATGATAGATGACTCAGGGCCCCCCTCGGATTGGACTGCAGAGCAAACATACCGGGGAATAAGCAAATACACCAATGGGAAAATGGGAATCTCAAGACATGCCATGAATGAGCTGAGAACACGCCTACCTTTCACTCAATTGAGATTCCACTGCAGCAAACAACAGGGACGTACGTTCCACGTGACCACGGTCACCAACAGCACTGGTGAAGCTGTAGTCCAGTACTTCAGCGATCAAACGGATATTAAGCCCAGTTCGTGTGGTTCGTTTGTGCGAATGGAAGACGATAATTCTCAATTAGCCGCACAGTGCGCCAGATGGGGACACAACGAATTGACTGGGCAATTTTGGGTTGGTAAATGGGGTGGCGCAAATAACCAGGGTGGAATGTATAACCATGCAATTTTTAATGCAGGCAGCAGTCACTGGGTAATCGGGTCAGGGGGGAGATGGGAATGTGATGATTATTATATGCATGACTCAACGATATCTGCAAATGACTTCTGGAGAATTTTTGTCCGTTAACTTTGCACTCAATCACAAACTGTGTAATAAACTATGTCAACATTTGGGGGGAAAAAAACTTTAAACATTGTGCGGCAAGACCGAAAGATAGAATGGGTAGAAGAAGAGAACTGCGGCACGTGGTGAATACTAATAAGGCATAACGACTTGATGGAAATCACGATTTTGTACGCTTTCATGTTCTTCAGACATGTAGAAAAAATGGTACTTTTAGCAGCACTGAATTCAAACCAATTTTCAGAAGTAAAAGTCATGCGAAAATAAAGCTACGAAAAAAAAAGCCTCTTGAGAGGAAAAAGAAATAATTCACGAGCAAAAATACCAACCTGTTCATTTTCTCTAGGCCAATATGCAAAATTAAAGTAAATACCCAGACTACCATTCGGTCTTCGACCCTTTCATCCGACAACGTCATTAGCGAAGCGCACGAGGTTTAAAAATAGAATGCAAATGATTATATCCCCTACGAGTGCGAGACTCATACAGCATCAGCGTGTTCTGAGAGAAATAGAGGAAATCTAGGGAAGGCTTCGTTACAAAAAAATGTTTTAGGGACATCGACTTTTTTTAGAAAGAGTTGAAGAAAATCGTCCGCCATTCCGGTTTGCTTGTCTGGTCCTTGTCTGAGTCATTACGTTACTCGTGCGCTTCGCTATTGGAATATGTGTATGTACTGTACTGTTTCCTTGTTTAGTTTCCTGTGTACCAATACACACATACACGTGGAATGAATCAGTAAGCAAGTTATCAATTTGAAATCGCAGGACTAAAGTTCAAAACGCCAGCTTTCTAAACTCGCCATGGTGGTTTACTTACTTACCCTTCTTAATATCGATTTTAAGTTTATGATTGCCAATAAGGAAATCACTTTTAGCATTATATATTCAGTCTGTTACTTGACCAGCGCCCCACTGGCAGCTGAGAGTTCATGTCCGTTTCGAAAACGCGCTGAATCGCCAAAATATAGAAGCCGTCGATCCCGCTTCTTTGAAGCAGGAATCCCTCTTCACTTTGATATCTACCTTATTACATGAAATTTTCGCGACACTTTAAATTAAGTGACTCACATTATACCAATAATAAAAAAAATAAGTTTAGTACCACTGAAGAAAGGATTTTCAGTGTAAATGGATCTTGTCGTCAATTGACTCAAGAACGATAACTCATGCACGTACAACATGACCTACTTGTAGACATTGTAAGAAGTCTAAGAAGTGCTCTGTTGTTGCTTTTGCCGAGAATTAGTCCCTCCCTTGCGTTTTTGTTAATTTTAACGTTATTGTTCCTGTCATGAAGTCGTTTTATTTAATTTAAGGGCATGTTAAATAATATTGGCAAGGAAATGTCAATTGTGTCTTACTCAAAAACGTGAATTTAAAGTGATTCAAAATACAAAATTTTCGCAAAATCGCGAAATTTAAGTGTCGCGAAATATGCGCACCTCAAAATCGCGAAATTAACGTGTCGCGAAAATTTCATGTAATAAGGTACAAGATATAAGGTCAGAATTTTTGTCTGCACGACAACCCTGGTGCCTTTTTTAAAGTTTACTTGTTATGACACGGAGTGACATAAGTACTCGTGTAATGCTTTAGGCGAGATTTAACTAAGCACCTAAGCGTGTCATATATCAACCTAGTAAATGGCCTAGCTCACAGCGAGTCTCACGTAGCTCAGTTGGTTAGAGCGCCCAACCGGTATCTGGGAGGCCATGGGTTCGATTCCCGTCGGGGACTCAGATTTTTTCTTTGTCCCACGCTCGTGTCATGTAGAATAATTTCTTTACTATTTATCACCGAGCTTAAAATCTACCATCCTTATTATTTACTACAAATTTGATGATTTCGACATTGCTGATCCTAGCAGTATGCAGGACGCGTGTCATATATCAACCTAGTAAATGGCCTAGCTCACAGCGAGCCTCACGTAGCTCAGTTGGTTAGAGCGCCCAACCGGTATCTGGGAGGCCATGGGTTCGATTCCCGTCGGGGACTCAGATTTTTTCTTTGTCCCACGCTCGTGTCATGTAGAATAATTTCTTTACTATTTATCACCGAGCTTAAAATCTACCATCCTTATTATTTACTACAAATTTGATGATTTCGACATTGCTGATCCTAGCAGTATGCAGGACGCGTGTAATATATCAACCTAGTAAATGGCCTAGCTCACAGCGAGTCTCACGTAGCTCAGTTGGTTAGAGCGCCCAACCGGTATCTGGGAGGCCATGGGTTCGATTCCCGTCGGGGACTCAGATTTTTTCTTTGTCCCACGCTCGTGTCATGTAGAATAATTTCTTTACTATTTATCACCGAGCTTAAAATCTACCATCCTTATTATTTACTACAAATTTGATGATTTCGACATTGCTGATCCTAGCAGTATGCAGGACGCGTGTAATATATCAACCTAGTAAATGGCCTAGCTCACAGCGAGTCTCACGTAGCTCAGTTGGTTAGAGCGCCCAACCGGTATCTGGGAGGCCATGGGTTCGATTCCCGTCGGGGACTCAGATTTTTTCTTTGTCTCACGCTCGTGTCATGTAGAATAATTTCTTTACTACACCTTAGTCTTGTCTGTTAAATTTAATAGCACTGTATAAAACGACTAATTGCAATTGACGTGACGTCAGTATTGATATATTTCAGTATGTATATATTATGCTAGAACAATTGACACATTAATTTCTTAGTAAGGCTTGCAACCACGGGAACAAAACTGACACAGTATTCTCAGTATTGGACTGGAACTAGCTTGCAATTGAGGCTAATGCGGGTAATCTTTTCAAATGCAAATGACATGACACCCTTTTTAATGATATTCCGCTGCATCAGCCTCCATTGCCAGCTAGTTCCAGTCCAATATCGAGAATACGAATATATATATCTTATTAACCACGCGCGAGGGCCGTACTGGGCGAATATTGGCCCGAGGTCTTGACAGTACGGATCGAGCACAGCGAGCTCCGTACAAAAAAGACCGAGGGCCAATAATCGCCCAGTACGGTCCCGAGCAAGCTTGGTTAATAAGAGATTTATTACAATAAAAACTTCGAAAAACTCTTGCAAAAAAAATCTAGCAAAAATCTTGCGCTAAATCGCGCGGGAATTAGCGCGGGATCATCCGAGACAAAACCCGGTCCGATACTTGGAAAATATCGGCCCTCGCGGGACCGGAAATGAAGTAATCTGATTGGCTGATTTAGTTATTGGCCCTCGGACCGCCTTAGTCGTGTAATAAGGTCTATTATCTAGCGAATGCTGTATAAATCCGTTCGGATTTAAATTAATTCTTTTGTCAATTCCTAAGTATCATTAGGTGTATACAGTAGTTTTTAAATCCTCGAAGCCAATTGGCCAACTCCGATATATTGAAATTCTTACTTGGCTCCGAGGGTTGTTGAAATAAAACAAAATAAATTATTTTTTCAGCCATCAACCTCGATGTCAAATATTTTGTTTTCTTCACCTAAGCCTCAGGGCCATGTTAGAATTTTAATATATCGGAATTGGCCTATTAACAATCTTGTACATGTACCGTTTCTTCGAAATAAAATCTGCACGTACAAACTTGGCTGTTTGTTAAATTAAAATGGTATATTAATACTGTCTCGCTCTTACATGCTTCTCTTCTACCAGAGACGACAGCTGAAATTCAGCCGAAATTCAGTATTGAGATTATTCCTAAAAAAGCTCTGTCAAAGCAGAGTTAATAGAGGGATATTAACTCTGGTCAAAGTTAGTGGCAAATTATGCCTCATGATCATTTCTCACAAACGCTTGGAATAGCTATGGGTAATAAAATAACAGTAGCTTATGCAGTCATCTTCCGGGCTCACACTAAAAAAGAAACTTTTCAGGCAATCAGAATCTCGCACAAATATATCCTAATCCCCAATGGCTTAGAGTGATTTCAGTAAACCCGTGAAATAGTTATTACACTTTTAGATACTGATACACACAAATTCCATTGTTTTCTTTTGTTTTCTTTTGACTATTACGCACAAACTGGTAGATATTGTTTCACGGGTTAAATGAAATCACTCTATCAGGTCAAAATGAAAAGCCTCCAACAGATCCAGACTTTCTTGTTAGAGCAAACACTGAATGGCTTAACTTTAAAATTTAACAACGGTTGCCTTCCTGAAAAAAATATCATCACTGACATTGTATTCCTTAATCAACTAAGTTAGTTTATTCTCGAGTTTATTTCACCAAATGTATATAATGAGCACCTTATGAAAACACTTTAGGTGTTACTCAGTGGTATTGGCATCTTATGGGCAAAACAGTCGTATATTATTGCCACATAAAGGTCGGGAAACACTAGGCGACAACTCGCTGCAACACGTCGCGGCGACAAGATGCTGCGACATGTCGCCTCATGTGACATGGTGCAGTCGTGCGACAATCTATGTCGCTGCGACAAAATTTTGTCGCCGCGATGTGTCGCACGAATTCAAACCAGTTTGAATTCGTGCGACACATCGCAGCGACTAAATGAGCAATACAGCGTGTGTACAAGTCTGCGACAAGTCGCTGAGACAAAATATAAATTAACTAATGAAAAGCGTCAGGTATTTTTGTTATATTGAATTGGCAAACTAGTCACATTCCCACTCTCAAAATTCGCTGTGTGCGCAACGAACAAGCGCTTTGTCGCAGCGACTTGTTTTGAAGTAGTACACACGGAGCGACTTGTCGCAGAGACCTGTCGCTGCGATTTGTCGCCTAGTGTGTCCCGACTTAGCGAGATGTTTGGCCAACAACAGAACTAGTCGAATAATTCTATGTTAAACAATACACCACATAAAATTCACGGCGATACCTAACTTATATCATATATATATTTCTACACCACACCGACAATTAATTTAAAGTTGCTTTTATTAAATATTACTCATCATTGGTTGTTAAAACCGTATAACATTCTCAGTTAGCGCTCGGGTGGCCGTATTCATAGTTAAGGGTACCCAAGAAACCTGCGTAAGTCGAACAATCTGGGGCCAAGAAATGTCATGCAATTTTTGGTTTCTTGCCATTTTTGGTAGAAAATAAATTAAACTAGTTAATCGGGCGTGGCCGATTTAAGGTTTACCCTTTGGTCGTCCTAGAGCGTAGTCTCCTGGCGCGGCCAAAAAGACGGGGATAGCTCGGGGTTGCTACAAAACCGCTACGGGTGACGCATACCGCAATGGTTTTCATTTTAGTTTTGACAGGAAATCGTTGCAGGCACACTTGGTCGACTTTTGGGTTAATGTGTAATCAGGTTGTGTTTTTTTGCTTCGGCGGAAGGACAGAGAAAAAAGCTTACGGGGCAAAGTACAGTATGGGGCCCAGTTCTCGGCCACTTTTGACGTAAACTTGTATTTCTTACCTCAGAAGAACCGCAGGAACTTGAAATTTCTCCCAGAGCTAGCTACATTATTCAGCTTTTTGGTGTAAAGCTATCGACCGGTCAAAAATTAATTTGCCCGAGCAATAATAAAAATAAAAGCTCCATTTGTGGGCCCAGTTCTCGGCCACCTTGGCCCAGTTCTCGGCCACTTTTGACGTAAACTTGTATTTCTTACCTCAGAAGAACCGCAGGAACTTGAAATTTCTCCCAGAGCTAGCTACATTATTCAGCTTTTTGGTGTAAAGCTATCGACCGGTCAAAAATTAATTTGCCCGAGCAATAATAAAAATAAAAGCTCCATTTGTGGGCCCAGTTCTCGGCCACCTTGGCCCAGTTCTCGGCCACTAAAAAGCTTGTGCGTAATTATCTGTAAAAAAAATGCTCAATTAATTTTCACAGTCATAAAATCACTCTGTAAACCTATTTATACTATATCGATCCCAAATTATTTTTATGATGCTTTGTTTTACTTTAGAAAAGAAGGATTTTAACGCGCCTAGTTGCCTATGTGCAGGTTCTGGCAAAACCGCATTGTGTGACCCGTGCATTTAGATGGTTTATTTTGCAGTGAAAAGGTCTTGAAAGATTTAGGTGTTGTAGAAATAATAGACAAGACAAGAGTCAGCTCAAAACTTAGAGATAAGATTGAACTTTATTTTTAAAACATTTATTTCTTTCATTCTGGCAGCAGCAGATGAAATTATATTAAAAACCAAGCGCTAAGCTGTGATAGCGAGCAGGGTGGCCGAGAACTGGCAAATACGCAAACGTCGCAAGAAAAAATTTCGAAGTAAATTAAGACCAAAAAATACAACGGTTCAACGAAAAGTTAACTAAAGCAGAAAGCTGAATTATTCTACGTTTCACATGCCAAAAATTAGCTCGTATGGTGGGGGCTTTTGGATAAAATACGAATTTAACTACATCCATGAATTTGGAGCCGTAAACAAACAACTTTTTCGGGAATGCAAATTCACCTACCTCCGCGTAAACTCGACGTGTGAGCTTTCTATATCGAATTGAACGATCAAACTGAAGATACTTAAAGCTCATGAATCAGTCTATCGTTTGAAGGAAATACCTTTTTCTTTTGATTCAACTGGAGTATGAAAAACGCGTTAAACACAAAGTGGCCGAGAACTGGACCCGGCCGAGAACTGGGCCCCATACTGTACTGATATTCACCATTGTGAAATTGCACTTACTTTGACAAGTAAAAGTTATTTTTGTAAATGAAAAAGGTAACGTCATTGATGTCACGCAGTGTTTTTTTTAGCAAACTAGATGGTTTGCTGGTTTCTGACTATGAATGGGGGTGTGATCTTGCGGTATATTTTTTGAGCCTGACTCCGCCGTAAAACTTTTTTTTTATTTAGCAAGAACTGTGTCGATTTTCATTTCTGAACAATTGGTCGTCAAGTCGTTTGTCACAAAGAGTAGAATGTTTGTACAGCATGTTTTGGAATTATTTTAGATTCGGTTAGTAAGACGCTTCTGAAGACCTGAGCAAAACATTGGGAATGTACAGTATTAATAGGAACTTGAATGGAATTTTTCACAAGTTGGATAAAGGTATCAACTGAAAAAAATGGAATTCAAAATGAGGCTTGGATTTTGTTGTAATTAAATTTTATCGCGGATTGGATGCATAATATCACGGCTTTGAAAGTCTTCAAATAATTAGAAAGGTTCCTTTCTTCCTTTTGATCTTATTTTTATTTTCATGTATTGATTATTCGAAAGTGGTTTTCGTTGATACGAAAAAAAAACGGGTTTTCACTGAATTGCTTGAAGTATTTTTAGACGTGATAATATTGGCTTAATCAAATTACATTGTGCACGAAATATTTGTTATTCTTTTGTCTTGAAACTTTGAGGAAATTGAAATTTTTGTTTGACAGTAGTGTATGAAAGGCATTTTATAGAACTGAATAAAAAATAAGAAACATTGATGAAGGTTATTTCAAAGATTTATTTTGCCTGATTTTGAAGGGTTTCAGGAGTTTTAAAGAGTGCTGGTAAACGGCTGTATGTTGTTTGTGATTACGGATCTTATTTAGTTTCGAACGCTCTAATTTTTGAAAGGTTAAAACAGGTTAAAACCGGGCGGTTTCATGAGTTTTTTGGGTAGAAAGGTACGGTGGTGGTAAAAAAAAAATGTTTAGAAAGGAATGACTGTAGTAGCACGTAAGTCGGAGGTTTGCGTGAGTCACGGGGTATAGTATGCGTGAGCTGGATTTCCGGCGTCATAACGGCATGTTTTGTTTACTGAAAGATACACTCGACGTTTAGTTAGCTTAGTCGGCTTGGGAAACTATTTTAAAAATGAATGTTGTAATAGTTAATTAATAGTAATCTAGAATTAACCCACTCTCGATTGGAGTCTGTTCTGGATTCGCGCTACCTTTTCGCCGCGAAGGAATTTTGTAAAATTTCGCTAGTGGAAAGAGGGTACTGTAAGAACAGTATCAATAACTCAAAAGGAGGAACTTCTTTGTAGCTCTGAATTAAGACGTATGATAAAATTTTAGAATAAGAAACTTTCGATATATGGTTTTCATATTGTTTTTGTCAATTTCCTTTTGTGGCAGATTTTTTGAGAATCAGCTTTTCTTTCGTGTGATGAAAGACACAGGACAGAACGAGAGGTGGATGAGAAAGATGCCGAAGATGAATAGGCACCGAAAAACGACAAGAACCGTCAAGGACTTATCTTTAGAGGGCGGGGAGTTTTGGCATACTGTATTTCGAGGACTGGACTGGACTAGTAAAACGCGGACTAGTAAAACGCGGACTTGTAAAACGCGGACTAGTATAACGCGGACTAGTAAAACGCGGACTTGTAAAACGCGGATTAGTAAAACGCGGACTCAGGTAAAACGCGGACTTGTAAAAGGCGGACTAGTAAAACGCGGACTAGTAAAACGCGGACTTGTAAAACGAGGACTAGTAAAACGCGGACTTGTAAAACGCGGACTTGTAAAACGAGGGCTTGTTAAGCACGGACTTGTAGAACGCGGACTTGTAAAACAAGCGCTTGTAAATCGGATAAAACTAAACGGTTTAGCGAGCGAAACAATTTGTGTTTGAAGCTCTTGTGTGTTTCTTCGACGGCATATTTCTAGCTTTTTTGAGCACTCTATGGTCTGTTTTAGCGTGGAGATGTTTTTGCAGTATAGCACATGTTCGTTCTGCAAACCCCTACTAAAACAACGGGATTGATGCTATGAGTTGTGTGCATATGTTTCTTTCTTTCCACTACTTGACGTCTGTTGAGTGCAGTCGTTTGTATTGCTCGCACGAGGTAGAACGGGGCCCGTCCAGAAATCAACAGTCAATCGTAAATAAAGGTGACTGGCCTACACGACTCCTACGTTCGTGACATTAGAATATTTGCCGTTAAATGTTTAAATTCGGTCTTTCGACCTTACTTGCTTCTGACTTCTTTCTGAGGGTACTGTTTTAATTTGGGGGCAGTATGTGGTAAATAAAGGTGACGGGCCTACACGACTCCTACGTTCGTGACATTAGAACATTTGCCGTTATATGTTCAAATTCGGTCTTTCGACCTTATTTGCTTCTGACTTCTTTCTGAGGTTACTGTTTTTTTGAGACATTATGTATTGAAGAGAGCCGTAAGATGATTGTGGCCAAGGAATTCGAAGTGTCTAGAGGCGTTTTACAAGTCCGCGTTTTACTAGTCCGCGTTTTACTAGTCCAGTCCAGTCTACAAGTTAAAGACACATCAAGACCACCCCACTGTGAATTGCCATAGCACAGACAAAATTATAGTCAATATCTTATGTGTTTTTTAAAGAATTACATAAGAACCAAGGCATGTCTTGTCTTGCCTTACATTGACATGCAATAATTTGGAAATACTAAGCTCGTAACAGTTTAAGACAGAATCCATCAGGAATTTGAGTAACATTAATTTTAG
The DNA here is from genome assembly GCF_052425735.1 of Oculina patagonica. Taxonomy (NCBI): domain Eukaryota; kingdom Metazoa; phylum Cnidaria; class Anthozoa; order Scleractinia; family Oculinidae; genus Oculina; species Oculina patagonica. The sequence goes on from NC_135769.1 coordinate 25,965,239, forward strand.
TTACGCAAAAATTGAGCACCAGAATAATTTAAATCCTTGTGTTCTTTCATACCTTGTTAAAGGCTTGACATGTGATAACACCAACATAACACCAACAACAGTTCTTTATCAGTGGGGATTGAAGAAAAAAATGGAAACATCATCACACAGTTGACCCCCATGCAAAAACACTCCAGGATGTCACGGGACTGTTTGGTGTCCGTCTGCCAATTTCTAACTTCAAATTCCAATGTTAAATTCACATTAAATTTTCAATATTTCTTAGTTGTCTAAATTTTACTAATTCTTTTAAAAAAAACTATCACCTGCCAAACATCCCCAAAAATCACTCAAAAAATTACAAAATACCGAAATACATAGATACATGGGATGAGTGAAGTTTCCTTGGATTCCTTGAAACACCAACAAGATATTTCCGTTTAAGGTGGCTGATAATGGGTTTCAGTATTTCCCAGTCCTTATACTTTGGTTCAGGACTAAAAGCCTTCATCAATTGCTATTACAGTAATGGTATGAAACAAATGTTCAATCATTCATCAACAAGTTGTGATCATTTTCTTGACAATAGTAGTTCCCCGGTAAACAGTTGTAGTACTGTCCCATCAAAGTGCAATGCCTGGAAAATACCGAAAAGCACACGACCTTCAGGTGAAACCGCACCTTACAGTATTACCAATACACTGCACTTTGCTAAGTCTTAAAACTTTACATTGTCTAGTCGTCTACTTCAATCGTTTATTTGTATTTTGTGAGATACATTTATAAATTGAAACCATCATGTCATTAAGTAATAATGCAATCTCGACAACGTTCTAGATATTATATTATGCACACTAATACAGCTCATGCAAGCCCTGTGACTTACACAAACACAGTCGGACTGAGTGCTACTTAAGTAACTGCTTCGTGGTTTCTGCTGTACTGAACCCTGCCTTTCAAGGCAAAGCGCCCGATTTTAAGCTTCTCAAGCTTCTCAATGTTCTTGTTAATTATTTACCATGCCCTTCCCCGTCTTTCCAGGTCGACGAATCGTCAGTCGAGGCCGTTCCGTAGGTCCAATTTCAATGCCGTAAGTGACCAAAGGGGCATTGCTATAAGTCTAGATGGGCTGCATATTATCCGCAGGGCAGCATCAATTCAAGTAGCCAAAAACGTCGAATGACACATTTTTAACTTGTACACCTAAATGGAAACAGGAAGGGGTATTGAGAGCTAATTTAGTGTATTTCCAAAGATGCCAGGGCAAGAACGCAGGAAAAAAAGCCTAGCCAAGCAAAGTAAGAAGAACTCATCGTGATAACGCACTTCAAACGAATATTGCTAAACTATATTTTTTACAATGATTACGGCATAGATAATAAGAATTTAACAGACTTTATGTTCAAGCTACCGGTAGCTGGTAATCAATCAAGTTTTGATTTAAAAAGATGAAAATACTTGGTTCAAAATAAACCAGAAAATAATTAATTGCATTCTCACCACCCAATGCGACAGTTTAACTATAAATAATAAATGATCATGAAGAGACGATTTGGCAAAATTCACTCTTGTACCTGCTATACTGAAGAATTGTTTAAACTGCTTGCTTCAAACACTACAAAGAAGAACGCACTTCTCGATCAATGGCTCGTTTTTGGCTGGCTCATTTGGGCTTGGTGACCTTAAACATATTCCTGATAGTTTTATTTGTGATGGCGAACACAGACTTTTGCGGTAGTATTTTCGAAACTCAAGTCGGTAAGAAATCGTATGCAAACTAAGCCTTCCTCTTCTTCTTCCTTTTGAGGCTGTTTATCTTGAAAAAACCTCCTTTTCTTTCTCCTTTTAGACTATGTCTTAACTGGTCAAGTCATGGGCACGGCTACTGTTGTTGATGAGTTTGAATGTCAGCTAAAATGCCTCGGAAATAACAGTTGCAAATCATTTAATCTTCATCCCGATGGCAATAATGCAAATAATATCTTGATTTGCGAGCTTAACAACAAATCACGACAGATGGAACCAAATTATTTTAAGTGGAAAAAGGGATCAACATAACACGGCTCTGTACAGGTTAGCTGAAAAGATTTTACAGACTTCTCTTTCATTTTGCTCCCCGATACTCCTCAAGTTACAAAATTGCAGAGTTAGCCGTTCTCAATATGTGCGAGACGCTCAAACAAAACTGCCATACACTTAACGATGAACATATTGCTACACATGTCCGCGTGTTAAAACGTAGCAAATTAGAACTTTGTCGTAAGGATGTGGTAAACGCCGAATTTTATTTTTATTACGGCACATCTGCCTCACAATTACTCTTTGTATTCCTAGCATGCCATTGCTGAATTCCTAATGTTGTTATAGATACAAAACTGCCCTACCTTTTATGACCCAGAGGCAGTTAGTGTGGGCGAGAAAAAGTCAAATCGGCGAGAAAACAGTTGCGTTGTTCTGACTGTTACGTATATCTACCTCAACTTACGAAGGTCTTGTGCACTGATGGTTCCCAAGTTCACAGTAAACGAACCCAGAACCGTCAATGTCATCCGGGATACACTGGAAAAAAGTGCTCAGGTGCGTGGCATGTTCAACAAGGCATCTGTGTTTATTTAGCCTCTAAGAAAATTAGCGTTTCGCTGACACGATTTTTTTAAATAATTAACTGAGGAAAGTCTAAGAAAAGTAATCATTTAGCTATTTTGATTTTTTTATTAATTATATTGATAAGAGGTTCACATCCCAATTATCCTGCACATTCTTGCAAGGATATCCGTGAGTTTGGAGGCTCTAATCGAGACGGGGAGTACTGGATCGACCCTGAAAACAACGGAGACCCTTTAAAAGTCTACTGTGACATGACAACTGACAGATGTACGTTCTACAATGCTTCATTTAAGAAAATTGGGTAGATATTCAAAATATATCTATAGTGGTAAAATCGTCTGATGTGATCGTCCGAGTGTGGGTAGTTCTGAAAAAGAACTGCTGTGGGTGTCATTGACGTCAAGAATCCTTAGTGTCACCAGCAACACTTGTTTTCAGACCTGCCATAAACCAGATGATCACACTAGACAAACTACCGATACTCTTTCGTTCAAACCATTTACTATATGTTCAAAATATATTGCTGGAGCTTCGGCGTGCAAGTACAGCTTTTTCGAGAAAGGTTGTCGGGAAGCAAAGTACAAAAGTGCACGAGACAATCCTGAAAGGTATTATGGGTAGTGTTCACCGTTGCTTGTTTGAAGCAAGGCGCCTTGGTTCGAAGTATAAAGTTCACTAACTTTGATTCAGCGTGATGGCTACAAGAGAAACAATGAATAGGCATATTTCAAGAAATGTTGCCGGATATAAGCGATAAGCCTGCGTGAAGAGACCGAATGGTATCGTGTAGGTACTCATTTGAGTAGTTCATATCGGTGGAAAAAAATCTACACGTCTTTATTTTACAGCTGCGTGATGCATTTGCATTCGCTTCATGTTTATTTCCGGCCTTTTTTCGTTAAATTCTACTATTAAATTTGTGTTTTTTTACTAACATTTCATGTTTTTAAACATAATTCTAGAGCTTATTTGGTAGGTTGCTTTTCGCGTTAATATATATCTTACAAGTTCCTAAAATCATATAGTCAAACTCGTTTACTACCAAAAATAGATAGAAGAAACGCGGAATCACAGATGCTATTCTCAATAAAGTACATTCAAACAAACTTTTAGCAGCTAAATACTTTTTGCTACAATTTTATGTGCTTTTGTGTGTTCAGGTGGTTGGCTTCTTGTTGCTAACTTGAGATAATGAACAACATTCCTCCCTCGGATTGGCCCCTTGAACCAACATACCGCGGGATAAGTAACTACAACAACAACGCAATGGGTATATCAAGGAACGCCATGAATGACCTGCGTGACCACCTGTTCTACAATCAACTAAGATTCCACTGCAGCAAACAACAGGGACGTACGTTTCACGTGACCACGGTTTCTAACAGTGCCGGTGAAGCTGTAGTCCAGTATTTTACCGGTCAAACGGATGTAAAGCCCGCCTCTTGTGGCTCTTTTGTACGAATGGAAAACGACAATTCTCGATTAGCAGAAGAATGCCCCGAGTGGGGATATGACGAATCGACAGACGAATTTTACGCCAGTAAATGGGGCTACAGTCAACTCTCTCTTAACGGACACCTCTATAAGACGGACACCTGTTGTTGGTCCCTGCCGTTTTTCAGTCATTTTACTGTAACAAAACTCTCTGTAAGACGGACACCTCTTTAAGACGGACAACGGACACTTTGAAACCGCCAACGGACACGCACAAAAAGTTATTTTTTTTAGTGAATAATACTTTATTACTTGGTATTGACATATAGCATAGCAAGTCAGTGCTTTTAGAATACCAAACTTACCAAAAACAATCCGCTTTAACGTATGACTTCTCTGCGTATGGGCACCAAAGAAGTAAGTTTCTACTTACGGTATTACCGTTTGTAATGAACAAACGAGTCGAATTTCTGATATTATTTTTGTTCCACTTTATAGGTTTTGCTGAAGTAAGCAACTTAAAACAGACGTGTATTCGTTGAGCATAGCCGTTTAGCTTTATCATCTCAAAATTTCTGGTGTCACGTTACCTCGACTCTCTATAAGGCGGACACCTCTCTAAGACGGACAGTTGGGGCCGGTCCCGACGGTGTCCGTCTTAGAGAGAGTTGACTGTATTGGGAAAGTTTTGAATATGATGTGATGTATAACCATGCATGTTGTGCTGCATTTGAAAGCCACTGGATAGTTGGAAGGTTGGAAAGGTGGGAATGTGATGATTTTGGCAGCCCAGTATCTCCAAATGACTTCTGGAGAATTTATGTCCGTTAACTCTACACTCGACTACCACCAGATCGTTGCTTTATCAAGCCTTTGCATGGTAGCGTCATTACTACAAACAACAGCCTTTATTGATGGAAGACAAATAACACGTCTCGCATATTCAAAGGAAAGCAACTGACTCTATTTATCCTTTTTAAACAATGAACCTCTTTATCAAGCTAAATACATCAAAGGTGTTTGTATTCCAATGGCCAAAATTAAATCGAAAGGATCAAAATAATGATGTATCTTAAAAGATACCTACAGGTATTTCACGCATTAGAGTTATATCATGAGAGGGGAGAATTACTGGAAGATATCACTTTTACGTTGAGCCTCCGCCCCAATTTCAATCCTTACCATTTTACACACCATTTTTTGTCAGAAAGGGTAACCTTTTCTTTATTTAATGCATCCCCTTCCACAGACGTGCAGTAATATTTTATCTCTTTCCTGAACTTTTCACTTTAATAACCCCTTAAAAATAGTTAGCTAGATAAACCGTTCGAAGGGTTTGTTCGGGATACCGGTATCTGGAAAGGCCCGGATTATAATGTCTATAATGACACTATCCTTTTCTCTACTACAACTCGTGAAATTCGTATCTTTTATATGCCTACAGCTTGAAAAGGTACTCTTTCGGGCGGAGCTTTCTCGTACAGTCTACTATAGGGAGTAACCTCGTCACGCCAGAGGTATTATTGTTGTATGAAAAAATACGCTTTTTTTTATTCCCCAATTGAAACTTAATACCTTCGCTTCTGTCTTACGGCTGACTAATTAATTATAGGCAAATCCCGACTATCCCTGCGTTTTCTTTTTTCAGAATAGAGCTTATTGAGGCATTGACGTTTTTTGGAGCGGATGACAAACGGAAGGCAAAGTTTAAGTTGTTGGCAAACTTTTACATCCAAAAAATTGTTAGAGAGCCTTCGTTTAAGCAATTACAAATTGAATTTATGAAGGGAAAGTCGCTATTACGTGCCAAAGACAAGAACACTCCACTTTTGGTTGCTGTTCGTGGCTCAAAAACGTTTGTACTTTTAAATGTTATCAACTGAAAACTCCTGTTCTTTGACAAGAGCATATGGTACCAACCTACCTGATTTTATTTAAAAACCTTTTCCCTGGTCAATACATATAATGCTTATAAGCAGGGACTGTAATTCAATCATTCAATCGTATTATTCTGTGAATATTTCCCCGACTGTGTTCATTACAATACTTATAGGCAGTTGCATTGTCGAGATTTAATTGAGATGCTTATTTGTTAATGAATGATGATGTTGTATAAAATGCCACAGTTTTACTAAATAAGGCTAGTACAATGGTCTTTCGTATGACACAGGAACGTAACTAGCAAGAGGCAAGACGAAGCACTTGCTTCGTCTAGCTTTTTGCCGAAAATTAAATTAAAAACAAAATATGTTAGTTGGGAAAATAATCCGCAGTTGTAAAAGAGTTTTTGAGCTACTAGATTTAAAACTTTTCTGTGAGGCATACCCCCGTGCACAGATTACATCGTTTTGTTTTGTTTTGTTGGAATATGTGATAGCATGGCCCATCATTTTCCAGCTTAGTGTGAATTGTGTGTTTTTTCCATTATTGTGTAAAAAAATCCCCTGAGTTTTGAACTCAGACCTAACTGTCGATCCTTTACTCCAGCAGATGAACAGGAGTGTAAAAAGGAATAGTAGCATAATAGAAGCATTCCATTGTATTGACTTTCAATAAATCATTTTTTTTTTTTCAAGTAGACTAAACGTAGGGCAATTGCATGCTACTTTCCTTTATACAAGACAGTTTTGCAGAGGCTAGAGACTCCATTCATATGACTGTCTTTTAAAAGTTTATTAACAAATAAAAAAACTTGTAATAATCGACACGATTCTCTGAAACACTTTTACATTCTGAAATTAAATAATGTAATATCAAATGTTTGCATTTGTTTTGAATTTGAATTTGAATTTGAAATAGATAAACGATTTATTTTTGAAGGGAAAATCGCACATTTTGGTCTGAAATATTAATTTAGGCAGCGAATTTTAGAACTCCCAACGGGGAAGAAGAAGTCCGGGCTAAGAGTCTGAGCGCAATGTCTCTGATAATTTGCATTTTGTAAAGCCAAATTCTAAATAGCTTCAAAGATTGGGATAAGGTAAGTAAGTAAGTCAAATTATATCCAGACAGGTAAAATCACGGCGTAGTAATATTATACCATACGAGTATTTTTACACCACAATGAAAATTTACACGAACCTTTATCATTTATCTTTATTAAATTTTATCACTGTTTGTTGAAAGGGTGCCAACTTATATACATCCTCAGTAAGCGCTCAGGTGGCCGTATTTATAGTGTACCAAGAAAATCTGCTGAAGTTTGTGCTGACTGAGGACTTGTAATGTCTTGCAAATTTTGGAAGAAAATTAAGCAAGTTAACTATTTGACTATTTGGCATCTGTTCCAGGTCTAGTGTTAAGACTTCAATCGAGACCGGTGCGAAAGTCCAATTTCAGTGACGTGAGTGACCATAGGAAGATTTGCTACTCAATATAATGGGCTGCTTATTATCCCCACAGCACCAATCAGTCAGGGCATGGATGTCAAAGGTTTACACATTCTCGGCGCGTGGGTGGCTGTATTCATAGTGTGCCAAAGAAGTCTGCTACGTTTTGTACGGAATGAGGACTGTAATGTTTATATTTTTGCTTCAAAATAAAATTAGTTAGTTATTTGCCATACATTAACCTAAATTTTTTTAAATCTGTTCCAAGTCGAGACGTTATACGAGACAGTTGGTTTTATTCAGATGTCGTGACTGTCCATAGGAGCATTGCTAATCAATCTAGATGAGATACATAATTTATTATCCCCAGGGCAGTATCAAGTCAGCTTGCAAAAAAAATCCGCATGACACTTTTTTATTAATGTATACTCTCCTCAGGATGGAAATTGGCACGGGACTATATGAGAATTCTAGTACATGAATTTAGAAAAAAACAGCAAAGTGGAGAAAGCTAGCGAATTATGACAACGTTACCATGCATGCACTAAAAGCAAAGATAATAAATCGAGCTCGAGAAAATAAGACTTGCCAGTTTTGTTAAAAAAAAAAATAACTGTTTCAAAATAAAACAAAAATAATTAATTGCATTGTACCACCAAATGCGTCAGTTAGCTGTAAATAATGAATGGAACGACGATAAAGCAATTTCGTTTTGTACCTTCTATACTGAAGAATATTTTAAACTGCTTACTTCAAACACCACGAAGTAGAACGGACTTCACGCTCAATGGCTATTTTATGGTTGAATCGGTTAGCCTTGGTGACCTTTAACATTTTCCTGGTTGTTTTATTTGTGATGGCAAACACAAACTTTTGCGGCAGTGTTTTCGAAACTCAAGTCGGTAAGTAAACGTGGCAATCTTAGCGTTCCTCTTTCCTTTTGTTCAGACCGTTTATCTTAACAGAGCTTTCATTTCTGTCTCCTTATAGACTATGTCTTAACTGGTCACGTCATGGACACGGCCTCTGTTGTTGATGAGTTTGAATGTCAGCTAAAATGCCTCGGAAATAATAGCTGCAAGTCATTAAATCTTTTTCCTGATGGAAATGCAGACCAGACATTTACTTGTGAGCTGAATAACAAATCGCGACAGACGAAACCAGATTATTTCAAGTGGAAAATGGGATCTACGTACTACGGCTCTGTACAGGTTAGCTGAACGCGTTATCGGATTTTCGGAAATATCTCCCCAATATCCCCCAGTTATATTAAATAATTATTCAGGCCCAGTGATCATTGTTGAATAATCCCCGAGACGAAGTCAGAGCTGATATTCAGAGGTGAATTCAATAGCAAGAACTGCAAAATAATGACAGAGAACATGAAAACAAAAACGTTAACGCAAATGCTCGCTTGCAAACGTGTAAACCAGTTTAATTGATCGATTGCAAAACGAAACTTCCACTTATTAGTTTAGGCAACAAAACGGAACAAAACAAACACTTCGAAACACCTTTGTTCAATCGAGAAGCTTCGGTCTGAAGGAAACCGGTTAAGTAATTTTTCGTCAATCGATCTGCTTTGGCCGCATGCGATCGATAAAACCACCGTGTTTACGATCAATTCCAATGCCTTGAGCACCATTTATTGGAGATTTTTTCCGTCCAAAAATAATTGTAGCCAATTTTCAAAGTTCCCAATATTTTGAACCTCACGGACATGAAGTGGTTTCTTTCAAATTTCATTGAGCAACTGTCCGCGCGCCACGTTTACTTGTCTGGATGTCAAAATTGGCATGGTATCGCGGCGTGATTATCTCGTCATAAGACGAGCTTCACGATGTCGACCAATCAGAATGCCTGATTCTTATAATGACCCCTGAAATTATACTACAATTGTATAATTACTGCTCTTAGTATGCCCACACAAAACTGCCATACACTGAATGATAAATAGCCTGCGAGCAGGCTCTCTCTTCGAAAGCAACGTACGCCCTTCTGGGGCAGCGACGCGAGTGCCGAAGGCGCTCCCCGAAGAGATGATAAACAGATTGCTACTCATGTGCGCGGGTTAAAACGTAGCACAAATTGCAACTTTGTCGTATTTTAAATGTGGTTGAACAAACGCCCATTTTTTTTTACGGCACCGAGGATTTGCACCACATTAACTCTTTGTTTACTTTAAGTTTTTTACGTATTTTCAGAAGCCATCGCTGATAAGTGAAAAATCCAACTGTTTTTGGTTTTATTCCCTGTATGGTTCAGCCAACTAAATAAGCAGTGCATTAACTTATGCCTAATGTAGTTATAGTTTCAGTCAAAACAATGTCATTCCTCTGAGACCCAGCGGCAGTTGGACGGGGCGAGAAATTAAAACGGAAAGAAAAAATAGAAAAATAAAAATCTTGATGTTTTGACTGCTACGTATCTACTTTAATTTGCACAGGTCTCCTGTATTGATGGTTCCCATGTTAACAGTAAACGAGCACAGAACCGTCAGTGTCATCCGGGATACGCTGGAAAAAGATGTTCAGGTGCGTGGCATTTCCCACTAGGCAGCTGTGTTTACTTAGCTTCTAAGAAAATGAGCGTTTCGCTGAAACAATTTTTTTCGAAAATAATAAAGGAAAGTCTAAGAAAAGTGATTATTCAGCTATTTTGACTTTTTGATTGTAGTGATGAAAGGTTCACATCACAATTATCCTGCACGTTCATGCAAGGAAATCCGGAAAATTGGAGACTTTATTCGAAACGGGGAGTACTGGATTGACCCTGAGGATAATGGGAACCCCTTACAAGTCTTCTGTGACATGACGACTGACGGAGGTACGTTCTACAGTGTTTAATAAAATTAAAAAAAAAGTTGGGTAGATGTCCAAAATATTTCGTCAATGTTATCGTCAGGTGAGCGGGGTAGTTCTGAAAACAACTGTTGTAGGTTTCGTTGAAGTCAAGAGTTCTTGGCATCACCAACAGTTGTTCTTTTCAGACCTGTCCTCAGCCAAACGATCACACAAGACAAATCACCAATAATCCAGGGTTCAAATCGTTTACTTCTGGAAAACAAACAAACGGAATAAAGATAAACAGAATAACGTTAAGTTCAACGTCATCTCTCTCATTACTAATAATGCTATGTAATCATCGCGCAAATTCAGAATTAATTAAATAAATAAAGTTCATTAATATTGTAAATTAACTGAGGAGCTCCCTAAACCCTTTAGACCTTGGAGTATCGAGTGCTACTACAATTTTGTGCAAAATTTCCCGTAATTCTCCGATTTAAGGGGGAGTGTTAAGGGATTGACTTTTTAGATATGTGCGACCCATTTACTTCTGAGTTCTCATCGAAAAGATTGAAAGGAACACCTAAAAGTTACTTTACTAATGTTTTGTGGGCCTGGCTAAAATTAATCGCCATCCTACGGGGTGCCAATTCTAATCTGCCCTGTTTAGTTTCGGCATAATACACAAGAAGGTACCAGAAAACGCATTTGCATTTTACGTTTGGATACCCAAACAGTGGCAGTAATCACTCCAGTCACTTTTATATGAAGGCGCCCCATACCCAAGGCTACACGCATTACACTACATCAGCATTTTAAGGACTATTTCATTTTTAAGCAACTCTGAGGCAATTGTTTCTTTTTCGAAGTGTTTTTTTTTCTTTTTTAATCACGCGTTGTATAGAAATAACGACGCATATTACTGGGTATTTCAGGAGGTTGGCTTCTAATATACAACATTTTGATTGACGGTGACCTCCCTACCACCTTGGGTGTTGAGACATCATACCGTGGAATCAGCCATTATAACAACAACAACATGATTCTCGCGACTAGCGCCTTGAATCAGCTGAGAACACACTTGTCTTTCACCCAGCTTAGATTCCATTGCCGCAAACAGGAGGGACGCACGTTCCACGTGACCACGGCCGCTAACATCACTGGTGAAGCTGTAGTCCAGTACTTCAGCCGTCAGACGGATGCCATTCCGTACGCCTGTGGATCTTTTACAAGACTGCATGGAGACAACTCGAAACTTGCAAGTGATTGCGGTAGTTGGGGAGCAGAAAGTGGCGTCTATGAAGTTGCTAAATGGGGGCATGGAGGACTTCGTGAATTGTATGAATTTCCCGCATTTATTGTCAACTTTTATCACTGGGTCACTTCTCCAGTTTCGAACAGATGGGAATGTGACGACTTTGATTCTGCTGTATTACCTGGAGACTTCTGGAAGATTTACGTTCGTTAATGTTCCCAACCCATGAAGTCAAAACAAGACAACAAGTTCAGTGGGAGAAAAGGGGTAAGGGATGAAGTGCTCGAGTTGCCAATCAGAATCATCAATAGAAATCATGCAGGGTACATGTATCACAGGTTAGTTGGTTGGTAACGAGAGACTGGAATCCTCTCCTTCCTTTCAGGAAGCCCTAGTTCCCAAGAAACTGGGGTCCTAATCTCTAGGACCCTTGGGAACAAACACAACCACATGCCCTGGTTCCCAAGAAACTGGGGTCCTAATCTCTAGGACCCTTGGGAACGTTCCCAAGAAACTGGGGTCCTAATCTCTAGGACCCTTGGGAACAAACACAACCACATGCCCTGGTTCCCAAGAAACTGGGGTCCTAATCTCTAGGACCCTTGGGAACAATCACAACAACCAACAACAGCAACACTGCGGGGCCCCACTATAAGGGGAAAGCTGACCCTGTGAGGCTATGGGGCAAAAGGGCGAATGGTACAGAGCACTTCATCCCCACAAATACACGAAGTGTATTCCCCATAGACGAATAGCACGAAAAATTAATATAAAATAGGTTTAAGTTAACATGTAAATAAGTAGTAGTAGCCCTTCACTCGACTCCTTTTCAGGAGTATAGACTATCAACAGTCTCTCGTCATAGCATCCTGTCCTGTGCATCCTTCTCTAGCTGGTACCAACTCTTGCCCATGGACTCGATCTCTGCTTTTAGCGAACGTCTCCAGGTGTTTAATAGTCGACCTCTCTTTTGACTCCCTTGAAGATTTCAGGTCAAAGCTTGCCTTTTGATGGTACAGGAAGGCATCCGTAAAGTGTGACCTAGCCATTTCATACACGTAAAGGAGTAGATATATAAATTCAAGACTGTTAATACTAAAATGCCCTATTCATGGTTTCCCTTTGAATGATACAGCACAAATTCAATGAGTGCTGGGAAAAACGGGAATAAAAGACCTTATACAGAGCAAAAGTTTGTTATTCACCACTGGAATTATACATTGCTGACCTAAGAAACATGGCAGGAAGGCCGAACTCACACAAGAATCAATCAGGGTAGAAGGTGCGAAAAATAAGGCGTATTTGAACAATTAAGACACTTGCTACACAGACATGCATTCATTGTAGATAGAGTAGCTCCTGTTGGATTTATCCTTGTGCCACTAAACTTGGCAGGCTTGAAATGGTTCAATGCTTCTGCATGAACAAAGTAATGTATTCACTACAAAGCAAAATTGTATGTTTTGATCCTAGAATCCTCACTTTTGTATTTCCTGTGACATACTCCCGTAGAAAGTCCTGTTATTGTATTTTATGTCAGGGCCGTTCCTAGGCAATTTTAGTGGTAGTAAAGGCAGGTACCCCCCTGTATGTCTTGGATCAAATTCTTGCTACAATAATATTATTGTTCAATTTCCCCTTGAGTTATAACCTATTTTTTGTTAAAATGGCAGTGACAATGGCACCTTTAAATACCTCAAATTTCTTGCATTAAATGTAAAAACTGTTTACATTTTTAGAATCTTCATAAAGTATTTTATAAGCTGAGAACTTTCGTTGCTTTGAGTTGTTATTTGTCCTATTTTTACTTTAGTGACAAGGGACGAGAATTCACCACCCTAGCCTCCAGCAAAGCTAAGTTTATGTCGCTCTTCCTCAACTTTGAGCAGCCAAATTATAAAGGGTCTCGTCTACTCAGGTATTGAGACATGACTTCGAACATTACAGAAGATAACAATAGCGAATTCCACCGGTATCTTGTAATTTCCAGCCCTTTAGGCTTTTCGACGGCTGGTGGAAACGGCAGCCTGCAAATTGCTCTAAGTTTCGTTTGTTTTCATATTGAAATCTCATTTAACGCCGGTCTAATATAACGCAAAATAGAATCAGCTTATAAATATTTATACTTAGCTTTTAGCAAGCTCCACTTGGCCAAGATGCACCCTAGGGAAATCCGGATTGCTTGTCCAATTTTTTACTGACCACTTTCGGCGGGAGAGAACGCGCTAGACGAGGCTTGAAAGACATTCGCGACGGCCTTGACCCTTGTTGACTGTTCTCCGGCTTGACAAGAGAATAGTATATTCTAGTTGAAGAAATCGTCTTGTTCTTTATAAGTCGTTCATTCACATTAAGCTTACATAATCTCGGGCAAACGAAGGCATGTTGTCTCCACCATACAAATAATGTTTTTGTGAGGTTCATGCTTTTTGCTGTAGTGTCTGGTTTAGCCGCGGTTTGGAGACTACAGGACCTTGAAGCCGAGTCGGTAGAGTGGCCATATTCCGGTAGAGGTAATCTGTTCTGTGTGTGCATATCAAGTTCCTGGGTTGCTGGACCGAATACCTGTTCAGTAGTGCGAGGCCTTCGACAGATCGTCCGCACATTTATCTTCGAACGACAGAATAAAATGTGTAAAACCGGAACGTAGTTCGTGGGCAGATACCAGGATAACTCATAAAGTACTGATGGAGCGATGTTGAAGCGAAAACCAATCGAAGAATATCACAGCAATAATAATTATTGTGAAAACTCTTTTAGGGAGCTCAGAGAATTTGAAGTAAAATTACTCAAGTCTAGATAAAACCGCATGGTCTTGATTGACATATTAGAAAAGGGGCGATGTGGTTGGCCAGCCCGAATAGCGCATCACACTCAGAAGTGAGTTTGACCTTTGAATGTAACGCAAGAGTGATAGTCTTGCAGCATATTGCGTGACAGATCTGCGTATTTGAATAGAGTGATCTTATGACTTCTCTGAACTCCTTTCATGGTTGTCACATTAACTTTAATTTATATTACATGTAAATTGGCATTTATATTACATATAAATTTGCTTTAATCAATAATAACTTCGCGTATCCCAGAGAAATCCAATCCAGAGAAAATTATCGTAGCTACAACTCAAGTGTAATAATGAGTCTATTTGTTGCAATAGTTTGAGGTTCTATTTTAAGTGTTTAATATATTAGAAAACACCATTTTAGAAAGCACGCACAAAAACGTTCTTCTATTTAGCAATTATACTACTCGCCCTTGTTTTCCCTTTACAGGTTTCTATTGGTTGATAGCTGTCGAGCCGGAACAAAACCCCAAGTCAGCCATCAAAGTCGATAGAAACCAAGAGCGAGCCGTCTAATTGTTTAAGCATGACCCAGTGGCTCATCTGTTAAACACAGAATATCGCTAGGATTGATTCAGTATTGAATGTTTTTGATTGATAAGATTCAACAAAAAGCCAAGCGCGCTCTCCAGGAGCCGTCTCAGAGAGCGATCGATAGACGGCATCTATAATTATGGAGCCAATCAGTTTGCACGTTTTACCACTAGTGAGCCGCTGGACCGAAGTAGTCAAACAGGGACAGCTCAGTACTATCATCATCTCTTTCGCGACCTTACTATCGCTCATTGGTAACGAGGGCGAGAAGTCTCTAATAATGATATTTATAAGAATCAGAGAAGCTGCCAAAAATCCACCTTTTGTGTATAATTTTACGTCAAAACAGAATTACATACCGCACTTCACAAGCCGTGCGCGTCTGGGACAAAACAATTGTCGCTATAACTTTACTGTACTGACA
This sequence comes from Oculina patagonica, assembly GCF_052425735.1. Lineage (NCBI taxonomy): Eukaryota > Metazoa > Cnidaria > Anthozoa > Scleractinia > Oculinidae > Oculina > Oculina patagonica. The sequence goes on from NC_135769.1 coordinate 25,980,429, forward strand.
TTGTTCACTGACTTGCTTCGTCAGGGCAACTCTGAGCAGAAGACAAGAGAGGCGTTTTTGGCTGCGTTACGGGCTATTTTTAAGCCTCTCAGGACTTTTTTGGATTTTACAATTTGACCTAGTTTATCATTATTGCCCTATCACCAATTACCAATGTACCTGAGAACCACAAGTACTTGTCTCTTTCTACGTCCTCTGCTTTATGAACAGGTAAAACTTATATATGTTTATTAATGCGTATATAGACATTATTAAGTATTAGTTGTAGCGGTTACGCCGTAGGCATAGCCAGCCTTTTCAGAGTTGCCGTCCGGTCCGCAGTATCTAATTTCGTGAAAGTTTCGAGACGAAGATCACCGAAAATCTTCACTTCCTCGTTATTTAAATGTATTTCGACAGCACTTAAATATTTAAATATTGCGTGATAAAGAATGGTTCAATTATTTTTCACTCATTTTAAAATAAACACACTTTAACATATTGTCCGTTACCCTGCTGGCCTGGAAGACTCAGTGGCTTGGTCAGTTTAAATCATTCGCTTGATGCTTATGAGTGGGCTGAAAATTGGGGGCCAACGGGACTTATAGGGCATGAAAGCTACGCTTCTAATTAAATAACATATAATTATTTTGATTTAGGATTTTTGAGACGACTCAATCAGGGTAATCTTAGGTTAAAAAAAAGGGTATCGCTGAATTTTTCATTTCCGTAATTCATTTTAGTAATAAAACAGACATCCATGTTTGTTAGACTTTTCCGGCAAATGAAACAAGTCAGTAAGAAATAAGTAAAATTGTTATTAACGAGTGAATGAATTAAGTCTTTTGACAGACTAATTGTAGACACATACTAAAAAATAAAAATCATTATGTACAAATTTGAAAGTTAAACAATTTTACTAGTTTAAAAAAGGGCCAGGTGTACAGTTATCTACGCCTACAACAATCTATATAGTACAACTAAATCATATCACTCAAAACTTAGTTTGAAAGTGACGCAGTTATCTCCGACTTTGACTCGACGTCCTAGTCCTAATATTATTAATAACTGAAATTGTACTAGGTTTGTTCCTTTCATCGTCTCGACCATATGTGATCGAGGTCAAAGGTATTTTACAGAATGCTTCCTGAATCTTGCTGTGTTGAATATTTGAACGTTGAAATCGTTGTTTCGTAAGTTATATCGATCATTTCTTCTTGGTATCGAACAACTCCAACTTAAGATATAGTTAGACATCATTTCCTTTTAAGCTTTGTACATAATTTATATTGCTACGATAATCGCTATATCCTGCAGTCCTCTACTGCATAGAGTAGGTATTGTTTTGTATAAAGAAGGCAGAGTAGGTAGAATTGACAAAGAATAAGTAGAAAAATGGAAGCTTTTGATTGACATTGTAGTATACTGGCTTGCAATAAATCACTTAAAAGTGTGTAACTTGAATTTTGATGTCTCGAGACGTAGTTCTTCTTAGTATATTGTAATTTTTTTTGTATTTTATTGTTATTTTTATAGTGATCAATTTGGTATTTTAAAGTTATCTTATCATAATTGTATTGTTATTTGTTTTTAATAGGTAATTAGCACTGAAAAGCCTCCTTGGGGAGTGTTAAAAAAATTGTATTGTATTGCACGCTAGTTCGTCATCATAGAATGTTTATTCTTCACCCATTCCTTCCACAACGGACAGTTTGTCACAGGCTAGGGACTCCGTTTCAGTAGAGCCTCCTCAATAGTTGCTTGCACATTCTACCATCCTGAGTATCATTAAAGTGTTTATAAAGTTGAAAATAAAATAAAAAAAATATATGAAAATAAATTGATTTTACGTCGTGCTACCGAACAAAAAGTGAAGGTGAAGATGATTCTCAAAAAACACTTCTGTACTCCAAAAAATTAAATTAAGTTCTAAAACGTGAAATATAAATTTCCGCAGGAGAAATTCTAGCCCGCTATGGGTTCACCTCTCCTCCCCCCACCCCCACCCCCCTCCCCTCTCCCCACAAGCAATAATGCCTAGTGTTACAGCGCCTGTGTTAGGATGTCAATCTGAATTTGAAGTTGCTTTGTAAAAAAAAGGTGGCGTTGTTTCTACGTTCTGCCGCTACTTTTAAAAAGATGTGCCTAGGGTCCCACGGCGTACTCCCCTATATAGGCTATACGGTTATGTACGGGCCAAAGGGTGTGGTTCTCGAGGCGTTTTGGTCGGAAAATAAGGTAATATGTTTTGTGCACTCCGGACAGAAGAAGCATAATTATTTTATTTTAATTTTAAAAGAGGTATGTCAAACACGAAAAAATCGATAGTGAAGAACACAATGGTGTAGAACTTATTCAAATCTAAGAAAAAAATGGACGCCGAAACAAAGAGAGAGACAAGTGGGAAGCGCGGCGCGGTGACCCATTGGCTAGTACTCTGGACTCGAGATCAAACGATCAAGAGTGATCCCTGGCCCAAGGGTCATCGTGTAGTGTTTTTGAGCAACACACTTGACTTCCAACGAAAATAAAACCGGAGAAAATGGCCAACGCAATGGACCATTAAGCTCGAACGCATACTTTTTTGTCTTACCCTAGGTAACAATGTACACTACAAGAGTTTATTGGTAATGAGACGATGGGAAGAATTAAAGAATTGTTTCATGCTTAGCGTACGTCCATCGTGTTGGGAAATGAACGCGGGAATTTTGGAAAGCACGAAGAAGCGTAACAGTGGCCCCTAGCACCATTTACTTCTCGTGTGATAAACAAAACAATAGCGATAAAAGTCGAAAAAAGGAAAAGGCAACTTTAATTTGCGATTTAATTAAAAAAAGTTGCTTATTGAGTGAATATTAAATAAACAGGTAACGTTTTTCAAGTTTAATGTTCATTGCAATTTATATACAGATATTTCAGTTCTGAATAAAAGATGCAGCATTTTTACACTTATGTTATGCACTCCACCTCTCTAATGGTGTCGTCTTAATGAACTACTAAGTTGAGGTTTTGTATTTTTGATATACTATTTGATTACCGGTAAGAGAAATATTTTTGAAACTTTTAAAAGAAACATGTTATTAGGTTCAGATCCACCAGTAAAAAACAACAACAACAGCAACAACAAAAACAACAATGTACAGTGGCACCTCGATCTAATGAACCTCTATATAACGACGTCCTCGGTATAACAAAAGATATTATTCATCCCAGTAATAGTACAATATATTGAAAAGAACCCCGATATAATGAAACCCCGTTATAGCGAACATTTTTTGCCAGTCTGTAGACCCTTCGTTAGTTCGAGGTTTCACTGTTGCTCTGGACCCGACCGAAGATGTTTTTTTCCGTATTTACAAAAATGTTTCTTAATGTTTTTTTTTTTAAAAACGATATATATTTACAATGAAAGCTTTCAGCGGAAACTTTTTCAGTTATAATTAAGCCTCAAAGGGTTAAAAAAGCAAGATTATATTTGACCTATTATAAACGTCGCGATGGCAACGAATTTTGATGTTAAAGCGACTTCAATTACCGTATTAATTCGATTAAGCGCCCAACCTCGAATAAGCGCCCACCCCGAAGGTAGAAAAAAAGTTAATAAGCGCCCAGCCTCAAATAAGCGCCCAGCCCCCCCAAAAACTGATGTGTACCAGGCACCACCAGTGAGTTCGCTTATGGCCCCTCTATGAGACGCGCCTTCAGGGAATCATGGTAGTTTTATTCAGCAAAACATGCGCAAGATTTAGCAATGCTGAATACAACTGCCATGATTCCTGTAGGCGTGTCTCATAGAGGGAATTGGCAATTGACCTTTGTGACAATGAGATTGAAATTTGCTAAAATACTACTAAGAGACTTCCCCGAAGACCGAGGTTTCTTAGTATTTTTCAGAAACTTTCAATAAAAAGTTAAAATTCTGCTTGGTACATCTTTGCGTTCTGTTATTATTTATTGTTTTGTTACAAAATAAACTTACAACTTGCTGAAAATGGTGAAAATTCAACAAGCGCCCACCCTCAAATAAGCGCCCAGCCTCGAATAAGCGCCCACCTAGAAAAAGCGCCCACTCTCAAGGTCCAAAAATTTAATAGGCGCCCAGGGAGGCTTAATCGAATAAATACGGTACTTCAATCACTTACACAAATTTGTGCTAATTATTTTTCAACATGTTTATATTTGAAGGTGTAGGCGCACTTTAGGTGCACCTAACAAAGTCTACCTACTTACTTACAAAGACCATGTTATTAAGTCGTATTTAGTGCATTTATCAAAACCTCATAATGAAAAGAATTGACAATCGTAATGAAACAGGCGTGATTGCTATGAAACCCTTAACTTTTACGACGTGTGACCCTTTAAGTAACGAGTATTGAAAGTAATGAGGAAGATGAGAAATATTCAAAACAAAAAAAAGCATAAGTTTTTTCAGAATGACGAATTTTGTATTTAGTCAAAATTTTAGGTAGCCAGTTTCAAAAAACGAAAAAGACGAATCAAAGTGAGCGTTTTTGGGTCACTTTGTGCCCACAGCTATTAAATGCATTTTCTTGCGTAATACAATTTCTGGTGGTCGAGTACATAGTCAACGGACATATACTCTCCAAAAGTCGTTTTCAGACACTGTATAGTTAACATTTACAAAATCATCGCATTCCCATCTCCCCCCTGACCTGCCGATCGTCCAGTGACTTTCCCTTGCAACGTAAAATGCATGGTCATACATTACTTCTTCGCCACTCCGTGTGCCGCTCCACAAACCGGCATAATGTTGGCCTGTCGTTTTGTTTGTTCCCCACCTGGTGCACTGTTTGGCCAATCGAGAATTATCCCCTTTCACTCGTGCGAACGAGCCACATGAACTGGGTTCTTTATCCGTCTGACCGCTGAAGTACTGAACTACAGCTTCACCAGTACTGTTAGCGACCGTCACCAGATCGATGGTACGACCATGTTGTTTATGGCAGCGGAATCTGATCTGAGTGAATTTATGGAGTGTTCTCAGCTCATTCATGGCACTTCTTGAGATCCCCATTCTCTCTTTGTGGTAATTGCTTATTCCACGGTATGTCGTCTCAACTGTCCAATCTGAAGGGGGCCCTGAGTCATCTATCTTAAAGTTTGCAACAAGAAGCCATCCTCCTAAAGATCGAAAATTGCAATTTATTCAAGAAAAGACCAGAAATTATATCATGGAATGGTATTTTATACTCCATTCAAACCAGAAAAGCGTGTTTAGCTAAACCAACAGGTTAAACAGAATCTTAGAAATCAGCAACAGATAAATGAAAGACTGGATTCAACGAAAAGATTCAAGCAAGTTCTAATTATAACTTGTGTTTTCAGTGTGCTAAATTTTAAGTCGACAAACATAGGTTGGCATTTTTAACGAAGAAAAATGCTTAAGTCGCAAATTGCTCTGTTTTATAGAATAACGGTGTGCTTTAAAAATATCAAAAATGACTTCGGCTTCTTTACCTCCGGCCGACATATCACAGTAGACTTTAAGTGGGTTTCCATTGTTCTCAGGGTCGATCCAGTACTCGCCACTATACATCGGAATTTCACTGAACCCAATGTCCTTACAAGAACGACCAGGATTAGATGAATGAAACCCTCGTCTCTCTTAAATGAAATAAAGGAAAAAGAGTAATTTAGATATTTCTGTAATCATACAAAAAATATGTAATATGTAATATATAAACGCCAACCGGTTAGCTCAGTTGGTGGAGTGCCGGACGAACATGCGGGAGGTCTCGGGTTTTTGAGTCCAGACCGGCAAATACTCAGGGTCTTCAAAAAACTAAGGTGAGTATGCTGTCTTTGCAATGACATCTGTAAATGGTTAGGCAATCTAATCTTCACGAAAAATGACGATAAACCGTAGGCCCCGTCTTATGTATCTGTTCAGCAGGTGACGTAAAAGAACCCACACACTCATAGTAAAGAGTAGGACATGGAGTTCCCGGTATTGTGGTCTATTCTTTGCACATTTTGCTGTGTGCTGTAAAATGCTCGGAGATATTAGCTGTATAAGCTACTCTGCAGATCCAAGGGTAACCAAAAATGATGTATGTATGTTTGTATTTCACGACAACGCATTCACCTTTCAATTTTAAATACTGTAGAAAATAAGTCCAGGCTTCTCAGTATAGCTTTCAAATCTTAGGCCAGTGATGATCAAACTACAGAATAAAACCCGTCAGCCTTATCAGTAGGGAGAAACTGTATTCCTAGCATAGGAAAAGAAAGAGACCAAAGCTTCCCGATTTTTTAATCATTTTACAATAGGATTAAATCTTCCAGTTTTAACAGTCCTAGGGAGAAATCAGATGATGACCACCTTTGGAAATTACAGGGCTAGCACAAAGTTGATATCACCAGACAGACAAAGCTATAAAATTCAGATTGTAGCAATATTGACTAGCCAGGGTTATTCCTCTACCTTTTCCATAGTAAGTGAATCCCTTGGTTGGTTTTAAGTCAGTTGGCTTCGAGTGTCGTGTTTGGTCGTTCAGTTGACAAGTTCTGTTGCCATGATGTCCGTCAGATTGACAGTTATATGATTGACATTTCTTGTTCCTAATGCATCGCAAACCACACTCGAAATCGTCAGTAATGAAGGTTTCTATGATGTGACCAACAAGCCTAAAATCTGAAGATAAAATAGATAAAATAATAAAACGTTATGGCATCTTTCTTTAAAGGCGCAAATAATGCCGTGAGATGACTTTCAAGATCAAACTGGTCTGTATCCTAAATTTTATTAAACAAATATGGACGGGACTTTTATTTTTTACATGGAATTTAGGAAACATAGGTCAACTGAATAACGCTATTAACAAGAATAAAATTTTATGGAAATGAATTAAAGAAAAGGCAAATTTAAGTCGAAGCATCATAAACCTTTTCACAAACAAAAAACCGAAACCGATTTACCTTTAATATATTTTTTAAATTCGAGGACCAAGATTACTTACCCTCGTGAATTTCAAAAATCTGTCTCGCGTACTTTCCCGAATAATATGCTGTTTTGAATACCAAACTATCCACGAAGGGAAGAAGTATCATCGCAATAATCACTGGCCGACATAATCCTATCAGCATCATCACGTACACTCCTGGTGATAGAATAAAAAAAAATTACCCTTGTGCCCTTCTCAGGTGTTAAAAGATTCAAGTGTCCTGGGTAAAACTAGCTTAATAGAGTCAAAGTTCTGACATCTTACCGATAAAAAAAAGAAACACTTAGAACTGTTGTGCTGTTATGCTGGTAACAAATCCTTGCTATATATCACCACAACTTGTTGTAACAAAGATTTCATGATAGTGACTTAACATATACCGTTTCCTGGCGAAGAGAAATTCTTGTTTCCATAAGTCGGAAGTATTATCAACAAAGCGTTTATACTTTGATAATGTATTTAAAAAGTGATCGATTTTACCCTGTCATCTCCATTTGACATAATTATTAAGAGCTCAAAAACATACGTGTACCTTACAACACCCAAGGAATATTTTTTGGAATTTGCAAACGTTCGTATACTATGATAGTTATCGATAACGAGAAAGGTAGTTATTTCAAACTCGTGAAATCCTTTAACATCCTTTTATAAAATGTTATCATATCTTCCTTTTTTCAGCTTAAAAGTTTACTTAATCTTAATCAAATTAAAATGGACCATTTTTGCTCACAAATGTACTACAGCGTCTAACATTCACGGTGGCGAAACTGATCTTTAAAACCGACTTAATCTGTTTATTTGGAGGGGGGTTTTCAGTTAAGCATTTGTTAAATCTTTTCCATCTAGTGCACAGATTGAATTTTATAAATAATTACTACTAAGAAATCTTACCTTTTTCCTTGATGAAACGGCGTATAATTTCCCAGGCCATTTTTCGACGAGAGATAACAGATTTCTTCCAACTTCATTCAAGTTCCTTCACTTCTTAAATTCCACCTCATGAAATATTTTCGAGCAAAAGATAACTTTTATTTGCATTGTGCAATCAGCTCGTAGGAGGGCTTTGTAAAACAAATTCCATGCAGCTATAAGTTAACAAAGCTAGGGGTTTTTTTTTCCTGTAAATCTACTTTAATTCAAAATAAACTTAACTTTAACGGCAACTCCCAAAGACTGCATTTTTCAAAGAACGTGTGATCTTAATTTTTCAAAACAGTTTTAACTAACAGATATCATTTTCTATGTTTTTTTAGAAATATATATAAAAACTGATTTAGAAGAGTAGGAATCTCCAAGAAGCACCATAAATAAATAAAATGATTTCTTTATACGTTTTCTTTTATTTATTCAAAATTATAAAGCATTGTTTTGAGAGTTACTCTAGAATGAAACATATGGTACGCTTTGTATTATTTGAAGTGAAGTGAAGTGTTTGCAGATCTAGAAAATTCCAAGACCACAATGATGTCAAAAGGGAATTATAGCTTACAGAAAAGGTCTTCTGAAAAGTTATGCTTGCACGAATATTTGTTTGAGATTTGACTGAGAAAAGTTTAACAAATCGAGCCTTAGGCGAATGCTGCCAAAACTGCTTCGAGTCTTCACTTCGACCTTTAACAAATATTTCGACTCTTTGCTATATGTATGAAGACAAAGAATACAAGTCTTCTATTTCTTTATGACTAAACATGCATGAACAAAGCATTTCGAAAAGCGACAGACCTCCAGTTGTCTTTGTCTTTTTTTATAATTAAAGTATTGAAGTCTTTAATAAACAGGCCTTGAGACATACTGAGTGACCTTGGTTAAGTGAACTCCAAAAGAATTCCGTTTGTTTAAATATGCAGTTTACGTAAAGTGTGACGCTGGAAGTATTTTAACATTGTTTGGGGTTTCTATTTTGATTTTGTTACCTGCGTCAAAGAAGAGCATTTTTAAACATGTTTAACTTTTTTTTTTTTAAACTGTGAATGGGAAACCTTCGAGGTTGAACTCCGTGCAACATGTCGCATGGACAAAATGTTACAGGAATTCATGTTAGCTCGTGTTGCATGGACCAATAAAAGCCCTCTAAGAGGACATGTGGTTACTGTCTGTAGTAAATAAGAACGACAAGGATAAAAGAGGAGTTGTATCTTTAGGTTTATTGAAGAGTACCTTAATTTCGCAGGTACCTAATTTCGCGTATTTACCGTATCAGATCGTTCCAGATCGTAGCCAAAGAGAGAAGTTAAAAAAGAAAGGTTCTAAAGAAATTGAGTCACTTACGGAGAAACATGGCGGAATGAGAGTGATTAACAATTTTGACCACGTTGAAGCATGGAAACCAATCCTAAACACCTTTTTTTAAAAAATACCACAGTAGACAATAAGTCATCGCATGCATACAAACCTGATGGGCGCATGCATGTATACCTGGTGGGCCTTAGTCTTCATTTCCCGCGCATTTTGACATGACTTACACGTCGTGTAATGATCACGTATGCCTAAATGTGAGGTCACCAAGCTAAACAACTTATATTAACGATCCGCCATATTGACAATATCATATTAACATCAAACCTGAGGAAGACTAGTTAGGGGGTCCTGAATCCCCTTTCCCAGCTAAAATTTTTTCCAAAATCCCTTTTCCCAGCCCTTTTTTTGCTCAAATCCCAGTCCCGCGGTGAAATTTTTGGTAAGTCCCAGTGAATGGGAAATCTGGGATCAGACGCACAATACGTGCAGTAGTTGTGTTGTTTTAATTGTCCTAAATCACGTTTTTATTTCTGCTAAATATCAATGCTGTTGAGTACATTACTTTTTATTTAATCATTTGTTCGTTTGCTCAAAAGAGAATTCGAAATAAATCGATATAAGGAGGTGTGTTTTTTTTTTTTGGTTTTTTAATTATTTTTTTTTTTTATTACTGATTCACTTATTAGTGAGCCTTTCTCAATTGCAGCTACACGTTCGATAATATTACCCTGACTGACAACGACTTACTTTTACTTTTTTAAACATTTCCATTTGTTCGTGAGTCCGGAATGGAACCTTGTGTCGATTTCCTGGGTCAACGAAGTCTATACAGAGTCTATAACCGTTAACCGTTAAACGTTAGCCGTAAAACGGCCAAAAATTTAGTCGTTAGGCGTAAAAGTTGGAAAGTTTAAACCGTTAGCCGTAAAATATGTTAACCGTAAAAAAATCGGTCAGTAGTTTTAAATAAAACAGACTAGGTCGCTTCAGTGTCCCAGAATGGTCCTAATGTTTTTCAATAATGGAAACTAATTTTTAACTTTTAAAAACAATGGAAATTAATTTTTAACTTCTGTTAACCGTAATGGGAAAAAAATTAACCGTTAGCCGTAAAGCAGCCAAAATTTTAACTGTGAACCTTAAAAGCCACCACCCCATTGAGACCCTCTTTTAAACATACCTTACCAAGGTTTCATTTTCATTTTTAATGGGATCTTGTGAATCTTTAGCATGAGCGCCGAAAAAAAATCTCTCAGTCTTCACCTTTCACTTAAGCTCTGACAACTGTGGAATTTCCAGAATACTTAACGTGTAATGAGACCAAGACCAGTAGAGCTAAATACAAAACTAAATTGTTGAGGAGAGGGGGAATAACTGCAAGCATTTCATTTAAGCGACTGATGAATTCATGTGAACATGTACTTAAAGTAATTTTGCGCTTGTACTATTTTACTCGAGGAAGGACGGGAAGCCAATTTGCTTTGCTCGGGATTGGATAGTCGAGTAGCTCGAGTAGCCAATGACGGACACGCGAAATGCACTTTACGTTAGATTTGTATATGTGTTGGGTAGGAAAAGAAAAAGACAAGAAATGAAAGAAAAATGAGAAGTAGTATTAACCACGTAGCACATATATAGCGCTCCTGGACATTGATTCGTATTTTATTTCCAATTTAAACAACGATCTTTCGTAAAAGCACATATTTTCCTCATAGGTTGCTTTAATTAATTCCCAATGTAATGTTTTCGTTAATATATGAGCTCTAAAATTTACTTGATAGTTTGTCCTCTTTACTTCTGTCCAGATAATTCAATCCGCATCTGGTAAGGAAATTCAAAGCAAAAATGTTATATTCTTAACTTCCATTGTGCACCGGCTTTAAAAAATAAGCACGCTAATACTGTTTGAAGAAACATTTAAATATATATTTCGCAATCGCTAATGGCTTGCTTCATTTATTGATCACTTGATTGATATATCGATTGACTAGCCTGCGAATACAGCCGCCTCTCATTCGCTCTCGCTACGAAGAGCAAAGCTAATAAGAGGCGGCTTTATTCGCAGGCTATCGACTGACCGCTTGTAGAACCGATCGATTCTTCGTCTTGATCGTTCGATCAATCAATCGATTAATTGATGGATCAATTGATTGACTAATTGATCAATTTGGTTAGTCGACTGACTGACTGACTCACTGACTGACTGACTGACTGACTGACTCACTGACTGACTCACTGACTCACTGACTGACTCACTGACTAACTGACTGACTCACCCACTCACTTACTCACTCGCTCACTGACGGATTGATGGCTGGATGGATGGATTGATCGACAGGACTGTTGATTGGTTGATTGATTTTTTGGTTGATTGATGTGGCTACGTGTATGAGTGAGGGAGGGAAAGGAGGGGGGGGGGGGGGGGGGTGGGGGGGGGGGGTGGATGAAATGAGTAAATTGATTAATGCATGGTCTATGTTCAAGTTGTCAAAATTGATGTTTTGTTCTACTCACATGTGATTTTAGATCCGTCCTGGTGATCAGCTTTCTCAGCTTCTCCTTTATTTTCAGTCCCATGGCAGTTCGTCTTTTAACTATAAAAAAAAGCGGAGAGTGGAAAGAAAAGGAAAAGTTTTAAAGAGGTTTGAAATAAGACAACATTTTTTTATATATATAATTGGGAGTTTTAATTTTTTTTGTCTTCTTTTCTTTTTTGTTGCGGTAATATAACATATTTCCCCATTTTTCTTACCTGGTGCGTTACAGTTATCACTGTCACAACAGCTCGCCGAACAGTCCATAACACTTAAGCCGAACTTTTTATAGACTCCTCTCACCCTCTCACAAGCCACCGCCTCGTCGCAATCGAGAGCCGACCTGGTGCAGTTTTTTATCAAAACGTTGTAGGAGGACGAATCCAAGTTGAAGGTTAAAGTACCACATTTATCGTAGCCTTTTTCTTTACAATCCACCACTTCATCATTTATGACTTGTTTGTCATAAACTGTTTTGTGGTAGCACCTGATGCTGTAAACTGTTGGCACTACAGCGAGAAAACCACAAAGGAGGCACACAACCTGCAACGAAAGTTAGGTCATATATTCAGTTAAAAAAGTGAAACAAAGGCGAAAATAATCGATTCTATTATGAGATGTTGGCTTAGTAGATAAGGGAAGGGACTGCGGGAAAAATAAGTATGCCTTTTAGAAATACAAATAAGCAGATTACTAAGAAATAGAAATATTTATGTTATTATGAAAAAAAGAAGAAGCGCTGCTGCAGCAATTCGCCAATGCTAAAAAAAATATTTTAACGCTTACCACAATCAAAGAAACGTTCGAAGCCATTAAAACACTTTTTAATCTCCGGCCTGGAAAACACTGAAATTAAAGTAAAACGATTAGCGTTCTTTAGGCAAAGATGCAAGCAAAACACGCTACAGAAAGGAACACTAAATTATCACTTTTAAATATATTCCCTTAATTTCTTTAAAATTCCAGATGTAGCAGTTTAGTTTGTTTATGAATTCAGTCTCCGTGATCTTAGGCCAGTTACAAGTTAAGCTTAAGTGCTAAAACATGACTCCTTCACGATCGAGGCCACTTAATCGATAGAATTACTGATTGACAGATCAGTACAAACGGCAAACGGTACATACTGGACTGGCCTTTACTGCACGAAGCGCGGTAAATGCAAGAAAAAATGTCTTAGTGAATTCCTGTCAGCAGTTCCATTGGTTATTTCCTAATCATTAAACTTTCCATTGCTATGCGGAGACCTTTCGGTCAATCTTACTGCGGTGTTTGCAACATATTCTCGGCATTCACAGTTAGTAAACATGAAAAGTTGAGGGAGACATGGCGAAGATATGCGATGGCGACAAAAATAGGCCATATGGCCCCTATCATCGCCTGAACAACTATCTTTTTGTAATGACGGGTAACCACTTCTTCTAATACTACCGTCTTCTTTTCTAACAAATGGTACTACTCGCAAAGCCTCAGCTTGAAGTGGTAGCCGGAAGGCTGGTTGTTAAACTGGTTGGTTAAGTACCAAAATTTATTTTATGTATTAGAATTAAAAATAAACTCAAATATTCCTCACCTCGGATTTCGTTGAACGTTAGATGCAGTACACTGTAGAATTTTCCTGTCAACCAATTAGCAAAACTTAGAAGTGGATGTTGAATCTTCACATGTATTATTGACTGTTCTTTTCGTACAAAATAAACTGTTTTATCAACAGAAACTGATCGCTAATTAATCATACCTAGTGTTTGTTGCTGAGCTACTATGGTCTATCGGCAAGAATGTACTATTGAAATACAAAAGATCGTTACTTTCCCTGCTGCAAAATGTATCGCCTTTTGTTGCAGGCATTGAGAAATGGTTTAAAAGCCTTTTAATTAACTAGGTCCGTCCGGGCTTAAAATATATTTTTATCACATTTGGTAAAGATATGTTAAGGTAAATGAAGTTCAGGTCAAAATGATTATAAATTAGATTGATTTGGATTTTCCTTTATGTCATATTTCATACGAAAAATACAAGGCAAACTAGTTAAAAAATAACTTTTTTTTGAAAATAGATTTTAAATTACAACCTATAAAAAGATATAATAGTCCGATAGTCACAATAGTCCGATTTTATCGAGCCTATATATCCGACCAAAATTCAATGAAAGATCACATGACCTCATATTACTTCCATTACGGAAAACAAATCACCAAACGAATAGCTGCGAGATTCGCGATCGATTTTAAAGAGCTTGCAACTTAAAACATTTCAAAAAACGTAAAGGAAGTTTAAGTCTTGTGCTGTGAACGCAACAAACGTTAAAAAATGTCATTTGTCTGCGCTCACTCTAATGTAATATCGCAACTCCAGTCTTAAGAAGAATGATCCATATTCCTGTTTCCTCACTGTATACCAGTGCATTGTCGCAACTCACCAAACGGCAAAGACAAATTAAGTCCGAGAGACACTAGCAGCCTAATGAAATTCAACATGAAAAGAAAAAAATACTAAAAAACGAGACAATTAAGATAAAGTCCCCTGGAGTAAATGTTAAAGGTATATTTTAGATGGAAACTGTGCTGTCCTAAAATACCTTATCACATGCATTTGGTTATGTGTTCTTTTACGTTGTTTGCTTATATGTTCTTTTATCAACAGTTCACAATTCCATCAAAAAAAAATTCATAAAAATAGTTTGAACTTTTATGCTCGACGCGAGAACGCAGTAGAAGCGACTTATAAATTTGCTCAGGTTTTTTTTTCTTTCCATCTATTACTAGAGGATATTACATTTTTTGGTTTTTTTTTTTTTTTTTTTTTTTTTTTTTTTTTTTTGTCATGTTTTTAGTTATTTGGTTTTAAAATCGGTTGTCGGGCCGATTTAAATATTGTCGCAACAAATTTGCGCTTCCAGTTTCCACATGGCGCAAAACATTATTATTTTCGCACGGCCCACTCGGCCATTATTTGTGCTATCGAAAACTGTTGTTCGAAAAGATAGTCGAATCTCAGGGTTCTGAACTCAAGACATGCATCTCATCTAGATCTTATCTGACTTGGACGGCATATATCTGTAATTCAACGCCATAAACATGTATCTTTCGCAACAAAGGGCAACTCATTATTTTTCTGCTTCCCCTCCTTTCTTTTTTTTTTTCGTTTCTAGCAATGGCACTTCTCGCAAATCATGTTCTCAGCTGAAGTGGTAGCCGGTAGGCTCTTGATAAACTAATCAATAAAGTACAAGAATTTTATAGCGGAGCTCCACGCGCCGAAGGCGCGTAGCGTAGCTCCATTGGTAACATGCGGGTACAAGGGAACAGACAGGGCAAATGGTATCCTATCGAACCGAGAAATTTTGGTTGTCGCGTACGTACGTCCGTACGCACGGATTAGGCCTGGGAACGAGCTAGGCTCCGGTGGCAACCCGCGTCTTTTGGCGGGAAAAATCATTACTATCAAGGCCTTAGCAAAAAAGTTTTTTAAAAACGATTTCTACTCAGCTAAGCTTTATATAGTAGGAAGTTTTAAACGCGAGGAAAAAAAATCATTCTTAGCTCTTGTTGACAATGTTAGAATTACATGAAGGGGAGACTAACTTGAGGAAGTCCGCTGTGTGAAAAGTCAGGAAACAATCTCACAGCATGCCGATTTACCAAGCGTACGCATGAGTTCACTACTAAGCATGAAGACTCCTCGATTGAAAAGCACACGAAGAACTCAGTTTTAAAGACAGTTTATTACAGATACATTATTTCTGGATATATTCCTCGTTTCACCCGCGATGACAACCATAGTTAGTAGAGAAGTAAAGATTGTGGCCGATCGAAATGGAAAATCTTCCAAGCTTCTTGGTGAGTTTGAAGCAAAGACGGTCAAAGACAACATTCCTTCCTTTACGAAAACAAGGTGAGCTATTGATGTTCATTTTTTAACAGATTAGAAAAGTCTTTGGTATTTAGATTAACCAGCATTCAACCTAATACACTGTACATCATTTTTAAACGAAGCTGGGTTATAATAATAATAATAACAACTTTATTTAATGAGGGTTACACATTACAGTTGAAAACTGAAAAACCTGTGGCCCTCCCCTAGAATAAAAGTTAATACTACTACAAATATATTATCTAGCTCTCAGTCGTGTACCGGTATGTCAAACAAGGACATAGACTTAATGAACTGAAATTCGTTTTGTCTTAAACACGAGTTGTATTCAAAGCATACCTTACTTCTGGTTTTTCCTATCCGCGTTAATTTGTTTATTCTGTAGTTAAATCACCGAAGTAGGAAGAACACACCACTTTTAAACGTTGGAAAGAGTACAGAACAAGTAGAGAACAAAATTTACATGAAAATTTGTAAGAATGTGGTCGAGTCAGATGCAATACAGTATGGGGCCCAGTTCTCGGCCACTATAGACGTAAACTAGTATTTCTTTTCTCAGAATAACCAAAGAAACTTGAAATTTCTCCCAGAGCTTTCTACATTATTCAGCTTTTTGGTGTAAAGCTATCGACCGGTTAATAATTAATTATCCCGAACAATAATAAAAATAAAATCTCCTTTTGTGGGCCCAGTTCTCGGCCACGCGGCCCAGTTCTCGGCCACCAAAAAGCTTATGCGTAATTTCCGTATAAAAAGGCTCAATTAATTTTCACAGTCATAAAATCACTCTGTAAACTTATTTATGTTATATCGATCGCAAATTATTTTTATGAGGCTTTTTGCAGGTTCTTGCAAAACCGCAGAATTGTGTTGTGTGACCAATGCATTTAGATGGTTTACTTTGCAGTGGAAGGGTCTTGAAAGAGTTAGGTGTTGTAGAAATAATAAACAAGACAAGAGTTAGCTCAAAACTTAGAGATTTAATTGAACTTTATTTTTAAAACATTTCTTTCTTTTATTCTGGCTGCAGTAGATGAAATTATATTAAAAACCAAGCGCTAAGCTGTGATAGCGAGCAGGGTGGCCGAGAACTGGCAAATACGCAAAAGTCGCACGGAAAAATTCCGAAGTAAATTAAGACCAACAAAATACAAAGAATCAACGAAAAGTTAACTTAAGCAGAAAGCTGAATTATTTTACGTTTCACATGCAAAAAAATTAGCTCTTTTGGTTGGGTCTTTCAGATAAAATACGAATTTAACTGCATCCAAGAATTTCAAGGAGCCGTAAACAAACAAGATTTCGGGAAAACAAATTAACCTACCTCCGCGTAAACTCGACGTGTGAGCTTTCTATAGCGTGTTGAAGGATCAAACTAACGATACTTAGAGCACAAGAATCAGTCTATCGCAAATGTAAATCTATCGCTGGATGTAAATAACTTTTTGTTTTAATTCAACTGAGGCGTGAAAAACTGAACTGGACCCGGCCGAGAACTGGGCCCCATACTGTATAGGGGACATTGCTAGCTGAGAGTCTTAGCGAAATATAGTTTCTCCATGACCTCTGTTATTTTTCACTGAGAACTTTGCGTAGTCTTCCTTATTTTAGTTTTTATATTTTTATCATATGAATGTTATGAGTGAAAACGTTTTGTGAAAGTTTTGTATTTCTTATCTGATTTTACAGCCTTTCTCAGAATAAATTGATTAGTTTTTTCATATTTTTATAACTTACCGTATTTAATCGATTAAACGCCTCCCTCGAATGAGCGCTACATATTAGAACAGAAATATTAATAAACGTCGCCCTCAAATAAACGCTGCATCATGATGATGCAGCATTCATTCGAATAACAGACTCGGAAAGCAAATGCAGTAATAATCAAGCTTGAGCAGGCCAAAAAAATATTTTTCTTGATTGTAACAAGGTTTTAAGGTATTGAAATTGACTTTTCAGGCATGCACTAAAACATGTTTCTGTTTTTTTTTTTTTAAATTTAAATGTTCAGTTACCATACTATTGCTTACAAGAAATAAATTGAATTTTAAATGAACGCCGCCCTCGTATAAACGCTTTCCTCTAATAAACGCCGCACTCGAATCACGAAAAATTAAATAAACGCCGTGGCGTTTAATCGAATAAATATGGTACATAAAAGAATATACTGTAGCACAGATTCTAAAATGTTATGCGAAAGATCATGTAATTTTCTTAAGTTATAACAACCAAGCTGATCCTGAAGTTATAATGTAGGATAAGGGCTTGGAAAAAAATAAATTCCAGATTGCCCTGTGGTTAACAAGCAGCTCTCAAATTTTGCTTGCCTAGGACTGTGCATGATTATGTTTCTTAGTAAACTTGTGACTGTATAATTTACATGTAGACGACTTGCCTGGGCCTTTTAACCTAAATTACGCAAACAGGCACGAAAAATTAATTGCTTGACAGAAAAATCTACTTGCCCCAGATAATCAGAGGGTACTTTTTTAGCCCTGTGGCTATGAGCATTGCTTTCTGGAAGGTTGCACATGACTCGTACAATTCTTTAAGCCTTTCAAAGTTTTCCAACTTAAAGCAGTGACTAAATCAAATATTTTTGCCAATTTTTTTTCTACAAGAGAAGTAGGATTAGTTTTTGATCGTGAAAAAAATAAGTTCAAAATGGGCCTGTCTGCGATGACTCGAGGATTATATAATTAAAAGTAAATAATACATACATGTATTATTTATTTACATGTACAACAAGTTTTTTGAGGTCAATTTCAGTGAGAAGTTTTTATGGAGGGGGTAAGATGCAGTTTGAAGTTATCATTTATTTTGGTAAATCTGTTGTCTTTCTAAAACTTGCTGTTAGGATTTCCATACTTTTTGCCAGGATGCAAGTTAAGAATTTTACAGGTTTTTGATATGTATAAATTTTGTTTTCAGTGCAGGGAAAACAGTCAAGGGGTGCAGTTAGTGAAATTGGTGATGCAGGTAATCATTACATAAGTGTCAGCTTATACCTTTCTTTAGCTAGATATTAAAGAAGCTCCATGACACATTAGTGCATGAAACTTGTTTTTCAAGTGTAAAACTTTTGGGTGTGAAAAATGGTATGCGTTTTAACCCCTTGGTAAGTTTACATTGTATATTTCCCTAAAATCCTCGTTCAATTGAGGAATTTAATATACACAATTTATATGTAACAGCACATGTACATAAAATGTTTTTATTGTTCAAGTAAAATGTTTTCGTTGTTCATACAATGCACCCCTCCCCCACCGTGGAGGAGGGGTATGAGGGCAAAGAACCAACAAGATCTGCTACCTGACCCGACAAAATACCGGAATACTTGTAATGATTTTGTGGGAGAAGTGCAAATTGACCTGTTGTGTTTGAATTCCTTTTGTTAATACCTTAATTAAACCTTAATAGCTAATAAGCTCAAGCCCTAACTTAACATAAATTGTCTTGTTGTGGTACCAGGCAAATGTAGAAATAGAACTTAAACTCAGCTGAAATTTTACGTGAACACAAAGACTTAGTAAAAGTTTAGAGCTGTTTAGGCCAGAAAAGCCAGCTGGGCTTGTTGATGAACCGGCTAAGTGTTTTCTTAGCTACATCCCTGATAAAAGTTTTAGGGAGAATATGTAAGCTTTCCTGGACTTAATCACAGTACTTTCAACAGCACCTGTCAGAGATAAATAATTATAAGAGTCTCAAAAGACACATCATTTTGTAGGGAACTCTTGAATTAAGCCGGTGTTTCACACCCCAAAACATTCATCAAAGCCTCGCCATGTGCCGGGTCTTTTTGATAGCACTATTAGTGTCTTCAGTAGGTAAAAAAAAGGTTTTGCTGACACACTCACTCTGAAAGGACTTTTTGGTTCTAAACATACATGTATCCCCCAACACATTCCCTGGCCCATGCAAAAATTGGAAAAATAACTCTCTTTTTTATGTATCTGTATAATGTTCTGAATAAATTCAATTAAAATTATAAATATTCATTTGATGTCAATGATCATCAACAAAATGGTATCTGTTATTTTCCCTTTTTCAGGGTTAACACGAGTAGCAGAATTTCCACAGAGAGTTGCAGACACACAGAGAGAGAGATAAATGAACAATCAGAATATATTATTTCTTCATTGCATGTACAACTAATACTTATGTACTCTGTGTGAAATACAATTTATGTGGTCAGGTGTAATTTTAAAGTTAATGAAATAGAGCCAGATAAGGCTCATCCATGTACGTATTTCTTAAGGGATCTCTGACAACACAATATAAAAATCATCCGGCTACCCAAACATTTGTGGGAGGTTTGGTGACCTAATGGTTATTGTGCTGGACTCCGGATCGAGCGGTCCGGGTTCGAGACCTGGCCCGGGCACTACGTTGCGTTCTTAGGCAAGACACTTTACTCTCATAGTTCTTCTCTTCACCCAGGTGTATAAATGGGTACCGGCTTATTTACTGCTGGGGGAGGGGGGGGGGGGGGGTTAACCTGCGATGGACTAGCATCCCATCCAGGGGGAGTAGAAATACTCCTAGCCGCTTAAGAGTGAAATTCTCTATTTTTTTAGAATTTTAAGTCACGACTATAAAATCGAGATTTTTTTTATTATGCCAAAAAGACCCTTTGGGGGAACTATTTTCGAAAATATTATATAATACTTCCAGCGAGTTTTATTTTTGGAGTAAACGAGGAAAGTTTGTAATTCGAGCCCGTGCTGTCTGTACGCCGAAAAAAACTAATTAATTGAGAGCAATTTTGTGGCATTTTCAATGCGCTCGTTCTCAAGTTCAGAAACTTGCCACGAGTTCATTTTCACATGAATAATTAACCATCCTTAGGTCTTCATTTTGAACAGAAAATCTTTTTGAAATATATAACTGTTTACATCTTTTTACCCGTTTAAATATTCTACCGATCGCAATTTAATTTGCATACCAAATTTCACCTAACTTCAGAGGGCCAGAACTCCAAGGGTATACGTTTCTATCGGCAAAACATGGGTTCTTTGGAAAGGTTAATCCTTCCTTCTAATCATATCCGAAGCGTTAGGTTGGCCCGTAAAAAATGAGTGAGCTAGCACGTAAAATATATATGCAATTTTGACATGCTTCCGCCATATTTATTCTGCAGCTAACCGGGTAACGACGAACTATACATGACTATATTGTAATTTGGTCTTATACTATCGCCCTTATCAGTTTCAATGAGTTTACTTTTTTGCCACAAGACTACAATATCTTAATTTTTAACGTAAACGAACTGTAAAATAAAATAACAAACAAGACACTCGTACTCACCTCGTGTTGCCGTTAATTTATGCGCGGAAAGAGACTTGCCGCTTCTGTTGTTTTCATTTCCACTGAAGCATTTCCGTCCACGTCTTAGCTCGCAATTTGATCTGAATTAAGACGACATTCCTGACGTTTAGCAAGTAATCATATCCACCAAAACAGCAAATTCGTGCTATGTGCCGTTTGTTCGGCTTGTGTTTATTATACTCGTCACGCAAGAGAATTGATATCATATTTCCAACTCAAGTTGTTTATTTCCTACGTACGTGACATATGGACGACCATTGAAATAACCGGAGGGCTAGGGGTGGTGACTTTTTCCAAAAACAAATCTTACAAGAAAAACGGAAGTGATATGCATATTTTAAAAGGGCAAAGATGGAAAACATAAGGTAAAGAAAGAACCAGAACGAGCAGTTGTCATCTTTTAAAGGAGGAGTTTGAGGGGGGGGGGGGGGGGGGGGTTAGGGGTCATATTAAAAATAATGGATTTTGTGGGGGGAACAGGGGAAAACTTTCTGATTAAGAACGGGGAAATATATTTAACAGACACCATCTACCAGAACTCCCTCCCCACCCCATAAAAACTGAACGGTCCCAGGAGCCCCTAAATGTCGCTTAATCCAAAAACAAACCCGAGCCGAATGAATTACATTAATGATATTTATAATAATTCTTGCGTAAATCTTAGATGCGTTACAAAAAAGGCCTGTATCTTTAGGCAAAAACTGAACATCATGCAAAGCTTATGCCCTAGAATAAAATCCGGCAAACAAGTAGGCCGAATATTTTTACCCCTGCACTGCCCTCCAGCTATTTTTAATGGTCCGTCCATTAGGTAATAATAGGGACTTTAAGATACCTGGACGGCTGACCTCGTGAACGGTGCGAGGACGGTAGAATTTCGCGGAGAGGACTGGGCCGATGTCAGCGTTCTTGGTGGGAACTGTCAACGTTAAGAGCCGGCGTGTGTGAACGCAGGACGGCTTCGTTAGTGGATCAACAATTCCTTAGCCCAAAACATGCGAAAAAAACATTTGGCGCTTCTAGCCCAAAGTCCGGGACCAGAAAGCACTTTTTTCATTCACAGGGAACAAATTCCAAGAGAAATTTTTGTAGAAACACAAGCAAGAAAGTTCATAATTCACTCACGTGGCTTCGCCATCAGCATTTATAAAAGCACAGCAAATATATTCGCAACCGCAAATAAAACTTATCTTCTTTACTTTTTATCAGTACCACTGAACCAAGAAGACCATAAAGAACCACCTAACAAAGTAAAAGAATTAGGAATAACGAGATTTTTAAATGAAATCATACAAAAAGCAGTCACGTTCACTGGTGGACGGCAAAACTCTACTTCTCACGTCCTCGACAACAGCTGGACGGAGCTGGACGGCAATGTGCGTGGAGCGGGCATGCGCAATATAGGCTACACGCGAATAGTTACTTCCGGTCAGCCATCCTCGAGGTCAGCCGTCCAGGTATCTTAAAGTCCCTAATCTGCGTCCGCATGACCACAATGTGCACTGCGCCAAACAAGCCGTGGCAAATACTGAATCTTTCCGTAAGACTCAGTTGTGACAATACACTGTAATATTTCCTTAAAGAACATGTGAGGTCCTCAAAAAACTAGCTGCAGTGGTTCTAATTATTAATTAATTTAACTGCAACACATTTTAGGGTACAAAGAAATGGATCTGCCGCTAGAACTTCACAAACGTGCGCTACAACACGGAGGCGCGCGCTACTTCAACGCCGATTTCACTTCCAGTGTTCACGTTCCCCTTGACCAGCGGTTCGCAATACGCGACTACAAAAATTACGCATACGTTTTCTTGGCATTGAAACACGCTCACAAATATTTCACACACAGTTCAAGTGCGAGGATACTATCAACCGCTAATCCAGAACAGAGCGCCCGCCACAAGAACAACCAGCCACAAGTTCCTCCAGCATAGCTATATATGGAGCCTTCTTCCTCTGACCGGTGCTTGGGAACTCCAATTCGAACTTTTCACAAAGCAATTGCAACAAGCCCAGCTTAAGTTTTTTCAAGGTATTGTTTTTGACCATTTCACAGATGTTATATTAGTCAAATGTTATGGGGTGATCAGCCTGAATGCTCGTAAGGATTTCCTGTCGTGCTTCGCAAAAATTGGACTCTTCCTGAGCAGCACAAATGTCGTCTTCTGTTGGCACCACTTGTTTGCGGACTTAAGCTGCGAGTCGACTAAAAAAGGAATGATTTGTGTAACTGTAAGAAACTCTGTTGGTTGAAACAGAAAATTGAGGGACCACTAGTAGACTAATGGATTTAATGTTAGTTAGGATCTTTTCATTAGAAAAAAAGGAAGAAATAGCTTTTTGTCATTCCACGTCATTATTACCTGCGCTGATTCCAGTTCACTGCTTTCTGAATGGTCTGTGTCATATTCAGTTTCAGATGTGGAAGGTACCAGTAGGCAGGAAGAGGCCTCCAAGGAGGTAGCGTCTGAACTCAGTTCCAGTGTCGAAGTATTGTCAATGAGGCTTTTTACATGTTCCCTGCATCGCTTGCAAATTGCTAAACGAAAGAGAAAGATATTTTTTCACTGCTATCTCACATGATGGGAGGCACGGTGGCCTACTGGTTAGCGCGCCGGATTTCGGATCGAAAGGTCCTGGTTCGAGCCCTGGCTGGGGTCACTGTGTTGTGTTCTTGGGCAAGACACTCCCAGGTGTATAAATGGGTACTGGCGAAATAATGCTGGAGGGTACCCTGGGATGGATTAGCATCCCATCCAGGGGGAGTAGAAATATTCCCAGCCGATAAATGCAACCGAAACCGCGATAAACTCTGGCAGTATGGACCGCTTGGCTCAAGGCTTCCTTTTTTAATGTCACATATTTGTATGGTTTTGTAAGTTAGTAAAAGAGGGCAAATTTACTTTAAAAAATGATAAATATAAATACTCCATTGGTGGAAGCCTTGCACCCACAAGTGGTATTGGCATGTCGATTATGTCAACGTAAAAAAATAAAACACAGACATGAAACGCAGTGGACCATGATGTTTTGGCTGTTTTCAAAATACTTATTTGTTGGTAACCTCGTGGCTATTATGTCTCTGATAAATTGTGACGACCTTAAAAACGGCTAAGAGGGAGACTAGAAGACAAGTGTATGTACTCACGAGTTCCAACAGGATGAAGTTCCCCAGTTTCGATGAATACGAAAGACGATTCCCTACTATTCATTCCGCGGTCTCCCTTCGCTGTCAAAGATTTGTGACCAGCTAATTGATATGGAACGCCGCATCTCACTTTTCCACATCTCCAACGTAGGCCATATTTCTCTCGATGGTGAGGACAAATTATCATTGACAAATGGTGCTCTTCAACTCTAAATATACCTGAGAAAAGTAAGTGTAAATGTCACGAACAAATAAAATGCGGTCGTCCCATGAAATACAAAGTGTTAAATATGAAACAAATCAGAATGTTACCTGCCCTTGCCAGCAACAACTTAGATTCATCACAAATTGCTTCATCTGGTCCAATTTTCAACGACGTCAAATGCGAGGATCTTTGAAACTAGATCCACAGCCTGAAACGCTTTCCAATAACGCCAAATAATTGCAGGATGCCATGTTAAGTAATCATAACGCCAGAGAAATTTCGTCGGCCCGTAAAAAGCGAAAAAAATATTACTTATTCTTTCTAAATGCATTTTATTGACATTTTGATTGACAAGAACTCGCTACTTCTTCAAACAGTACGCACTATAAATAGCTACGAAGAAAACGAGACAAACATTGAAATTAAATTATTTTATTTTAAAAGTAAAGAAAGCTTTTCAAATGCTTCAGTAAAAAATTTAGGCCCTCAAATTTTTACAGAACATGCACAAACTTACAGTACGAATCCAAATTCAAAACAAAGTTCTTTCCTTCCGGTCATCCGTGCACGTGATCCAGCTTGTTTTCCGCTCTATTGCAATTTTCTTGCGTGACGAGAATAATCAGAATAATTAACATGGCACGATAAAAGGGCCCTGTACACGAATGCATCGTTTGAAAGATATTTTATTACTTCCTGGATGTCCTCTTGATTCAAACTAAAGTGAGTTATTATGAAAACTAAAAATAAGATCAACGGAAACGGTCAACAGCGACAAATCTCTTTCCACGCAGTCTTCCGCACATAAATTAACGGCGGCACGACGGTGAGTGTTTGTTTGTTGAGTGCCTTGTTTTTTTATTAAAACAATTCGTTTACATTAAAAATTAAGATATTGTAGTTTTGTGACAAAAAAGTAAACTCATTGAAACTGACAAGGGCGATAGTATAAGACCAAATTACAATATAGTCATGTATAGTTCGTCGTTACCCGGTTAGCTGCAGAATAAATATGGCGGAAGCATGTCAAAAATGCCTATATATTTTACGTGCTAGCTCACTCATTTTTTACGGGCCAACCTAACGCTTCGAATATGATTAGAAGGAAGGATTAACCTTTCCAAAGAACCTATGTTTTGCCGATAGAAACGTATACCCTTGGAGTTCTGGCCCTCTGAAGTTAGGTGAAATTTGGTATGCAAATTAAATTGCGATCGGTAGAATATTTAAACGGGTAAAAAGATGTAAACAGTTATATATTTCATAAAGATTTTCTGTTCAAAGGGAAGACCTAAGGATGGTTAATTACTCATATGAAAATGAACTCATGGCAAGTTTCTGAACTTGAGAACGAGCGCATCAAAAATGCCACAAAATTGCTCTCAATTAATTAGTTTTTTTCGGCGTACAGACAGCATGGGCTCGAATTACAAACTTTCCTCGTTTACTCAAAAAATAAAACTCGCTGGAAGTATTATATAATATTTTCGAAAATAGTTCCCCCAAAGGGTCTTTTTGGCATAATAAAAAAAAACTCGATTTTATAGTCGTGACTTAAAATTCTAAAAAAATAGAGAATTTCACTCTTAATAATGCTGCAGAAACCTGGTTACGCTCCAGCCTGATGAGCCACTTGGCTCAACAGCAGGCTTTACCTACCCAAACATTTAATTCCCAGTGCCCACACTGTGAAGAACAGTAATCATGATAATGAGATACACAGTTCATCAATCTCTAAATTAATCTCACATGTTGCAATACAATAATAACTGATAAAATATATGTTGTTCATAGGCAAATTTTTACTTCACCAAAACCGAACTCAGTCATTAAATAATAAAACATTAAACACAGCTGTTTTGTTTTGTGGGTGTGTCTCACAGATTAGTTATTTGTTGTTATTTATAGTATCGGGAAATAATACTGTCACTGTTCCAATAGGGCCCCCGTTTGAGGGGAGGGGGGGGGGGGGGGTGGGACAAGCTACATGCAAAACTTTCCAGTTGTATGCATATGTACAGCTATAACATACCAGTTATGGTGGGTGTATGGATATTTTCTAGAGCAACGCTTTCTTTGTTCTAGTTTCTCTTTGAGAGTTTATATATCTTTGGGAGGTTATGCACAAACTGCTAGATGATCATCCTCTTTTGATTGATCGACTATTTTTACTTTTATTTGGTGCTGTTGTTCATGGTGAAAAACAATACATAATATATATAAAGAAAATAACACGAATAAAAAATCATTCTAAAAAAAATGTAAAGGGCATATAACCGGGGAGCTCCGCTTTTAGGCTTGCCTAAATCTATATATTATTTTCTATTGGAAGTGAACTTAAACCCAAATATTCCTCACCTCAAATATTTTTGAACGTTAAATACAGTACACTGTAGAATCTTTTTGTCTCAACAAAAAATTAGAAAATTTGGAGTCGATGTTGAATCTTCACACAGACTGTTCCATTCGTGCAGATTAAACTGTGTTATCAACAAGAACTGACCGGTAATTGATCATACCATAAGTGATGGTTGCGGAGCTACTCTGGTCTACCAGCAAGAATTCACTATTGAAATACAGACGATTGTAATTTTCCTGGCTTTCAAATGCAGTGAATTTTGTTAAAGGCATTAAAAATGGTTTGAAAGCCATTTAATTAACTAGGTCCGTCCAAGCAAGAAAGTATTTATCACAATTGGAAATATATATGTTAAAGTAAATGAATTTCACATCAAAATGATTATTAACTAGTTTGATTTCCTTTTTCTTTCATTTCATATTTACTATCATAATCCTTAAACAAAGGAAAATACAAGGCAAACTAGTTAAAAACAATTTTTAATTGAAACTTAATTAAAACCACAACATTTCATAAAAGAAATAATTTGTTTGGGCAGTAATTGCACAAAATCTCAGTGATGGTTGCAAGCGGGATCACAAGTGACTTCAACCGTAGGTACTTTAAATACCAACATAAAAAGAACCAGCTTCTACAGAAAGTAACACTGAAGAAAACGTCAGGAGCAAAGACCTTTTCAACGACAACGAGAACATGCGAAAAATGACCTCAGAGACCAAAAATAAACACAATAGTCTATTACCGAACCTGTCCGACCTGAATCCAATGGATCGACCGCATATCACTTTCGCAACAGCAAAAAAGTCATTTTTTTTAACTAGGTTCGTCTTTGCAAAAACGTCTTTATTACATTTGGTAAATATTATATCTATTAAAGCAAATGAAGTTCAGGTCAAAATGATTTTAAACTAGTTTGATCTGTATTTTCTCTTTTTTTTTTTACTACCATGTTTTAAACAAAGAAAACTGCAAGGCAAACCAGTTTAAAATATTTTGACTTAAAAAATTAATTTTAGCTACAGCATATAAAGTCTCCATATCTAATCAATTGCGATTTCTTACACTCTCGACATGTACAGGAAACTCCAATATAACCATGCTTGCATTCGGCTGTGGGCAACCAAAAGCTTTAATTAAATTTAGTCCTGAAGTAGTGATCGTGGAGTTAGGTCATTCTAACGACTTGAGAGTAAATGTCGGTAACAATCAAAGAAAAAATTGCGTCAACACGGTCCAATCCGGTAGTGGTCGGTAGTATCTCATATCGTGCGATGTTTTGACAAAAGAGACTTTATACATATACTTCATCAAGGTTTTATTTTCATTATAGTATGATCTTGTAAATCTTTAACATGAACGCCGAAGAAATACTTTTACTTCTTCTCAAATTTGGCCTTGCAAGTAAACACTGATCAGACACCTTTGGGATTTGCCAGAATTTGACCTGGTCTGTAACGAAACTAGTACTCCATACCAGTAAAACATCTTTAGAATTATCAAGTTTAACAAAATAAAAATCAAGAACAGGAAATTAAAAGACTGAATTTTCTACATTGGGTTCGAGTAGTTCCTACAGCTTGTCCTTTCATCGTGCTAAATTGAAAGACAATACATCAGCCACCAACTTCTAAGAAAAAGAACAATGATTATAAACTGTGTTTAACAAAGCAGCTTTTAACGTGCTTTTTAAATTTAGCTTTAGCTTCAGTGTTAATGGTGTACAAGACCGGTAGAGCTAAATGCAAATTAACGTTAGCTGTTGGCGTGACCGAAATAAATGCTAGTTTTTCATTAAAATGACAGACAAGTTCTTATGGACATGCACTTAAAGCAATCAGAAACCCATGAAGCAATTTAGCGCTTCTACTTCATTCCTCGGAGTAAGACGGAAAGTCAATTTGTTTTGCGCGGAAGTGAATAGTCAGGTAGCTCGACAATCCAATCACGTCTGGCGAAATATACTATACGCTAGATTGGTAGATGCATTGGGTAGGAAAAGAAAAGAGAAGAAAAAACAAAAAGAAAAAAAGAAATCAAAGAAATGAAGAAAGTATTAACAACATAACACAGAGCACTCGTAGAAATTCGTCTTTGTTTATTTTAATTCAAATTCAAACAAAGATATTTCGTTTACGAACACATTTTCCCATATGGACAATGCATAATGCTTTCTTTAATATATTAGCCCATTGAATCCCCTTGGTATCTTGTCTCCCTTAACCTGTCCAGAGAATTGAAATCCATATCTGATGAGGCAATAAAATTAAAAGCGTTATCTTCTCAACTTGTATTGTGCACGACACAATGCTACCACTTGATTCAAAAATTTAAATATTTTTCCTGATTTCTGATGGCTTGCTTCATTACCTCAGTGGTAACTTGATTGATTGGTTGATCGGTGGATCGCTTGTTCGGACCGATCGATTCTTTAACTGATTGGATTGATCTGATTAACTGATTGATAGTAGATGGATTAATGGTCAGTTGACTGACTGACTGACTGACTGACTGACTGACTGACTGACTGACTGACTGACTGACTGACTGACCGATTGACGGACTGACTAACTGACTGACCGATTGACTGACTGACTGACTGACCTACCGACTGTCTGACTGACTGACTGACTGACTGACTGACTGACTGACTGACTGACTGACTGACTGACTGACTGACTGACTGGCTGAATGAATTCTTGATTTTTGGTTCTACTCACACGTGATTTTTGATAAGACTGAAAATCAGTTTTCCTTCTGCAATATGTCCAGTCCCATTGCAGTGCGTTTTTCAGCTGCGAGAAAGCAAGAATGGAAAGAAGAAAGTTTCAAAGACGTTAATTTAAAATTAAAATTTCAATGTTTTTTTATCAAACCTTCTAAACTTTTTTCTTCGTTTCTTTCTTTTGTGGCGGCAATATAACATATTTCCCCATCCTTCTTACCTGGTGCGTTACAGTAATCACTGTCACAGCAGCTCTGGGAACAATCCGTAAAGGTATAGCCGCGAGTTTCAAAGATTGCTCTCGCCCTCTCACAAGCCACCGCCTCGTCACAATCGACAGTCGACCTTGTGCAGTTCGCTACCACAATGTTGGAGGAGGTATCCAATGTGAAGGCTAAAATACCACATTTATCGTAGTCGCCTTCACAATCCACCGTTTCATCATCTATGACCAAGTAGTCCTTATAAGTGGTCTTGTGAAGGCAACTGATGCTGTAACCTGGTGGAATAACAGCGAGAAAACCACAAAGAAGGCTCACAGCCTGCAACGAAAAATAAGATCATCTTTTTAACCCATTCAGCGTCTGGACATTTTTACAAAAAAGCATTTTTTGGAGAGATTTGACTTTTTCTGGTCAGATATGAGCTAATTCTGCTCCAAACTACTTAAAACGGCATTCATTTGCAACATGAATAGCTGCCTTTCTTTTCATCATCGCATTTTAAAATATTTTTGTTCGGGCATGCACACAAATCAAAACTTCGAGATGCCTTTTTAGTTATTTTTGCTTAAAGATGATGACGACAGAGTTTGAACAAAGGGCAATGTTTGTCACGGCCGGTTTTGGCCGAAAAAGGCGCCAATTGGTCAAATAATTGCACTTGACGGGGATGATCGATCTTATTATGAGAAGTGGGCCGAGTAGATGAAGGGGTTGCGGGACAAATGAATGTGCCTATATAACAAACAAAAATCAGCAGATTGTTAGGACATGGAAATATTTATAGTAAGTAGATAAATTTAAAAAAAGAAACAAAAGCAATTTTTCAGATGCTAGTAAGATCATTTCTTACCACGATGAAAGAAACCTTTCCAGCCATTAAAACACTTTTAAATCCCTGGCCTGTAAAACACTGAAATTAAAGTAAAAAGATTATTATGGCAAAGATGGACACCACACCAGACGCAGAAATGTATCATTTTTTGAATAAGATTCCCTTGATTCATTAAAATTAAAATTTCGAAGGTAGTTTAATTTCGGTTCAGTAATTATAGTGTAATTCAGTATCAATATTCTCAAGCCAGTTTTCAGTTTTAGCCTTAAAAACGGGACTCGTTAATTTGCGGTCGAGGCCTCCTTATCGGTAAAATAGATAGCTGGCGCATCAAGGCAAACGGCAAACGCTACGAGCTGGACTGGTCAGTGGCGTCTAAAAGCAAGGAAAACGAAGTGTCTTAGTCACATTAAATTTCACATAACGTTGACCAGTCTAGCCGCCGACAACCATTTAGACAGTGAGACATTATCGAACATTACTGTCAGGACCGAAGTTTCATTTTTGGATTTGCGGCAGTGTTTGTTTGTTTCCTAATCATAATCCATCCCTCTGCTTTGAGACCTTCCTGACAAATCGACTGTGGTGTTAACATATTTCCATCAATATTATATTGCCAATGACATGAAAATGCTGCGGAAAACATGGACTGGGAGGGGATATGCGTAGGCGAAGCGAAGAAAATTCATAGTTCCATCAAACAGTGTTCTCATTGCGATATTTTAATCTTTTATATCTCGAAGCTGGAACGTCATAGCTGCGACTCATTGTTTTGCACTGGAAAACCAGCCCGTCTAAAACGAACACACGAATAACAATTTAGTGCCGGACATTTTGCTGACGGCGTATGCGTTGTAAGCACGCAAGCGTTGCGAAAAATACGTTTGAAATCCAGGGTTGATTCACAACTCACCAATTCCAACAAATCTAAAAACTTTGAACGAAATCGCCCGCTACAACTGCCTCAGATTATTTTCGTCAGATAACTTCCCCCTTTATAAACTGCAATTTGTTTGGTTCTGATAGCACGTTAAACCTGATTGGTTTGATAAACAAACATACTCCGAACACTACATCGTCCCCTGCGATGACTAAGGAGCTATTTTTGAAAAAAAAAAATAACTAAAAATAATAATTTTACTGCACACTCAAGGTTAAACAGATACACCGACGAGGTGTAATTTGGAGGCGGTCGTACAAACCAACAAGCCAGCGAGTGAATCGGCATTTATCTGCATAAAGTTTTTCATAAAACAACAAAATGTTCCTTTCCAGTGATCGACAATAAAAAGAACAGATAAAGCTTGATTCTCCTTAAATACATGTGATCAAAACTTCCCAAGAAAGAGCATGCGCATCTTGAAAGTTTTGTACTTAAAAAAATGGACGCTTTCAATGTCCTAAAACAGCCCGAAATTTATTTTGCAGGTAATGTACTCGCAAACTAAGCCTCAGCTAGAGATCGTAGCCCGGGTATGTAGGCTCATGATGGAGTGGTCGGTAAAGTACCAACATTTATTTTATGTACTAGAATTAAAATAAAACTCAAATATTCCTCACCTCGGATTTTGTTGAACGTTAGATGCAGTACACTGCAGAATTTTTCTGTCAACCAATTAGCAAAACTTCGAAGTCGATCTTGAATCTTCACATGCATAGACTGTTCTTTTCGCGTAAAATAAACTGTTTTATAATTATACACAAAACCAAACCGGTAATTAATAATACCTAGTGATGGTTGCTGAGTTTCTGTGGTCTATCGGCAAGAATTTACTATTGAAATACAAAAGATTGTTATTCACCCGGCTTTCAAATGCAGTGTCTTTTGTAAAAGGCATTGAGAAATGGTTTGAAAGCCATTTAATTAAATGGGTCCGTCCTAGCTAAAAATATTTTTATCACATATGGTGATATGTGTTAAAGTAAATGACGTTCATGTCAAAATGATTATGAACCTTAACAAAGAAAAGTACAAAGCAAACAAGTTAAAAATAACTTTGTTTGAAAAATTATTTGTAACTTCAACCAATAAAAGTTATTTATTTGTTTAATGCCGTATGCATGTAACTGCTGTCGTTGTTGTTGTTTTTGTTAATTTCAGTAATGGTTGCAAAAGGGATTGCAAAAGACTTCAACCGTAGGTACTTCAAACCTCCGCTTAAATAAACAGAACCAGCTTGTATAGAAATTGTCTGCATGAAGAAAGCATGAAAAAAAAACTCACTCGACTTTTACAAAGACAACGCGAATGTGCAACAAATGATACTAGAGACCAAAATAAAACACAATAGTCCGATTATCGAACCTGCCTGACCAAAATTCAATGAACGATCACATGAGCGCATGTTACTTTTACGACGGTGAAAAAATTCACCAGAATTTTAACGAATAGCTGCGCGATGAGCTTCTTTCAGTTCTAAATAAAGAGCTTGTAACTTAAAACATTTTGAAAAGTCAAAGCAGTTTAACTCTTGTGCCGTGAACGCAACAAACGTTAAAAAATGACATTTCCCTGTGCTCACTCTAATTTAATATCGCCACTCCAGTCTATTATAAAGATTTGACCAAGAAAAATGATACATATTCTTGTTTTCGCACTGTATAATGTTTGGTTGCAACTTACCAACAGGCAAAAACACTTGGAATTTGAGAGACACTAGCAGGCTAATGAAATTCACCATGACACGAAAAAAAAAGTACTGTAAAACGAAACAAGATAATGTTCCCTTGTGGAAACGTTAAAGGCAGATTTTTTGATGGAAACTGTTCTGTCCTAAAATATTTTATCATATTTTGGCTATGTGTTCTTTTACCTTATTTGGTTTTATACTCTTTTCTCGAAAGTTCATATAATTCCATCAAAAACACTTAATTTTCCAGCCATATTTAAATCGTTTACGACTCGACGTTGGAACGTAGTAGCAGCGACTTACAATTTTGCTCAGTTAGTTTTTGCCATCTTGTGCCATGCTTTCAGTTATTTGGTTTTCAAATTGGCACTCGACTGGGCGCAGTAAGGATTAAAACATGTAAGGAGAAATTGCGCAAAACATGACTTTCTTAGCACAGTATTACCTTAATTGTACTTTGGACAAGCCCACTCCATAACCTTTGTTGTGTTTTAAAAAAAATTAATCAGAGGTTTCTTAAGACATGAATCTATGACATCTACTTCGACTCGGTCGGCACATGGCCCCTATCATCGCCGTGAACACGCATGTTTGGAAATGAAAACGACTATTTCTACTTTCCTAACAAGTGTATACTACTCCCGAAGTCTAAGCTTGAAGAGGTAGCCGATGAACTGGTCGATAACGTACCTGAATTTTATATTATGTATTGGAATTAAAATAAAACCCAAACATCCCTCGCCTCGTTTTGTTTAACGTTAGATGCAGTACACTGTAGAATTTTTCTGACAACCAATTAGCAAAAATTAAAAGGCGATGTTGAATCTCCGCATACACTGTTTTCAGTTTTAGTGCAAAATAAACTGTTTTATCAACAGAAACTGATCGCTAATTAATCATACTTAGTGACGGTTGCTGAGCTACTGTGGACTTACGACAATAATTTACCATTGAATTACAAAAGCTTTTTATTTTTAAAAATGTGGTGTCACTTGTAAAAATATTTCTTTTTATAGGTTGTAGTTAAAAATATATTGTCAAATATAAGTTATTTTTTAACTAGTTTGCCTTCTATTTTTCTTTGTTTAAGGATTATGGTAATAAATATGAAATAAAGGAAAATCCAAATCAATCTAGTTTTTACTTTTTATTTGAATTTTATTTTGATTGAGCTTCATTTATTTTAACACATTAAATGTGAAAAACATTTTTTTAGCTTGGGCGGACCCAGTTAATTAAATGGCTATCAAACCATTTCTCAATTCCTTTTACAAAAGACACATTTTACAGCAGGGAAAATAACAATCATTTGTTATTCAATGGTAAATTGTTGTCGCTAGTCCACAGTAGCTCAGCAACAATCACTAGGTATGATTAATTATTTTGCACAAAAAGAACAGTCTATATATACCTGATCGAAGAAACGTTGACCCGTGAAAAGCTCAAACTATGAACGATAAGACCGAATAGTATTATGGGTAGACAGCATTGGTAAGCTTAGTAGTATTCCATTTATTTATAATCAAGGTAATATTTTCAATTTTTCTTTAAAAGCATGATTTATGCAACCTGTCGTATGGTTATGTTCATTCTGTCAGAGAAGACGATTACTTTTTCCGATTTCCCAGTAAACATTTGGGTCGCATCGTTTATCGTTCAGGCTTTTCACGGGTCAACGTTTCTTCAATCAGGTGTATGTGGAGATTCAACATCGTCTTCGAAGTTTTGCTAATTGGTTGACAGAAAAATTCTGCAGTGTACTACATCTAACGTTCAATAAAATCCGAGGTGAGGAATAATTGAGTTTTATTTTAATTCCAATACTGATACATGTATAATACTGAAATTCTGCTTCAAGCTGAAGCTTTGCGAGTACATTACTTGCAAAAAATTACAGCTGATTTTAACTTCAGACATTGAAAGTGTTCGAAAATCATTCTAAGGGAACATACCATGAACGTAATGGCGCTCCTGAAAATATCTAATTGCCGTAACCGTTCATCAGTAAGATGCCAAAAATACGAGCAATTCCAAAATTGGTTTCGGCTCTATTAAATCCTCTGCTAATTGCAGAATATTTTAGAAGGAACCACTCACGATGTGAGCACAGTTACAGTCAAGACAAAATAATAAGGAAAATAACGTTAAATAAATACAAACAGTTAAATTACAAACTAAGCACACACGTCAAATAAGTCCGGCCTGTTTTAGAGTATGCTGCCCCAGTCTGGCAGGCCATCCCTGGCTACCTCTCCGATGCAATAGAGCGGATACAAAAATGGGCGCTTCACATCATTTATCCTGAAGCCGAATCATATGCTCATGCCTTACAGCTTGCTCAATTATTAAGAATGGACACTAGAAGAGAAGACTTATGCGGTATCAAATGAAGTCAGATGAACATCCTATTCACCATCTGCTACCGAGACCAGCACTGATAGAGTCTAAGTATAATGTAAGGCAGAAAGCGCCAAAGTTTTACCTGTATAATAATGCCATAACATGTAGGACAAAGAGAGCTGAAAGCTTTTTCACATTTCGATACTTTTTGTAATTAGTCCTTTTTTGATAGATTTTTTATTGTAAATAGTAGACTTTTCATTTAATGTAAGTGTCACTCGATAATCCAGTTTCTTTTAACTGCAAAGAGATTAAAAAAAACTATTATTGTAATTCGTACGACTAATCGCAGCGACAAAATTCTGTCGCAGCGACAAAGATTGATGCAGAAATGCACCATGTCACACGAGGCAACATGTCGCAGCAACCTCTCGCCGCGAGATGTTGCAGCGACTTGTCGTCTAATGTGTCCCGACCTTAAAAGCATGGTAAAAGATGGGGAAAAATAACGGAGCAAAACAATTAGTCGCAGCTATAAGTTCCAGCCTCGCAGTGATTTGATGAAACTATCAATCTTTTTCTCCCTCTTATTTAAAAAATAGTGCCTCTCTGCGGAGTGTCTCGTTGTTTGCATCTTTGCTATAATAATAATCAATTTACTTTAATTTCAGTGTTTTACAGGCCATAGGTGTTATAATGGCTGGGAAGGTTTCTTTCATCGTGTTAGAAATGATCTTATTAGCATCTG
This sequence comes from Oculina patagonica, assembly GCF_052425735.1. Classification (NCBI taxonomy): domain Eukaryota; kingdom Metazoa; phylum Cnidaria; class Anthozoa; order Scleractinia; family Oculinidae; genus Oculina; species Oculina patagonica. Next base: position 26,016,551 of record NC_135769.1, read on the forward strand.
ATTAATTACTTCTGTTTTTATTTTTTTTTCCGATTTATCTACTTAATATAGTATACCCATGCTAACAATCTGTTGATTTTTATTTGCAATAGGCAGACTCCTTTGTCCCGCAACCATATTATCTACCAAGCCCACTTGTCATGATCGATTATTTCCCATTGATTTCAATTCTTTAACCAGTGGGCGCCTTCGACAACCAAAACTGGCCGTGACAAACATTGCCTTTTTTCCACCACTGACGTCATCATCTTCGACTAAAAATGACCAAAAAGGCATTAAAGTTTTGATTTGTGTGTTAGCCCGAACAAAAATATAAAATGCGATGCTAGCGGAGAGAAAGGCAGCTTTCCATGCATGTTGCAAACGAATACCGTTTTTAGTAGTTTGGAACAAATTTAGCGCTTATCTGAACAAAAAAATGTCAAATCTGTCCAAATTTTTTTTTTTTTTTTTTTACAAAAATCTCCAGTGGGTTAAATAGATGACCTTATTTTCGTTGCAGGCCGTATGCCTTCTTTGTGGTTTTCTCGTTGTTATTCCACCAGGTTACAGCATAAGGTGCTACCACAAGACATTTTATAGCGACTTGGTCGCAGATGATGAAGTGGTGGATTTTTCAAGGCGAAGACTACGATAAATGTGGTATTTTAACCTTTACATTGCATTCCTCCTCCAAAGTTTTGGTAGCAAACTGCACCAGGTCGGCTCTGGATTGCGACGAGGCGGTGGCTTGTGAGAGGGCGAGAGCAATCTTTGAAACTCGCGGCTATACCTTTAAAGATTGTTTGTCGAGCTGTTGTGACAGTGATTACTGCAACGCACCAGATAAGGAGGAAAGGGAATATGTTAAACTGCCGCCACAATAAAGAAAGGAAGAAAAAAGTTTAAACCTTGCAAAAAAGTGCAGATTTTTAAAGCATATACATGTACATACGAAAATAATCGTCAGCAGTCGACATTTCGGCATCATCTTGACGCCATTTTCAAGACTAAAATAAAATAAAGTTTGCGATGTCGTGAAAGAGTTACTAAATTTGCATAAAAAATCCTAGATAAATACTTTTGCACGGACAGAGTCAGTTTGCACTATCAGTTAGGGATTGGTCGCAGCTTACGGATGAAAAGCATCTCTTTTGATTAGGCAATCCATTTTGTTCTTACACTTTGCAAGTCCGTGAGATTGATTTAACAAAGACGCAGGCATTTAAACATTGTGATCGTCCACGGAGTGCTTTTATCCGCAAGGTGCGACCGATCCTTGACCAATCCTTAGTCTTGAGAATGGTGTCAAGATGATGCCGAAACGTCGACTGCTTCCAATAATTTTCGCATATATATATGCTTTACTTAATCTCTTCTGATCAAACGGTTTTGATTGCTATCTAATTTCAAACGTCTTTGAAATTTCTTCTCGCAGTTGAAAAACGCACTGCCATGGGACTGGACATAATGGAGAAGGAAGGCTGTTTTCTAGTCTTATCAAAAATTACATGTGAGTAGAACAAAAAATCAAGAACTCAGTCAGTCAGTCAACCAACAAACTAGTCGGTCAGTCAGTCAGTCAGTCAGTCAGTCAGTCAGTCAGACAGTCAGTCAGTCAGTCAGTCAGTTAGTCAGTCAGTCAGTAACGTTTTTGCAACGTTACGGTATCTAAGGCAAATTCCTAAATGTCATTAAGTCCATGTATTCTTCGATTAAGAGTTGTGTTCGCATAAATAAAAGCACAACAACGGATCTGTTTTCATGCAAAAAAGGCATAAGGCAAGGTGATGGATTAAGTCCAGTTCTGTTTTCTTTGTTTATGAATGATTTACCAGATTACTTTAGAGTCAACAAATGCAAAGGGGTAGTATTAAACAATCAATTACTTAATTGCCTAATGTACGCAGATGATCTATTAATATTAAGCGATTCTCCAGAAGGATTGCAACAATCACTTGACGTTATTCATAAGCACGCTCAAGAACGGAAACTAAAAGTAAACACCAAAAAATCAAACATCATTGTATTTAGTGGTAACGGTCAGAACAAACACAAAAAAGATTTTAAGATGGTTTCCGCACAATTTTCGAGCAATACAGGCAAAAATAAAGTTACCAGAAAGACCTCTTAGCATGGCAACAGTTTTAGTACAGCTAACAAAAACCTGCCAAAAATTTAGCACTCAAGCTGACCCCGCGAGAGAAAAATGGATTTGAAGTTGTCTTTATTTCAGTTAAAACGGACGTTTTGTGCCAGTTCAAAACAAAATGGCGCTCGTTTTATACATTTTTTCGAGGTTTGACTTTAATTTTCTCGAGAATGCTTTAGAATTTAATTGCGGGGTCACTAAGACAAATGAATTTCGATGAGATCTTTTAAATAGTATACAAACTGTTGCCGTGCAATGAGTAGATTTTTGGTACTTTATTTTTGCACTCATTGCTCGAACTTTCAGCGGAATCCGTCTTAAATACGACAATGAAACTTTAAATATTGTCGACAAACAAACATATCTAGGCATAGAAATGACATCTTCTGGTCGTTACACCTATGCAAGAGAAATAATTAGCAAAAAGGCTACCAAAATTATTTCCATCATTAAACGATTTCTATCCAACATTGATTCATCAACAATTGTGATACGAAATAAACTTTTTGATGCTTTAGTTAAACCCATACTTTTATATGGTTGTGAAATATGGGGACCCGAACTTTTATCCTACAAAACACATTTCGATAAAAGTACAATTGAACAAGTTCACATCCGGTTTTGCAAACAAGCATTAAATGTACCATGGTATGCAGAAAACGTAGCATGTAGAGCAGAACTAGGTCGATACCCTTTAGCAATAGACATTAAAGCATCTATCTTATGCTATTTTCAAAGATTAGAACATAAGATAACCAATCCCATATTAAATGATGCATTTCTTTACGCCAAAAAACATACTAAATCTGTTAGTTTATTAAATGATGATGAAGCATTAGGAATTCTCTCCGATAATGACACATCAGCCCCACAACTTTCAACGAATTCTTGCTCTAAAAGTAAACATAGGTTAAGGAAAAATTATTTCCAAAATTGGTCAAAGGTCCGAAATTGCGCGTCAGTTAGCTCTAGAGAAAAATTCACTCACAAAGAAGATAAAAAAGATTACCAATTAGAAGAGTATCTCACTACAGTTAAAAATCCAGCGCATCGAATAAAAATAACTAAACTAAGATTAGGGGTACATTCCCTACGCATACAGACTGGAAAATATGAAAATTCAGGAGCATCCATACCAATTGAAGAAAGAAAGTGCTTGGTATGTAAGGAAAACCACATAGAGGACGAACAGCATTTTTTAATGTATTGCAAAGGGTATAATGATATTAGAAAAGAGCTTCATTCAATCGTGTCACAAACTGATCCTCGCTTTGTAGATTTAACTGATCATGAAAAAATAAAGTACCTTCTTAAACTAGATAATTATGCTACCTCTAGAATCATAGCTAAATATATCTTCCTAATGTTTCAAAAAAGAAAAGAAATTTTAAATTGAAAGTCATATCAATAAATAGTTGTATAATTAATAATCCAATAATTACCGTAAACGTTTGCATTGTAATTTCATTGTTTGTTATTAAGTAATTTGTTAGCATAGTTGCTATAACACCTTTATTGTAACTAGACCAATACCTCCCTTTGGAGTGTAAGGCACAATAAAGATTTACTGTTACTGTTAGTCAGTCAGTCAGTCAGTCAGTCAGTCAGTCAGTTAGTCAGTTAGTCAGTCAGTCAGTCAGTCAGTCAGTCAGTCAGTCAGACAGTCAGTCAGTCAGTCAGACAGTCAGACAGTCAGACAGTCAGTCAATCAGTCAGTCAGACAGTCAGTCAGTCAGTCAGTCAGTCAATCAGTCTGACAGTCAGTCAGTCAGACAGTCAGTCAGTCAGTCAGTCAGTCAGACAGTCAGTCAGTCAGTCAGTCAGTCAGTCAGTCAGTCAGTCAGTCAGTCAGTCAGTCAGACCATTAATTCATCATCTATCAATCATTCAATCAACTGATCCGTTAATTAATCAATCAATCGATCAGTCCGAGCAAGTGATCCACCAATTAACTATTCAATCAATTATGTTACCAGGTAATGAAGCAAGTTATCAGAGATTAGGAAAAATATTTAACTTGAATCCAGCGATATCATTGTGTATATAGGAGTTGAGAAGATAACGCTTTTAATTTTATTTGCCTCATCAGATACCGGTTTCAATCCTCCAGACAGGTTAAGAGAAACAAATACCAAGTGGATTTAAGGAGCTAATATGTTAAAGAAAGCATTATGTATTCATCATATGGAATAAAAGGTTGATAATAGATCAAACGAATTTTTTTTGTTTGTGTTTGAAAATAAAATAAAAAAAACGGATGTCTAAGGGCGCTATCTGTGCAGCTATGTGGTTAATACTTCCTTCCTTTCATTTATTCCTTTTTTCATTTGTTTCATTACCTTTTCTTTTCTTTTCCTACCCAATGCATCTACTATACCAATCTAGCGTATAGTATATTTCGCGCGCCGTGATTGGCTTCTCGAGCTACTTGACTGTTCACTTTCGTGCAGAACAAATTGACTTGCCCTCTTACCCCGACGAATGAAGTAGAAACGCAAAATTGCTTTAGGTCATGTCCACATGAATTTTGCCGTCATTTTAAGGAAAGGCTGGCAATTATGTCAGTCTTGCCAACAGTTTACTTTTATTTGGATTTAGCTATACTGGTTTATCTACGTTTTCAAAACACCGCACGATTTGAGATACTACCGATTTAGACCGTGCAGTCTTCTGTTCTCACCGACATTCACTCTCAAGTCGTTAGGACCTAAGATCACTACTTCAGGACTAAATTATTGCTTTTGGTTGCCCCATAGTCGAATGCAAGCATGATAGTGGTACCGAACCGCAATTGGGTAAATACATATCTTGAAATGACTTCCCTTCTGAGAAATCAAATCCTAAGTGTGCTGCCATCTAAAGAAGTTTTGGTATTTCAGCCGGAAGGACTTCACCATTTCATGGAGGGGAGATGTTTTCTCTCCCCGTAAAGGACAGACTACTTTAATTGATGATGAAAAATCTTAGAGTACGAGACGATGGAGGCTAATTACCCTAACGGTATACCAAAATAGCCGTACCAACAGGTTATAAAGTGATTTATAAAGCACGATGTCCAGACGACGATAGATACAATCCAAAATATTACTACAATCACATATGTTCGCTTTAAAGTTAAACAACGTGTCTGTATCTCAGCCCTAACAACAGGGAGAGAAGTCTGTCCACGCTTATTGCAGTCACTGTAAGCAAAGATACTGAAACTAAAGCATAGCCTACAATAACATACGAGGCTTGCGTACAGACTAAGATTCCATTCTACGTGAACCAGAGACATCCAATGGGTCACAATTAAAGGTTCAGCAATAAGACCAACACAGAGATCAGTTGTTGCCAGGCAGCGAAACAAGAGCTTAGAAGGAGGATGAAGGGAAGAATACTTGCGAAGGGCCACAAGGATCACTGTATTGCCAAGAAATGCAGTAATGGATAAAAAATGTTAAATGCTGAAAGGTATATTAACTCTTCGTGTATTCCACCTGACTAGCCAGGCGAACATCGCATTTGTGCAACGGGTTGAGTGTGCTTTTCCCCTCCGGTAAAGTTTAGTTTCGGTCATTATTTTAGAATGTGGACATTTGTAGCTTTAACAACAGACGTTTCGTCAAGATCCACCCAGCAACTCATAAGCTTAAACTTGATCATGCTTTGAATTTAAATGGCGACTTTATGATGTTGAATAATATGACATCTGTACAGAGCTGTCTGTTATTTTTTCAAACACGTCACAATTTTAATGAAAATTATCAGTTTGCGTAATTATTCAGAGGAAAGCAGCATATTTTATAACAAAAGCGCATTCTGAAAACCATTTGTTTTCTTACTAGGAAAGGCTTAGTAAAAATAACAAAAACTGCATGTCTTAAATAAAGCAAAATACATGAAGGTTATTTCCTTCAAAAAGTAATAACGGAATTTATTCGAGTGTGATCATCTAGCATACAAAAAAATGGTTCATCAGTTAACCCGTTGGTGTTAATGTACGTTTCTTGTATTTTCTGAGTTTAATATAATTTTTCTCGGCATCATGCTGAGGCTAAGATCACAGTATATTATTAAGTAATTCTACTGTAAATAATGTCACTGTATTGTATTTTAACAACCATGTTGTCTTGTAATTTAAGAAGTATTGTTACCGTAAAAAAAAAAAAAAAGATCACAGTATATATCATGAAGTTTGATGAACAAGATATTTTAACTTTCATTTTCTTAGGAAATGAGAGGTAATAGTTAACTTTTACGCTCGAAAAGTTAGCTCTCCAAATTCGCTGCCTATATCAACAGCACGAATATGATTAGCTAAATTTGACAATATAATTTAGCAATTGTTTCACACAGTTTTCGTTCAAGACCTCCACGTGGGAGGCGCGGTAACCTAATGCTTTAATAGCGCGCTTCACTCCGCTTCTAGCGATCCAGGTTCGAGCCAAGGCCTGGGTCACTGCGTTGGGTTCTTAGGCAAGATATCCATAGGGCCTCGATCTCTCTCCTCCCAGGTGAGAGATCGACGCACTAAAGGTACCGGCATTGGTGGTAAATTGATCAGGCACGTCATATATATAAGAAAAAGTAGGTAATTAACCCTCTTTTACAAATCCAATTTTTGGGGTAGTTTTTCATACGATATTGGTGTACTCGATAAAAACATGTGATAAGAGGTATAAATACAAAAAATAGACCATAGAAATTAATTGATAAAAGTTGTGAAGTAACAGGAAAAATGTCAAAGAGTTTAGCACGTTTAGAGTCAGCCTGTGTATTAAAATTTGGCGCAGTTTTGTTCATACGAAAACTCAAAAAGACATCAAGACCCACAGCCAACACAGAACCCACGCAGGAATTTAATTCTACTGCGGTTTTATAATTGCCCTACATTAAAGGTGTATCAGAAGTTCTTTGCCGCTTTTTATAATAACAAGGCGTACGCGCCGTTTTCAAACAAGATACAACTCTTAGGTCTAATTTAATTCGACTAAAAGACGCCATAGAACCAAGTAAACAAGACGGTGACGTATGAGATTCCATGTAAATGCTGTAAAGTATCAACGGCAGCGAACCAATATGCTACAAATAGCGACACGCAAACATCGACCTTAGTCGTCTGATGAAAACTAGCAGAGTATTAATAGCAGAGTATTACAGTCGAAACGTCGCGATCAATGCGAATCAGAATCCCTTTCGGACTTATCGTTCATAATTTATGCTTTAACCCTCGGACGTATAAGCAAACTCATACCCCCACCATCGTACAAGGGGGGGGGTGGATGGAACCCCTCCCCGGAGTTTTCGTTATATTAAGGCGTAGCGAAATTATTTTGCTCTCAGAAGAAAGCCCGTAGCTTACTCTACAAGATGGCATAATTTTAATTGGCTGTGACGTCATATGACGTAACGTGACGTCATCAGAGCCGCCATCTTGGATCCGCCATCTTGGATTTCAACATTTTCTTAGAAAGTCACAAAATAACAGAAATTGATGCAAAATCAAGTCAGAATACTTATGGAATGTTAAAATAAACAAATCGTGCAAATCTGTTTCAAAAAACTGGAAAAAATAAAGAAAAATGTTAAAAATGACGATTATTGGCAAGACCTGCCTGTATTTATGACGTTGCCATGACAACGTCAAATATCATGGACACATGGTTGACATATCAAAATTTCGGCAAAGGATGAATGAACAGCTACTGAAAATTTCAGTACTGTAGAGTAAATCGTTTTCTCAAAATTTGGAAAAAACCTTATGGGGGGGTGGCATCCACCCCCCCCCCCCCCTTGTACGTCCGAGGGTTAAAGGGTCAATGTTTCTCAGAGTTGGTATATCCGAAACACCAAACCCTTCCTAAAAACAGACTGATGGAGGTGAAAATCCATGGCCTGTAGGGAAGGTCAGAGAAAATTAGCAGGCGGAGAACTGAGTGGAACATAAGTGACTTTAACGGCTTAGTGAACAAATCCACAAACGTAGACGAAAGCTTTATTTATTATATCCTATTACGTTTCCCCTAAGCTACAGAGCTTAACGATTTATCAAACTAAATTTAACAAAATTTACATTTACTACAGCTATGCAGGTACCGCAGGTGCTAGTATTTTGACTGGAAGCGCGATCAGAGACCGGTTATGTATCACAGCTTCCGTTATTCGCCTTATCAACTGTCAAATGGCTGTCGAGGTCTGAATTAACAGAAGCAATGCAGTGGCCGCTTCTCCTCTTAGCTTTCCGTTTAAACTACTTCCATCCTTCCCTGGTTGATCTGCTGTTGTTAATTTGGATTATTAACCGACAGAACAACGAGTCAATTAGTTAATTAGTTAAGTGCTTGTAGAGCGCTGGTGCCTTTTTCACTACAGCAGGTTGGTATAAATGAACTCAAGACAATGTTAGTCGAAAAAGAATATAGTGATCGAGTACCTCGCTCAAAAACAGGGCAATGTGGCTTATCTGCGGGAACATTAAGAAAAAGTGCCGCAAATTTCCGTGAATTGACAATTTAATGAAAAGCCACGCAAATAAATATCACAAAAACTACAAGCAAGAGAGTCCTGGTCATTGCTTTTGCAAGTCTGTTGGCTCCTAAAAGAGCTTTTGTTGATCGGTAGCCGAAAGTTTATTATTGAGATTACACTTCTCGCCGCTAAATAATATAAACCTTCTTCGTTAACAGGTCCTTTAATCGGCTTATGGTCGCTTAAATTTCTTGAACAGGTTACCGTCTTACGGCACGGCATTTCCATTCACCCAAAAAAGTTGTTTGCAGCGTCGACGACGGTCTAGAACTTCAACAGCAATCGATCCTCCACGGGCGAGAAAATACTACGCTATTCTGGAGTGTTTGCGTGGTGATGGCCCGCAGTTTCTTCGCTGTTTAGCACTTTGATAGCAAATGTGTCGAACTGAGTACGAAACTATCTTCGTGCGATAAGTTTATCTCCGATAGACGGCTTCCAGACCTCTTTAATTTCTAAATATGATAGCCACGAACAGCAGATACAAAATCAAACGTCCCAACCCCGTTAGTTCGCGTCCGATCTAATGCCTGGTTACTAAGCTACGAACGTTCCACAAACACATGTTTTTGTTGTCGAGCAAAATCAAAGGAAAAACTAAGTTGAACGAAGAAATAGTTGTTAACAAATACCAGAAAAAGATCAATCATATTTCAAAGCTGGTGAAAACAATTTTCATTATAATAAAGCGCTAAAAGTTTTGGGTAAAGACTTGAAGTATTTTCCAGTTCAATGTTTATAGTGAGTTTACGTTCGATGATGAAGACTTCTAAAGACTCTACTTTGAATTTCTTTGATTTCTTTCGAAAAACTTTTTTTCTTAAATTTTAGTTGCTAAATTAAAGGTGCAGCTTATTTGCGGATGCAATTTATCTGCGAGTGTTTACGGTACTGACCCCAGCGTCTTGCGAAAGCCATTAGTGGCTCCTCTGACGAAAAAGGCCGATTTAGTCTAAAACTGCTAATAGATGTGGTCAACTAATTATTTCGGTTTTTAAAGGGCCCGTTGGTATTTTCCTAGAAATAATATCCCTTTTGGTTGGAAGAGTTCGGCCTACATTCATATAACAATCTACAGGTCTCCTTCCTGCACACTATTTTCGGTCGCTCTCAATTCCATGCTCGCTAATATCGACGACCGCTACCGGCCGGGGAACTCCGCATACCCTCACAACCCTCAGTTTATGAGCCCTTTCCCACTATGGAGCCCTCTTTTGTGTCATCTTCATCGATCTGCTGTTTTCAGTGTGTTATATGCTTGGATACTACTTAGGCCTTAATAAGTCTGTTTTTATCCCTCAGCTACTCCTGTTAGAGGGCAAGAAACATCAGTTCTATAACCTCATTCGTTTATAGTCCTTAAAACCTTGAAAATACTTTCCGGGAGGTGCACTTCTTTTGCATTAGCTTTTCATTAAGAAATCCATTCGGATCCTTCTCCAATACACTGATCCGGGAAGAAAAAGTTTTTCCCGAAGTATTTGCGATATAACTGAAAGCGAAATGTGAAACAAAAGGTATGAATTGGAGAAACGAGAAATCGTGGGTAAAGCGAAGAAACAAGGAAGTGTCAACGGGCTTTAGGTGTAGGTGTATGTAGGTACCCGCCATTTTGATAAAATAATATTGCATGTCGGGAGTGCTGTTTATTAATATGGTTATGGTTAGATTTTTTAGGGGGATGATTTGGTGGTGGGTCCACCTTGTAGGGGACTTAGTGTTCTTTCGTGAGCTCACCTGCCGTAGGGCGAATTTGTAAAATAAATACATGAAAAAAAATAAATAAATACTTTTAATCCTAAACAACAGCCAAATGGTTTTCATTTCTTGTCCCCGTTTGCGACACTCCTTGTCTTATTAGTGCGGGCCCAATATTAACTCTGAAAAGCCTCATCAGGGATGGGTTAATAAAATTTGTATGTATGTAAGAGGGACCCGCAACCCTAATCTTGACAGCGACCAGCTGATTGCATATAACGTGTGCGCGCCTTCACCGCGGTCAAACGTCTCAGGCGGGTTTTCTCTCCATTTCGCTGTTTTTTTTTTTGTTCAAATTGAAGTGATTACGAGCAAGGATACAGGTCAAGCATAATCCCATTCACTCAGGTAAACCAGTGTTTTTACTTTTTAAATGTTTCGCATCCGAACCAAAGCTGCTTTGACAAATGGCGCCGACAAGTCCGCATATCGCTGTTTTCAAACACGTAAAACTTTTTTAGTAAAGCTCCAAAAAACTTAGTAAACCCGAAATTAGGATACCGGTTATGTATCGAACTTTGAACTGTAAAAATTAAAACCTTATCTTTGCAGTACTTTTCTTATTTTTTGCATATTTCTGTCGTTTGACCGCGGTGGAGTGCGCGCCACGGTTATAGAAGACCGTCTGCAAAGCGGAAGTTGAAAATTTTGTTCTTTCACCAAGAACGATCAGAACGCGAAAAATGTGTCAATCACAACAGTTTGTCGAAACACCGGAAATTGAAAATCTGTTGTTCAAGAACGATTAGAATGCGAAAAAATGTGTCAATCTCAACAGTTTGTCACATCGAGGCTCCTTGGAAACATTACGTTTTGCAGACGTTGTCTAGGCGTTGCTTTTGAGAAGATTTGCTGTGATTGTATCACAGTTAAACCAAGGCAAAACGAATAATTTCACCAACGGTTAGTCTCGAAACATTTCTTACAACACTAACAACATAACGAGTTCACTGACCGAGCAAGATCACATCTCGATTACACCGCGTGCTCGATTAAATCAGTGCATTCCTTGCGTGACGCGTTACTTTAACTGTCTACATCGTCCGAGAAATTTTCGCGATCAGTTGGAATAATTGCCGTAAAAATGCGGTGACTTAAGTTATTTGTTCTTCCATCATGAACAGTTACAATGCAAAAGTATCCGAAAATGCGTCGTTCAAACAGGAAGTTGAGTTTTTTTCCTCCACAAATAACGATTAGAATGCGAAGAAAGTGTCAATCACAAAAGTTTGTCAACTGAGATCGAGGCTTCTGTCACATGAAAGGTAAAGGTGAAGAAAGGTGCATCTAGGCCCGCACTTTCTAACCTGTGGTTACCACTAGTCAATAATAAATAAAGCATTGTCCTTAATTGTATTACCACATGAAACATCATGTTTTTTGGAGATCCTCAGTGATCCACAGTTTCAAAGCGTTCCTTCGATCTACCAGCATCAGCAAAAGTTGACTCAGTTCTCAAAAAACGGTAAGTTATTATCCATGTCTCTATCTACATACAAGTCTTTTTAATCAGTAACGGCTAAAAATTTATTCCTTTTGGGTTGTGGGGTAAAATTTCCATTGTTCGTTCTTTTTTTTTTTTGAAATGCAGTTTTTATTTACCTCGACTAAAGTTTGAAACTGTGTAAGGCCATATTTTACGTCAATGTTGTACCTTGTTAGCCGTCTGAGTGCAGTATCACAGAACATTCTGGCATGAATATAATGCGACCACAAGGCTTGTTTCAGGACATGATTAAATTTTATTGTCGGGTAATTCTCATCGAAGGCAAAATATATATTTCACTCTATCCGGGGAAGAATGGTTGCGCGGTATGCGTTTCCATGCATGTAAAACAACGCGACTACAAATTATACTACCACTAAGGTAGGTGTTAAACCAAAACAATGATAAACTGGAGTATTTCCGCTTGACGAAGAGGGTATTTATTCTTCCTTGGCTGATTTTGAGACAATGGCTTTACTCGAAGACAATGAGTACCAGTAAACTCAACTCAATCCTTGTGAAATATGAGAACGTTCAAGGAAAAATCCATTTATTTAGTAACCTTTTTAGATATCACTGGTGGTAAATTAAACACTGAGACATGCAAATACAGTAGAACCCCGGTAACTCGAACTCGGATAACCCGAACAACCCCGCTAACTCGAACAAACTTCCATTTCCCTTGGATTTGAACCCACTTTTCAGTCATTTTTACTCGATTAACTCGAAACCCCGCTAACTCGAACTAAATTTCGTTTCCCTTGAACAAAATTGGGTCCAATTTACCCCGATAACTCGAATTATGGTTCTTGCAACTCGCCACGTATCAGTCCATTGATATCTTATAGCTCTTCTTGTCGTGTAATCGGATTTAAACACTAAAACGAATACTACAGCAATTTGATTTTAATTAAATCACGTATCTGACACTCATTTTCCACTCTTATCATAAAATATGTATCGTGTGAGAGTTTCTGACGAGATAAGTTTTATTTGCACTATACTGTGTGCTGATCTTCTTGAACTATTTTTCGTTTCCCTTCAGAGTTCGAGTTGTCGGGGTTCTACTGTATCGGTATATAACCTTCTATTTTCAGTATTTTTCCATACGACTGCAGTACTATTCAGGAAGAACATCGATATTAACGTGAGTAAAAATAAATCTTTCGTAAAATGACATTATTTATTTATTTATTCACTTACGTAAGCAGATGTTATAGACTCGCTTTCCCGAAAAAAAAAATATAAAACTTACAATTCTTAGGCTTGGTCCTGCGACTTACTCTGCTATTTGGTTTATTCATCAACAGAAGTCAGGATAAAAGCCACGCATACAACTCTGGTAAACATTTAGTAATTGTAAAATAACTAGAAAAAGACATTTAACCAGTGCGTTTGTCTCCCGGTCTAAACTAAAAAATCGGCCATTATGGTGGATTTCCACTGACGCGTAAATTTTTACGTGCATGAAAAAAAATTAGAGACAATGTATGAACGGCCTGCGTAAACGTGTACGCAAGCCGTTCATACATTGTCTCTAATTTTTTTACGCACGTAAAAAATTACGCGTCAGTGGAAATCCACCTTTAGAGAATTGTCTAAAAGAAACGACACTCGCTTCGCAACGGGTTGAAAAAAGTGACCAATCAACTTTCGAAAACTGAATAACCAACATTATAGATATACTGACCTCATATTCCAATTAATTCCCAGAGTCAGGCTCAGTAAGCCGTCTTGCTCGGTCGATTCTCTTAGAAGTCAATTAATCGTTAAAGCTGAAACGTTCCCTGCCTTTATTTAAAAAAAAAATGAGCATTTTTTTTTTAATTTCGGGGAAGTATGCATTGGCCGGCAGTAAAAAAAAATGAATATTGCCATGTTTTTCTTCTAAAGGAACCGATCGACATAGCACTGTTTAGAAGGTTCTTGAAGATTTGTTATTGTCGGGTTCAATGACAACAGGACAAAACGTGACCCGTTTCAGGTGAATGAAAAGCCATTAGTGGCTTTTCGATACCATCGGTGTTGTAAATTCAAACATCATAAGTTTTTTGATTGAGCTTTTTATCGGTGTTTTGTCCAATCCATCTTAAGTAAGCCTTCACTTGGGCAGTAGAAAGACCGGCAAATATAACACCTCTTTTTAAACAGATGTTCCAAATTTTAAGAGCGAAGGCACAGATTTTTGAAGCAAACCTTGTCCACGGTCAAAAATAAAACCCTCCTTTATTTTTAATTTTTAAACAGGTTTAAGTAAGTTTTTAAAGGTTTCGAGGTTTATTTTTCAAAATACCGCCGACTTTCTTCGGAAATATTTGAGAAAATCGATTTCGCACTATTGAAGGCTAAAAATAGCCGAATTAAATAGCAAAATTAAGCATTCGCAAAAACGTTCTCGCGTTATTAGTAGAAGTTATATCATCGAGAATTAGAAACATATGTTTAAAGTAGAAGTATTTAGCAATGTTTACATGCCTGTGTTTTGGTTCTAGATTATACTTTTCATAGCGAAAGTAACGCTCTTTGATAACAATTTTATAACTGCTTTAGTAAATACAGTTTCATCTCATAATAACAACATTACTTAATCGGCTTAATCGGCTTCATTTTATGGCTATAAAATGCCCAAAGACTCTTCTTTATCTACATATAAAAATTGGTTCGGGTTTTTAAGCGAGCGCGTTTTAAAACGCCATCGAAATCTGGGTAATTTAACTAAAATTTGAACTAATTTGCATATCACCGTTTTGATGACATGTTACATGTAACGGCCGCATTCGCATAAAAGCTGCAAACTCTGGTTTTCCTTAAATTTGTGCTTAACACTAAATTAAACTTGAACTCCTTTTCTATCCCTACTGAAAAGATCACTTACCTTTTATATTGCTGCGGTAGATACAGTAAAAGCGGTGAAAGGAGCGTTTGAGTTATAAACAGTGGAGACTCACAGATGCCACATTTCATTCTCTACAAAAAATTGCGATCTATAATTACATTTTCTTGAATCTGAACAAGATCATGTTTTACGCAGCCATGAATTTTTTTAAATATCTTCGCGTACTTACCCAAAATTAGCTGCAAGGGACTAAAAGGCCAGTGTTACGATTTGTTTGAGTATTACGTGACGATTCAGATAAAGTTGTAACGCATGACCGGTAAATGGAATTTCAAGAATGTTTTGTTGTTGACGGGTAGTTTACTATTTTTTATTTCTTTTTTTGGGAGTGAAAATATCTTTAAATAGTTAGAGCTATTTATATTTTTAAATTGCTATTATTTATATTTCTTATAAGTTTTCATTTTATTTTAGAATTTTATTTTAATTAGATTTTAGGTTAACCAGGCAGGGCCCCTCTGGATACTACGCTAGCCGCTGAACGAGCCACCCTCGATCAAGCTACAAGCCGTATTCAGTGCAGACGCGTGTGCGGATAGCTCACTATATTGATCATAAATTAGTAAAATAAACTAAATCTCCTCGATAAACATTGAAAATTTCACATATCAAAAAGCCAACAAATCCGTTGCCCACGAACACTTCTGTCGCACAAAATTTGCGCACTACAACACCTGTGTAAACATCCAAATTAAATTTTGAAATCTAATTATAAACTTACAGAAAATATCACGAAATTTTAATTTCGGAATTGAAGTATGTTTGGTTAAGTGTCAAATTTTAAGCATACAGAATTTACAGAAAACACCTTTGCATCCATACAACAAAAACCTTTGTAAGAAGATAAAAAGCGTTCTCTGGTAAAATATTTAAAAATTATAAGCTTTCGACAGCCAGACTGCTGTCTTCGACGGATAAAAATGAAGTAGAAGACGAAGACAGCAGTCTGGCTGTCGAAAGCTTATAATTTTTAAATATTTTACCAGAGAACGCTTTTTATCTTCTTACAATGAATCCTGGTATCGAATCTTCAATATTTTTAAAAAAACCTTTTTGCTGGCATTTGAGAATGAATACAAAAAAAGTTGAAGAATGGGGCGGTGAGCGGTGGGTGGTGAGTGGATTATACTGGATCCGTGCTCGTCCTGTAAGCAAACTCTGAAAGTAAACAATGTTTGAAAATACTTTTGAATCACTGTTTGAATTTTAAAAAATACCCTCCTTCTTTCTCATGGGCAGAGATTTTCCTTTTCAGTTCGTGCTACTGGTCAGTTGCAAGTAAGACTCACGACATGTCAGTATAATGCGTGACGCTTATGCCAAGGTAAAAGGAATTGTGTGGAGGGGGGGGGGGGGGGGGCAGTAAAGGTGAAATGAACATCAAGGTATTTTTATACGCATTTCACTTTTTTCAGTGGGAAACAATGGAGGGCAGCGCGTGTTCGTTTCTCGCCATTGTTGGCGGTCGATGCGGTTATGATTCAAAAGATAGGACAAAGTCAGTAGAAATAGTTCCTTTGCTCACCTGTCATCGAGATATATCAGGACACAAGTCAGCCTTTTCTATTATCGGGATTGAAGATGAAGTAGAATTATTGTTGGCGAGAGCAACAATTTTTGCGCCGACTCGAAACATAGAAAACTGGACTATATGTCCACAACATCGTGCATGCCTTGCGGCAGCTGGAAGCGCAGTTCTACTAAGTGTGCCATACCAGTGAGCTTGTCGAGGCACAACACCACTACCAGTAAAAAGCCAAAAGCAGAGAGAGGCTTAAGTAAGTTGGGCTCGCAGTTTGTAATGAAAGAGACAGGAATCCGCTTTCTTCCAGTCGGAACGGGTGAGTCAGTTTGTTTTTATTTAAACCACAGTAAAGTTACTTAACAGGTATTACTTAAAACCGTTTTTCATTTAAATTCTAAATTCCGATTTGATCTGAAGACAATTGATATGCCTCAGCTAATTCCTATCATCAGAAACGCGCATGCTCTAGTTAACCAGGCACAATTCAATCTCGTATATCGCGATTTCGTTCCCAGAGCCTGCGTTCCCCTTGACCAGCGATTGGGAAACTCAACGGCTGCGCTGATCCAAAACCGGAACAAGAACCTGGTTCCTGTTTGATGTGCGCCGAAGACTGTGGTGAAACGAAAAAGTTTTCAACAGCTAATTTTATTCGGTCGACTGTTTGGCGGGCTAGCTTTCAGATTACCTCAAAGATCCCGATCCCTGGCGCAGACCAGATGAATCGCGGCCTCTGGGTACGCGACTGGGTACATCGAGTCTCAGTTCCTTGCTGCGCAAGCTTAATGCGACAAGTGAGTCGAAATATTCGTTGCAAGATCAATTTTAATGGTTGTGAAAACAATAAAAACTGGCCGGAAGTAAAAAAAAAAACAGAAGTTCGTCGAACGTTGCTTTCAAAAGCTAGGATGCTCACTGCAAGCAGAAGTCCGTATTTCGGCCTCGTTTAACTTTTCACGGTCGCTCGTTTCCCGACCGCTTGTCAAGAGAAACGAATCCTTTGCGCACCCTCGATTTACATCACCCCTTTAGACAAATTTGTGGCCATAGTTTAAGTGTCTTGGTATTGCAGGAGAAAAAAAGTATTCTCTATGCGGAATTTGTTCTTGCTGCAGCATTTGTTACCTCTTACCAATCTTTTGCGCAAATAACATTTCAATACTTATTTGTCATGTCAATACCGTTACTAGAAATCGGTTGAACGGCACATGTTTAAACAGATTTGACTGTTATGTTCTAAGTCAAAAAAAAAAATTTCTGCAACTTTGCGTAGGTAAAAGCGTGAAACCAACAGTTGAAATCAATTGCATTTAATTTTCAAAGGCGTTTGTTCTAATTGTCGTAAACTTCTTGTTGTGCTGAAAACAAGGCGGCAGTAGAAGACGAAGTCATTCTGCAAATGGAAAACATGTCGTTGGTAAGTGTAAACCATCTCTTGTAATGTACCACTTCAATAGCCGGATTATAAAAAAATTGCTTCTACTTATTGCTTGAGTCACTAAAAGCTATCAAGATTAGCCTCAGGAGTTGGATATGAGATGGTAGATAACCAACGAGGCGATAACCAACGATTGGCTATAACGATCTCATATCCAACAAGCGCGAGTGGAATATATATATTTTTTTAAATTGCCCAAAGAATTGCAATATTTGAGCTCTCCAGCTGTTTCCGTTGACGCGTATCGGCTACCATATTTTGTGGTCCATGGTATTTGAGCTCATATACCATTGCCTGTTAACCAGAAAAAATCATACGAAAAACTCGGAATTACTGCCAGTATCCTCACGCTTGGAAAAATGTCACGGTTCGCCATTAGCATGTCGAGGGAAGAATCTGATTGGACGAAAATGTCACGTGAATGGTGTCCAACCTCCTCTGCCTGTTAACTAATCAAAACTCAGGAGCTGCAATATACCATTGCTAGTTTTTAATAATAGGTGGTATTGAGTAGGTTTGAATTGTATTATTCGTTACAAAACACCTCTATTGGCGCGGCACCAGTGGCTCGAAGTACGCCAGCGTCTCTGTGTTATCCTTCCAACGTCCAGACGCCAGGGGGAGCTTGTATTGCCCTTCAGACACTAGCGTTGACGTCACACCTGATTCCCACAGGGGGGGCCTACGCGCGAAGAGTCTACACCGCTGAACAAACTGAACGAATTCTTAGAAAGCAGGGATGTCAGTCCAGTCAGGCATACTGTTACTATTTCACGGAATGAAGCTAGTGAAAGAACGCGTCGTCGCCATCTTCGCAAGGCACAACAGGCAGTTGGTGCTGTTTTAGATGAGGTAGCACCAAATCAACCAGGCGAGTTGTGGCACTCGCTTGTTCCATCGTTGAACATGCAATTCTCAAGTGACAGCGAAAGCGAGGATGAAGAAGTGGATAACGTACTCATAAATGCCCTAACAGAGTGCTACAGTAATGCAAGCACCTGGGATACCCGACGACAAATACTATCGATAATGGCAGACAAGGTCACTTTCCGAACTCTGAAAAAGTGGATCCCTGGTCTTACTCGTGTCACAACACCAGGCGTGATCTTGAATTTGAGAAAAAAAATGTACCAAGATCGGCAACCACAGGCAAAAAAGCCATCTGAGGGGAACACATTATTGTGCTATGAATCCCTCTTACCTAAGTGCAGATGCTAAAATCTTTGAACAGTTTGCTGATATTAAAAGTTGAATGTACCAACCCAGGGAACATCTTGCCAGGAATTTTTTTCCAGCCCACTGTACAAGCATGAATTTTTTTGGACCACTGTCCTGTGCAGGATTTGTTTTTCTTGCACGCATGCGCTTGCGGAGTATATATTTTTTCAATATTACCCACCCCCCCCCCCCCCTCAAAAGTAAAATGGTTGGCCCCTAATGTCCTCACACGAGCAGTGAATAATGAGGCCAATTTGCCTCTTTCCCGATCCCACCCCCACCTCCCCCCCCCCCCCCTCCCTAAAAAAAGAGATATAGGCTGCTCACGTCTCACGTTATTCCCTTTCCCGGCTGCCTAGCAGAAATTCTAAAAAGGACGAACGTAATTCCGTGAAGTATTTTGTGCTTTTAAAGATATTACTTTATCGGTATGCGTTACAATCTTCCATAACATAAAAGCATCACGCATAACGCAAACTGTCGTGACCTTTGACCGTATGTTTTTTTTAACTAATTCACTGTAACTGCTACGTTACGCTCTGCTAACAAATTCATCAGATGGACAAGAACTGGACTCTGTGCTTACAGGTATGTCATCGTTTTCAAGTGTAAAGACATGTTTAACGCAAAAATTTTAACCAAAACCAGAGTTTTCGGTTCTTGCGTGAATGCGGTTGGCATCAAAACGGTGATATGCAAATTAGTTCAAATTTTAGTTAAATTACCCAGATTTCGATGGCGTTTTAAAACGCGCTCGCTTAAAAACCCGAACCAATTTTTATATGTAGATAAATAAGAGTCTTTGGGCATTTTATAGCCATAAAATGAAGCCGATTAAAGAATGGCCACATATCGAAAAGTAATGTTGTTATTATGAGGTGAAACTGTATTTACTAAAGCAGTTATAAAATTGTTATCAAAGAGCATTACTTTCGCTGTGAAAAGTATAATCTAGAACCAAAACACAGGCATGTAAACATTGCTAAATACTTCTACTTTAAACATATGTTTTTTATTTCCGAGGATATAACTTCTACTAATAACGCGAGAACGCTTTTGGGAATGCTAAGTTTTGCTAATTTATTCGGCTATTTTTAGCCCTCGATAGTGCGAAATCAATTTTCTCAAATATTTCCGAAAGTTGGCCGTATTTTGAAAATTAAACCCCAAAACCTTTGAAAACTCGTTAAAAACTTTCTAGAAATTGAAAATAAAGGCAAGATTTCCTTTTGGCCGTGACCGCTATTTTGACATTTTGTGCCAAAAATCTGTGCCTTCGCTCATAATTCGATCTGCAAGAAAATATCGAAGTTGCACTGAACAAAGCAATTGGCTTCACCTGTTAACAGAAAAAAATGAAGAAGAATACATATATTGGGTTAAAAAAGGCGACAGTAGCCGTTCTGGGAAAGTTCATACATAGATAGACCATGCAATGCAATAATAGTCTGAACCTGTTCTATAATTATTATTTCGACGAAATAAGTTAAAATAGTTGGCATGTCTGCGAAAGGAAGAAAACAGCATAGTTGCATGACTGATTAATAATAGATTGTAGCTGTTTCCGGTGATTTAATGAAAGCACAGTAACAGAAGGTTTCATCGTTTTCTCAGAAAACAAATAAAAATTTATTACATCATTTTCGTTCACCGTCGCCAGGCACCCTAGGTGCTAATAATTTCTTTTGAAGTGCTTTCAGGCGCCAGTTAATTTTTAGAACTCCTGTTATTGGCGTGTGGCTGTCGATGTCTAAAGGCAAAAGCGATACTTCATCTCTCAGGCTTTCGTTTAAACCACTATCACCATTCATCACTGGTGATTCTGCTGTTGTTTGCTTATAGCAGATAAGAAACGGTGGTCAATTCGTTAATTAACAATTATCCTGCGAAATCGCGCTGAATATTAAATATGGGTTATTGACCAAGCGTGAGGTCAAGATGGCAGGATATTGGCCAAGTTCTTTTTTTGCGTGTTTATGGATCTCGACTTCGTCTCGGTCCATAAACACGCAAAACAAGAACGAGGACGCTTTGGAGAGTATTTGCTCGCTTCTGGCGCTTTTATAGTTGTGCAAACCTGCCGCGACACGAGCTGACATGGTGGAATTGTGGTTGTTGAAAGCGTTTGGGACTTTCCACTTCACGGGAAAAGCTTAAACTTTTCTACTGACATCATTAATTTAAGAACTTGGCCAATATCCTGCCATCTTGACCGAACAAGCATGGTCAATAAATGATTTATTATATGACTTTTTTCGAGCACTGAAAAGGAAGCCAGTTGCATACACAATCAATGGCGCGCGCTTAAGTCATTTCATTGGTTTAAAAGTTTAGTGAGTGACTGTCAAATTCTTGAATGAATCGAGACGAAGAAACACGATGCGACAACATCGAAATTTAGCTCTTTTTAACCATCAAAAGGATATCGAAATTGCTTAAATTTTCGAATCAACGTTGACTTTGAAGCCTTTAAACAAGAATTTCCTTTCCATCTGGCCATCAGCTTTTGAGTACATGTATTGGACGCTTTGCAGAGTATTTGCTCGCTTCTGGCGCTTTTATAGTTGTGCAAACCTGCCGCGACACGAGCTGAAATTGTGGTTGTTGAAAGCGTTTGGGACTTTCCACTTCACGGGAAAAGCTTGAACTTTTCTACTGACATCATCAATTTAAATGTTCGACCCACCCATTATTCGACGTGAGCGTTTATACAGGCTTCGGTGAAAAGATGTTAGGCTTGCAGTGTCTGGTTCTCCGTGCCGTCCGCTCAGTTTTAATATGCAGATTTAAAGATGTTACACAAGTTTTCCGAGTACTTCTTCAGGTATGCCACTGTCCTCAGTCTCTCCCTTTTCCGCCAAACAAAACTGATATCATGTCTTGAAGTCGCTTTGCGAATTAATTTTTGTATTAGCCGGTTTTTGCGGCAAATAAAATTCACGAAACTCGTTATCATTTGTAGTGTAATTTGTTTGCTTTCATTCGCTTTAAAAACCTATTTCTTTGTTATCGGACTTCCTTTCGCTGGAAACAGACAGAAAATCTTTGTGTTGTTTCGGAAAATAGCTTCATAGCGAAAAATTATGACGAAAAGCTTTTTCATGTAGCGTCGGAAAAAAGTTTTTCGCTTGCGGGAGCACAGCGGGCGATCCGGAGCGGTCAAGATGGCTCCCTCTTGACCGCTCGGGTAGCCAATCAGAGCACGAATTTCGCTTCATCTTGACCGCTCACGGAGGTAGTCATATAATAACGCCTGATACTTAGCCGACGAGGCCGTAGGCCGAGTTGGCTAAAATCAGACGATATTCCGCAAGATTGAGCAGGATAACTGTTTTATTATTCAACAAATTGTCAACGAAACACATTTAGGACATAGAAAAACTGTAATTATGCAACAATTTACAAGATTTCGGACGAATCTTCGCAACATACGTATATTTAACAATTATCCTGCGAAATCGCGCGGAATATCGCCTGATACTTAGCCGACGAGGCCGCAGGCCGAGTTGGCTAAAATCAGACGATATTGCGCAAGATTGAGCAGGATAATTGTTTTATTATTCAACAAATTGTCAACGAAACACATTTAGGACATAGAAAAACTGTAATTATGCAGCGCTTTACAAGATTTCGATCGAATCTTCGCAACCTACGAATATCGCAGGATATCTGTTACGTACGGATGACAGATATCGTTAACATTTTGACCATATATGCGCAGCGCGCGCATCTGCTGAATAATAAGGCAGGATATCTGTTATGTGCGGATGACAGATATCGTTACAATTTGGCCATATATGGGCAGCGCGCGCATGTGTTGAATAATAAGTGCTAGTATACAACTGGTGCCTTTTTCACTAGAAAAGTGTCGTCAAAATTAAAACAATGTTAGTGAAAAGAGCAAAATGGCTGGCCACTGGAAACGTCATGGAGGATGGGTATTTTTCAGCTCGCTTGAATTTGTTTTTTCTTCATTGGCTACGAAGACTTGGGATCAATTTAGGTTTCTGAGAAACTGCTCACCTACCCCTCCCCAAACCTAACATTTTGCCCAAAGCGATAAGTAAGGGTTAATGTTAGGTTTGGGGAGGGGTAGGTGAGCAGTTTCCCAGAAACCTAAATTGATCCAAGACTTGTTTAGGTGCGAAGAAGGGTCAAGTCTTCTGAACGCATTGTCATTTGCCTTTTGATGGCATAAAAATAGTTGATGCATGCATTTTGTTTTCCTCCATATTTGTCTTAAGCCATTGGTGCATTACCTCATCAGTTAATCCATCTACCTGCGAAAAGCTATTAGTGCCGTCCTAGAGAAACCGAGTGTCAAGTATTACGTTGAGCAAGTGGATCTTAATAACTTTTATGATGAAAGGTCAAAAGCTAGGCTAGAGAAGTTTGACAAAGATATCGATTAAAACATTTTTTCGTAGTTTTTATAGCATTATATGTGGTCGAAAGTGGAACGGGTGACTGAAGACCCATAACACCATAATTTAATATTCTGTGTAAAGGCCGGGCCAGTAAAAAGTAATTATTTAAATTAAAAGCTAGTTCTTGGCCTACATGATTGTAGTTTTGGTAACTATAGAAACTCAAAACATTTGGTGTGGCAGGTGGGACTTGTGACACATGTTTAACCCTACCCAGACCGGGCTTTTTTTGGATCTTTTCAGACCAGGGGGTGGTGGATCACCCCCCCCCCCCCCCCCCCGCTCCGTAACTTCCAGAATATTTAAGCAATCACAATGAAACTTAGAGGATACACAGTATGTCCAACAACTATCGTTTGGAATACGTCACGTAGAATGATGACGTCACATCACGTGACAATTACATCATAATGTCAAAAGAGCCGCCATCTTGGGTCCGCCATCTTGGATTTCGAAATTTTTCCAAAACGTCAGAAAACCACCCAAAATTACTTCAAAGTACTCAAATTCAATAAAACTGTGCTTAAAAACCATAAAAAGGTGAAAATAATTGAAGTTATTTTTCATTAATAGAAACACCACAAATTACAAAATTGGGAAAACATGCCTGTCCAAATACCATTGCCATGGTGACGTCAAGTTCCTGACACAACAACCTATCCTACCAAATTATTTCCAGATAAATGTTAGATAAACTTGCACAGTCTGGCAGCGTTTGGTGTAATCTTGAAAAAGTTATAAGCGTTCAAAGTCAGCGCGGGCACTTTCCGCCCTCAACCGGTCTGGATAGGGTTAAAATTGCTACGGCTCTTTGCTAGTGATAGAACATGACTATTTAATCGTAAGCTTTATTGTATGTTTGATCCGTTGCACAAAACGTATCTGTTCAGAACGTTGATAAAACGTTGTAGCTCAACTTGTTTTGCAAACATAAAATTGTTTGATTTGATTTCTCGCAACAGGAATATGCTGGCCTACACATCATTCTTGGTCGCCTTCTTGTGTGTTATGGATGGAGTCTTAGGTGCGTTAAATAAAATGATATACATTTTTAGTTTTTAACATCGTTACCGTGGGGTGCGGTGGGCAAAACGTTTCAAAGAGAAAAATGCAACGATAGAATATAAGATCTCACTGATATAGCCCTCTGCTTGATGGGGAAGTGGGAACTTTGCCAAAGTGTACCATAGTATTCAATACCAACTATCTTTGTGGGACGCTTTGTTTTGTAACGAAGAAATCATTTTTTTACTAGCACTTTGACTTCGAAAGTCGTTTCAAAGAAAGAAAGGCTTATCTAATCCAAGGCGTGTTTGAACTGAAGTAAATTTATTTTAAAGCTGAATTCCAGTCCGTACTGCGCAGACTCGAGGTTTGTTTTCGTTTTTGTTTTAAATTCGTTGAAACGTTACACTTCGCTGACATGCTCCCAAGGGGGTGAAAAGGAACAATGATGACAGCGTACATGAAGTATTTTAGTCTGCCATTACGGTTCGTTTTGTTCAAGATTTCCCGATGAGCTGAAACGTTGGTTTGAAATAGCGTCAAGGTTCTTCTACTCGTTATTATTTGTTCTGCAAGGATATCTGGCGTTAATTATGAAGAAAAAGGTAACTTTGTCACGGAAATTTTAGTTTTGCTTGTAAACATTCCTTCGTGTGAGGCTCACATAAACCTTGCAGCCGAGATTGCACAGTACTGACTGGAATTCATCTTTAACTTGCAAAGAAACAAAAAACAAAAAGCATGCAAATATTTTAGTTTTCAAGTCTCGAGCAATAGGTTGGACTATGCGTGCGTTACAAAATGGAAACTGCTTTATAGCGGAGCTCTACAGCGGCCCGCAGGGCCGCAGAGCAGAGCCCCATACGCAGGAAAGAAGGAACACTATCGAAATGAGTTTTCACGGTCAACATGGATAGCGGCATGGTTCGCGGGCGCGTCCGTACGGCGTCGTACGGCGTACGGAGTCGCGCAACATGGCCGCAATAATAGTGAAATAGTGACCACCAAAAAAGTGGACATTGAGAGCTATAATCGATCGATGACTTTCGTGTCTATCTGTAAAGCTAGCATCGTACATGAAGGAGCATTCGAAAGCTAAATCGGGTTGATATAATAACTAAACAAACCATTTTATTGCTACGGGGTAAAAAAAAAAAAGGAAGAAAAGAAAAAAACTTAACCCTCTGGGATTTGAACTCGCGACCTCCGGATCCGCAGACTGGCACCTTACCGATTGAGCCAATCCGACAGACTCTGCAATACACGTTGAATATATCCTATATTAATGTAATAGATATTGTGGAGTCTACTAAACTGCTGCGAAACTATAACAGGATCGCGAAACTATTTTCTATTGCTAGAAAGCAGATAATTTACTGTACTCTAAAGTAATTTTTCGTGCCATGAGTAATGATTTTGCCCCGCTTTAAGATTATTATTTTTGTCGTGCTGCTGACATTCAGTATAACCGTGAGCTATTTAAATTTGTGTCGCACCTATAAACCGCCATAAACATTAGTACTTTGGCCGCTTATTCAATAGAATGAAAACATTGTAAACTACAGTGAAAATTAAATAAATGGGGAGCTCCGCTTTTAGGCTTGCCTAAATCTATATATTAACGCTAATGAGTTGTGTACAAGTATATAACTTTATATAGTGGTTTCATATATTTGCAACACTTATGAAGCGTTTGCTTTATTCTTTTCGTTCAAATCAAAGGATATGGAACAAATGAGAGCGTTGTCCATGCAACAGGCAAGTTAAAGATCCCCTCAGGTAAGGACAATTTTTTATTCTCTTTAGTCAGCAGCAGTGAAACACATCCAAGTACCAAAAATAAAAATAAAACGACTACAGTCCTAGACATTCTTTGTGACACTTAACAGAATAGTGCCCGGTGACAAATCCTTTCGAGTTAAGAAGTAATTGTTCCATTTCCCGAGTCCCAGTTCCTCCTTCCAAAAAACCATGCTGAAATGGTTGAATAGAAATCAATATTGCATTAGAGATAGGGGAGGTTTAAGACAATAGTTATTGTTCGAAACGGTTAAATAACCCAAGGCTTTTGTCTAGGATTGTAAATAAAAGAGCAACTAATACAAATAATATCTAATAGTGTTTTTCGCGAAGAAAATCTGGAAGACGACCATTAATAACTACAGCAACAAAAACATCTATTTTTCTGAGCTATAGGAAAAAACTGAGACTGTTATTTGTTTTGCAGAGGCCATGAATGTAACTTTGGCAATATTTTCCGGTCGCCGTGATCCCGAGTGGGTCCTTCAACCCAATAACCAATTGTATCAGAATATACGAGGACGACTTGACGCAGCAAGGAAGAAACGCTTAACTTACAGTGAGGAGAACATGCCGGCGAGGCTTGGTTACAAAGGCTTCCTCGTTGGATCAGCAATGATGGGGAAACCGGTACTGATTTTAGGTCCTTACACCATTGCATTACAGAAATTATTACTCCAGACCATGCCAAAAGAAAAGAGTTTATATCACTTTCAAGGCCGTCTTTTGAAAGAAATAGAAAAAGGCGAGGCACCTGTTAAGGGAAGAAAGAAACGCGTAGCTCCTGACTTTAATCCAGCACCATGGAATGCGGCACACAAAGTGAGGTTAAACAACTGCTACAACTACGCAACCAACCAACAAACAGATACCTTTGCACAGCCTGGTAGAAAAAGTGGCAACCCATTACCAGATCCATTTAACGGCCCACAGGTACAGCAAGCAGCAGAAAGTGATGGACTGGTGACTCTGAAGCAGCAATACGTTCCGATACCCGGCTTTCCCTTTGTCATGATCCCTCCTGAACACCAGAATGCAGGTCATTTGGTAGCACTTGTTGTTTCTCCGCCACAATGTAAGTACCATTTAGCACTTCCAGAATATATAACCAATCACCATGAAACTTATAGGATGTATTGTACGTCAGAAACTCTTTCTTTAGGTATACGTCACGTGGGATAGTGACGTCACATCACGTGACAATTACATCATGATGTCAAAACAGCCGCCATCTTGGATCGCCAACTTGGATTTCAAAATTTTTCCAAAATGCCAGAAAACCACCCAAAATCACTGCAAAGTACTCAAAATAATTAAAAATGTTTTTTAAACCAGGAAAAATGTAAAAAAAAATCCATTTAAGTTGATTTTTATTAACAGAAACACGCAAAATTACAAATTTGGGAAAACATGCCTGTCTAAATGCCGTTGCCATGGTGATGTCAAGTTCCTGACACATCATCCAACCCTACCAAATTGTTGCCAGATAAATTTTAGGAAAACTCAGAAAGTTTGGCAGCGTTTGGTTAAATCTTAAAAAAGTTATAAAAGTTCAAAGTCAGCGCGGGCCTCAAAAGCCCCCCCCCCCCCCCCCCCCCCGGTCTGAATAGGGTTAAGATCCATCGAAAATCCATACTTTCGATCCACACAGCTTATCGACAATCTATTGACAATCGAAAAAAAAGAAGCAAAAAATGGGGCGATCACGAAGACATAACTTATCGACGTGATGCAAATGACAAAAAAACCCTGCTAAAATAAAATAAAGGGTACTTAACTGGTACTAAGTCAATGTCTATTCTTTTCTTTAGCTTATATAAATGATTTCCACTGGTATCGCTTAGATAGCAACGGGTGGTGGTCTCACAAACCTGGAGAAGAAGAAGTTACCAGTGAGGATTATTCAGGTCAGCCCATAAAGGATCCAAGACTAGCCGATCACGGCACGTTCCCAAACTATCAGTTTGTTTGTTTCATGTCTACAACCGCCAATACAAACGTTTTGTAGTTCTCTACGATAACATTTAAAGATTGTAGCACATTCGTATTGCTGTTCCAGTGCGGATTGAAATTTCAAATAAGGAAATAAAACCTGTAATAAAACATGGAATTATGTTTTGATTGATTTGATTGACAGAGTAATTTCAAATTATACTTGAACTTATTTATTTAAGTTTACCTAGAAAAATGGCCCAGCTCGATCACAACGAGTCTCTCGTAGCTCAGTTGGTTAGAGCGCCCAACCAGTATCTGGGAGGCTATGGGTTCGATCCCCGTCGGGGACTCAGAATTTTTCTTTGTCCCATGCTCGTGTCATGTTGAATAGTTCATCTTTATTATTTATCACCGAGCTTAAAATTTACCTTCTTTTTTTATTTATTAGAATATAACCGCTGTATACGCGCGATGGAATTCTAGCGGGCATTATTTTTAATAGAACATAGCTTGTTTTGTTGTTTAAATGATGCTTTAAAGCAGCAAGTTTTTATCAGAAACGTTTTACCTGCTTAAATGGAAGTATGACAGTGCCAAAGGAAGCGACAGTTGAAGAAAGAGTCGTTGAAATTTGTTGTTTTTCGTTGGAGTTCTATACGCCACTATTTTGCCGTGAACTGCCCGAAATTGATTGGAAATTATTTAGAAAAACAAGTCGGACTCTAGAAACGCTTTGAGGTAAGAAACCTTTTTTAGCCACAATCTAAAGACAGAACACTCCACTTTTGTTCTTTTTAAATCGAAATAAGAGGCGAATTTGAAAAACTTGCTGCCAAACGAACGCATGACAATTTTTTATTTGAATTAAATTGAAGTAGGCTTAATCAAACTTGAATGCGTAAATATTTCAACTAGATTTGTCGGCTTTGTGAGAATCTTTTGTAGTTGGAGAAAGGACTATATAAATAGGAAATTTGAATGAAATGGTATCTTGGTTTATTTATAAATAAATATTCAGTTCAATAACTGCCATATCTGTCCCTCGATAATCCTGATGCAATGGGGTGCTAAACTAATGGTAATATGTGCATTATACAAGTACCATTATTGCATCTAAAGGTCCTTCCTTCCTTTTTTCCTTCATTCATTCGTTCATCGTTCTTTCGTTTTTAGCGTTCGAAATTGACGAACAATAATAACAACTAATCTCAATTTGTTCTGCTAACAACAGAACACTCGGCTCAACAACGGCTCATTCAACGGCCAGAACAACAACGGCTCATTCAACAAGGGCACGTTACAATTGGGAGATAATCTAATCGGCGCGTGTCGCGTGTCGCGGGTAAAATGTCGCGTGTCGCGGGTAAAACGTCGCGGGTACACAAAATTGTCGCGGGTCCAAAAAATCGTCGCGGGTACACAAAATTGTCGCGGGTCCAAAAAATCGTCGCGGGTACACAAAATTGTCGCGGGTCCGAAAAAAGTTTTATTTTTTGTTTTATAGTTTTTCTTAAGTTCAATACCTCATTAAAGATAATAGAATAACAATAACAAGTACTTCAATGTAAATTAAACTTTACTTTAGTTTTCTAGTTTTCCATGGGCAATTTTCGAACAGTATACTACTCTAACGTTATTTTCTTTTCTATTTTTCCAAAAATAGTTGAACGTTATAAATGATAAATTGACGTTAACTATAGCACCAACAACAATATCTCAAAACTTAGCCAATAGTGTATAACTTGTAATAGATTTTAAAGTGTATTTGCTTCCTGAAATGGAATAAACACTTCTGCTTGCATAAAGAGAGAACAAAATTAGACAAACAAGTAACTAACATAATTCCAACACAGCCGTTCAATTAAACAAACAAAAACCTACGAAGTTCAAGGACATTGATCCCTATTTTTTTACCACTTCACAGTAATTACAAAGGCAAACCATCCGCTTTCAGAGTTGCTATTTTCGCGTCATTTATCGAGCTGTCCGCTCTGATACTAACAGGCGGTTTTAAATTTGTCCAATGCGCTTTCTGGATTTTATGTTACATCATTTTAAATTTCCAAGAGAGATTTGGGAAGAAAAATGTATTCTCAAATAAAAGTTCATAAATTACAATTGTGCGGATATTTCCGCTGCTATGGAAATCGCCTGTGCCAAGGACACAAGTAGCCCATAAGAAATACATTCAGGTGGCTAATTCTAAAGGCTTACACATTCAAGGGTGCAGGTCTCCTTTTCATTTCTATTCCGATTCATCTTCCATCGCGTTCGTCGTTTTGACTTCGACTATTAAAAGTTTATGGTTTTTTAAACGCTTCCGATTCCGCTTTACCGGTACGTCGCTAGTGGGAACCGGTATCATCACAACTGTTTTCTCGAATTTACCAGCGAATTTAGTTGATTCGATTGAAGCGATTTTTTCTCGGTGCTATACCAATACTTATGCCTTTAAAAAAGTAACACAGGGTATTTATTCCATACTTTTTTGTCTAGTAGAGGTTGTCGGTAGCATGTGTGTATATGTGTCTGTGTAGTTTTAAACGAAGCGATGTGTACCTTTGCAGCTTTGTTTTTTCGACGCGCTGCGAACAGCTGTGTCAAAGGTAAGCTTACATCGCGTAAACGAGGTTCCAATGGTTGATTTTTCGTTTTATTTGTAATAAACAAAATACAAGTAGAACCAGCTTTAGGCCAAGTAGAGGTAGTAGACAGGTGTTGTATACAGCAAGGTTATGGAAAAGATTCCAGACAGTGCCAACTCTGCGTGGTTGATATGAAGAAAGATTGTCGCCGGCTTCGCCCTTTCGAAATAATTCCACTGAGAGATTCTTGAGTACGGTGATCAAAGTAGAAAAAGTCTGAACGGTACCACGAAATATAGAGCTTGTACCACGAAGTATAGAGCTGTAAACACGAGCGAACAATCTGTCGCAAAGTGGAGGAGTGACTAATGTTAAAGGCGATTCACAGCGGTCAAACGCAGAAATCCCGCATCACTTCCGCTTTTCGCTTCGTAACTTAGCTAAAGTTTGACAGAAATGTGTGCAAGTCTTTCGTCAAAAAAGAGTTATAAAGTGGCGATGGGAAACCAAATTATGATACATACACAATTTCAACAAGTTATTGCTATTGTGTTATTATTTTATTAGCTTGAACGTTGGTGTAGTATTTGCTGTTCAAAAGCTAGAAAGCAAAAGTAAAGTTCAATTTTTCGTCCACTTGTTATTGTTATTCTATTATCTTTTTAAAATGATCTTTAATGAGGTATTGAACTTAAGAAAAACTGTAAAACAAAAAATATAACTTTTTTTCGGACCCGCGACAATTTTTTGTACCCGCGACATTTTACCCGCGACAATTTTGTGTACCCGCGACGTTTTACCCGCGACACGCGACATTTTACCCGCGACACGCGACACGCGCCGATTAGATTATCTCTACAATTGGGGGTATTGCTAAATCCTCTTCTTGGGCCTAAATGTCATAGGGTAACGCAAGAATGTTCTAGGATTGTCACGCAAAGAATGTTGGAGTCACCACACGTTCTTTCGCAACTTTTACATTCTAGTTGCATTGGGCATATATAGCCTCATGCGGTTGAGAGCCCAACTTACCTCAGTAAACAGTTGGTTATAAAAAGCACAGTTTCCAACTTCCATGTCAAATACACATTGAAACCCTCGATTTCTCGAGCCTTTCTGATTTCTCGAACCAATTTTCGTTTCCCTTCCTTGGAGGTTAGAGAAATGGCGATTCCACTGTATCTAAATCATGTCACACTTTAAATAAAAGTTATCAGTCTGAGGAATTATTTTTGTCAAATTAAAGTCTTTTACTGCAGACCATCTGTTTCCATACTAGGAAAGGTTTAGCTATAATAACAAAAACTGCATGTCTTTAATAAAGCAGAATACTTGAAGGTTATTTCCTTCAAAACGTAGTAGCGGAATTCATTCGGCGATCATCTGGTTGGTAAAAGATCGTTCGGCGATTAAGCTGTTGGTCCTTTTAAATCTTCCTTATAGTTTCTGAATTCAATATAATCTGCCTCAACATCATGCTAAAATATAGCATGAAGTGTAATGAACAAGATATTTTGTGTTATTGAGAATAGAACAGGCAAGAGTTGCTGAAGAAAATATTAATTTCGCTCAGGAAACGTCAGCTCTCCAAATTCGCCACCGCGATTAACTTGCCTATTTCAGCTGCAAGTATATAATTAGCTTAATTTGACATGATTTTATGCTAGTAAAGGTGAACTTAACAATTGTTTGACACAATTTTTGTTCAATACCTCCAGGTGCGATGCGCGGTCGCGTAATGGTCATCGCGATGCGCTCCGCTTCTAGCGGTCCGGGCTCGAGCCAAGGCCTGGGTCACTCCGTTGGGTTCATAGGCAAGGTATTCATAAGGCCTCCCCACCCAAGTGGAGAGAGGCACTATAGAACGAGAGCTACCAGCATTGGTGGTAAATCACAAATTTAATTTCTGGGTAGCCTGCGAGCAGGCTCTCTATCGGGGGCAACGTGAATATTGAACTCTTCGAGCGCCAAAGGCGCGATCCGCGAGTGCCGAAGGCGCGAGTCGGCGAGCGAAGCGAGCCCGGGGTCTCGCTTCGCCCACGCAATCGCGCCTT
The DNA here is from genome assembly GCF_052425735.1 of Oculina patagonica. Classification (NCBI taxonomy): domain Eukaryota; kingdom Metazoa; phylum Cnidaria; class Anthozoa; order Scleractinia; family Oculinidae; genus Oculina; species Oculina patagonica. Next base: position 26,049,319 of record NC_135769.1, read on the forward strand.
CGGCACTCGCGGGATCGCGCCTTCGGCGCTCGATGAATAATCATATATTCACGTTGCCCCCGAATAGAGAGCCTGCTCGCAGGCTAATTTCTGGGGTAGTCATGTTTCTATTCGATTTGCTGTAAAATATAAGAACCTTTTCAGTGAGAGAGCCATTAGTGCCTTCTTGGATACCATTGATGATAAATCAGACAGGTCACAAGAAAAACTATAGGTACTACTAGATAACCTTTCTTTGTTTTGAGATAAACAAATTCCCGAGCAGTTTTCCATATGATTGCAGAAACATTTAGGGAGAACAACGATATTCAAATAATGGGAAAAAGTCTTTAAGACACAACTACCTCCCTTCCGACAGCAGGTGACCAGACCTTGCGAAAACGACAATTATTTGAGCTCATCGTTTTTATCTGAAAGACTAAAAAAGTTACATTCGTTACCCAGAAGGATCCTCGAATGTTATGAAAAAGAGCAAAAATATAACAAGCTGATAAACAGAAAATCAATTATTATTCTCCATATAAAATTGGAGTCTTCGTTAATGAAAAACGACTTAACTGGATCCCGTATATTGCTTGTGATAGAAACACACGAGGTATTTTACGCAATTGCGACCCTTCACTTTTGACAGGTACCTATTTTGCTGGCAAGAGCGCCAATATAACAGCCTGTTAACTTGTCGTAAAATGACTTTTATTTGTGGTTTTTGTCACTCGCCAATAAAAAGACAAGCTTACTGTTCCCAAGAATTAAAGGACAGTATTCCAGGTTTGGTCCTGCGATTCACTCTGTTCTTTGATTTATTGACCGACGGAGCTGAGTCAGTTGCAGACTTGATACTAGTATGTCATTGTTTATACTGTATGTGGAAAAATTTGTGAACGTTAGGGAATTGTAAAGTATGCGAAAAAGGTATTATTACCAGTGCATTGGTCTCCAGGTCATATCTAAAAAAGGAACCATTAGAGAAGGTTTTTAAAGAACAATAGGCATTTTGTATCCGTTGCTAATATAACATGGCCAATCAACTCTCGAATACTGGACAACTAACATTCTAACATTCTAAATGTTTCCAATATACTGTCAGGATGTTCGAATTAAAAAATTCTAGATTAAGGCCCAGTTAAGGTCTTGCTGGCTCAGTTGCTTTCCTTAGAACTCATTTCACCTTTGCATGTATAGCTGAAAGTTTTATCAGAAGGACAATTACCTAGACCCGTTTTAGAAAATTAGTAGATTCCTCTTTTCTTCACTTTTGGGGAAAAACCTACTTCTTTCCCGGCAGGAAATAAAAAACGAAACATTGCTTTCTTTTCCCACTGAAAGAATTGGCCGACTAACGGCTCTTCGAAATTTCTATTCAACGGTTGAACGACAAAAAGATGCAACCTGTTTCCCCTGAATGAAAATCCTGTGAAATTTGAGAACGTCCTTAGTGAAAAAGCCATTAGTGTGTTCTCAATACGGTAACAATCTGTGGTGTAGAGTCAGGCTTCGTCAGTATATGAATTAATATATCTATCAGTGAAATGTAAAACTAGGATTTAACCTTAATTCAGCCATTCTTGGGCAAAGGAAAGACTCAGATACAAAAAATGCTACAAAGCTGTTTCCAATTAATGTCTCTACAAAAGATAGCGGATGCAGTGGACAAAACAATAGGCTACACCTGCTGACAGGAAAAAAAACATGACGGTCGACACAATTTCTATTTTAAGTAGGAAAAAGCGCGTAACTAATAGTTCATACCTAAATATGCCACTCAATGCAGTGAATACTTTATTTACCCTCGGATTGTAGAGTAGCTTTTAACATAGCAGTGACATCGGTAGGCTTATCCTTTTCTGTAATTATAGTATTTTAACGAGCTGTGTTAGATAATTTTCATGTCCATGAAGGAAAGGAAACAGCCATTTTTCCTAAAATGATGGAACATGAAACCATTATAGTTGAACAACAAATAGATTAAAACTGTTTTCAGGAGAATGAATTAAAGTTTCCACAAAGAAACAGACAGAAGATATAATCCTTGAATGCTGAAAAATGAATAATTTCTTGATGCGGAAAAGCTAGAACTAGTTATTTGAGGTGAAATTTTCCCAGCTATGGTATTGCTATTTTTTTTATCAGAATTATTGTAAATTGAAGGAACATGTTTTTGTATTTTTGTTGTTGTTTAACAAAAGGCTTGATTGATTCTCCATAAAACAACAAAATTTGTTTACGTAAATTTGACACAATTTTCCTTCACTATCCATGGCTAGTGTGGGAGGCGCGGTAGCCTAATGGTTAGAGCGCTCGCCTCCAAGTAGAACGGCCCGGGTTCGAGGCCTGGCCGGGGCGCTGCGTTGTGTTCTTGGGCAAGACACTTTAATCTCACAGTGCCTCTCTCCACCCAGGTGTATAAATGGGTACCGGCAAATTTACTGCTGGGGGGTAACCCTGCGATGGACTAGCCCCCCATCCAGGTGGAGTAGCAATACTCTCAGTCGCTTAATGCTACGGAAACTGGGATAAGCTTAGGCCTGTATGAGCCACTAGGCTCGAAGCAAACTTTACCTTTACCTTTTTATCCATGGCTAGTATGCAAGTGCCCCAGGTGCTAGTATTTTGCTTGGAAGGGTTAGCGATATGCATTTCAGGCGCCAGTTGTTTTGATGCTTTTTTGTTTTTGTTTTTGTTTTTTTGCTATTTCCGTTATTTGCCTTAACGAGTGTAAAGAGGCAAGCGATAACTAAAAGAAATAATGACCACGTCTCTTAGCTTTTCATTTGAATTACTGTACTTTCATCCTTTGGTAATCGATCTGCCGTGGTTTGGTTTATTAACCGATTACATAATAGCAGTCAGTTAGTCAAAGTGCTAGTAGACCACTCGAGCCTTTTTCACTAAATAAGGTTGGTAAAAATGAGAATGAAATCGAGAGTATGATTAGTAGAAAAAAAACGTTTGTGCCTGAGTTGTCATATAGCACTTAGTGGATTATTTCATTGACTGACCCCCCGATCGTTCCGCGAAAAGCCATTAGCGCCTTCTCCGATAACAAAGCCAATTCGCATTAAAATTTGCTAAGTAGTCATGTCAAGTATTTCCTTCAGCAAACGGATCTTGACGGCAGTCATGGTGAAAGAATTAAATCTTGGGCTGGATAAGCTTACCAAACAAATCAGTTTAAAAGTTTTATTTCTTCTTTGTAACATAATATGTGGTTGAAAAGCGAAGGCTTCAGATGTTCTGTTTCTTTATTTTATTGTTATACATTTACATGATTCCTCATCTTTTTACACCTTCTGTCACGTCACTCCCTTTTGGCTTTGTTATTTGGTAAACAAAAATGAGGTTAGTTAAAAGAAGACCATTATTATACTTTACGGTATGCCATTGCCGTTCATCGTTGCCTCCTTCATAATGGTTTCAGTTTACGTCCTCAAAACGTTCAACTCAAAGTTTATAACTTCACTTAAAATCACTTAACTTCACTTAAAATTCAACAAAATAGTTATTAGACCTTTCTCCAATACAATTCAGTGCGTAAGAGCATCCATTAGTCATTCAGAAGCATCTTACAACTCCTCAACGCTTCAATTGTTTGTTCGTAAAGTAAGAAGCCTATAGTGAAATGTGAAACGAACGGAATGAAGGGTAGTTAAAAGAAATTATGGTACGTGAAAGCGAAGGAATGGGAAACAATTAAATATATGTAGTCCATTGCTGTCATTTTGTAAAAGCATTTTTGTTTTTGTCCTAAACAATAGCCGAAAGGGCTCATTTTCTTATTCTTGCGTCACTTCTTTTCTCTTTATCAATAATAAATAAACCACTGTCCTTAAACTCTTAAATGTGTTTAAACAAATCAGATCATTTAGTTGAAGACCTTCCGTTATCAAGCGTTCTAGCGATATACCAGAGACAGAAGCTGTACCAATTTCAAACACGGTAAGTTATCATAAAATTAATGCTAAAAACAACTTATTTACTTTTGCGGATACAAACCTTCTAAACGTATTCATTCATTTTATGCTGTGAATGGCCATGTCAAAAACAGAAGTGAAAAGTTGGCAATTTTACTGTAAAGTGAGAGCCGGTTTTAAAATATTTGCTACTGGCAATATTACTTGCACTTTTCTTAAACAGCCTCATGGTAAGGCAATTTATACAGTTAGAAAATGTTCTATTTTATTGGAACAGGAATACACTGGCCTACTGGTCAGCGAAATACCCCGTAAACAATACTATTTTTTACAAATCAAAAATAACGACACGTATACGGCGGATAAAACACTATATAAACTCCTGCTATATACAAGAAGTTGAGTACAAATAACCTACAACAGTAAAGTTTGGGGTGCCTTTGTGAAATCAGACTTTAAATCGTGGGACCTTTCCCCGATTGAGAAAACTCACTTACAGTTTTGTAAACGATACTTAGAAGTACATAACAAGACATCCAATATTGCATGCAGAGCCGAACTTGGTAAATTCCCTCTGATCATTGATATAAATAAGAAGATACTAAGTTATCTAAGTTACTTACACCAAAAGGATGAAAACTCTATAGTCAGACAAGCCTTAAAAATATCGATTGATCTTTATGATAACGGAAAAAATAGTTTTTACTCTAGAGTCATGAAAATAAACGAATACTATAATTTTAATGACTTTAAAGGAGAAGTTCACTCCAGAATGGCCAGTAATTTTTTTTACGCCAATAAAAAGTTTATGCAAAGATATGTTATTCACCAAAATTTCAGCTTCTAACGAGCGCTTAAACCCTACGAAATCCTTTTCTGAAGTAGCCCAAAACTCGACAACTGAACGCCGCCATCTTGAAGCTGTTAATGTATGCGTGACGTCAAAGAGCTCAGCCTGAAGTTGAGCGGGAAAATTTTAATTACTTCAAACTCCTTGTTTCTTTGTAGTGGCTTTTGTTTGTCAAAATGCCTGTTTGTGCAGCTCCATTTTGCTTAAACAGAGCTCCAAGAAATACAAAAAGAGGTATTTCCGTTTTCACCGTCTTTCAATATTTAAAGAACAATTGCTCAAAAGCGGACACAAATATTTGTGTGTTCCGGCGTTAAATCGGGGTCCGATCGAGTTCATTATTGAAGTGCAATTTTCTGCAACTTTTTCAGGTTGATCTATTATTACCTATCCTTCGAGACCCTCGATTTTTCTCGTCGTCCCGCTCGACAATCTGTCTCTGGGTCTCCGAGGATGATCATGTTACCAATGTTGCAGTATTGCATACGGTACGTGCATGTTGCAATCAAGATTTGTGACAAACAGAACATAAACAACCAATAAGTCCATAAACGGCAATGTCGCCAATGTCCTTCGCGGTAATAAACGTCCTCCTCCACTGTTCGCGTCAGTCATGACGACATGAACGCGAACATTGCTGTTTCGTTTTGTTTACAGCATCCATCCTAGTTATTTTACGCCGGACGTTTCCTTGAACATTATAAAAAATTGCCAAAGTAGCAGACCGTACCAGTTTGTCGTAGCAGTGCTACTGAAAAGAATATATTTACGTGTTTGCTTGACCACAAATAATCGCCGGGACCTCGATCAAACGCCCCCAGGGTTTATTTAAAAGTTAGCAGTTTTGACCCGGCGTTTATACGAAGCCGGCGTTTAATCGGGGACCCGCGTTTAATCGAGAAAATACGACGAAGTCAACAACAACAACAGAGAGTTTCTCTGGTTGATTAAAAATTCTCCCTGAAATAAAGTAAAAAAGTGAAATAGCATAATCGTAACATTGGTTGGTATTGCGTCTGCCTTTTTCTTTTTTGGTGGATATTTTCACTCAGGAGACTGTATCTGTGATCTTCTTCGAAGCAGTCTTCCGTATCGTTTTCGGAACACACAAATATTTATGTCCGCTTTGCCAGGAATTTTTCGTTTCTGCCCATTCTTATAATCCATTCGTGAGCATTTTTTCTTTTAGATATTGAAAGACGGTGAAAGGTTTTTTGTATCTCTTGGAGCTCTGTTTGAGAAACATGGAGCTGTACAAACAGGCATTTTGACAAACAAAACAAAACAAGGAGTTTTGAGTATTCAAACTTCAGGCTGAGCTCTTTGACGTCACGCATACATTAACAGCTCCAAGATGGCGGCGTTCAGTTGTCGAATTTTGGGCTAATTTAGAGAAAGATTTCGTAGGGTTTTAGCGCTCGTTGGAAGCTGAAATTTTGGTGAATAACATATTTTTGTATAAACTTTTTATTGGCGTAAAGAAAATAAACGGCCATTCTGGAGTGAACTTCTCCTTTAACTATAGTTCATTAAATAATAGTAAAATTAACCAGTATATCAATATCATGAAACAGAAGTATATTTCACATTGGAATCAGACCTTACAAAACTCGCAAAAACTTAATTTTTATAGCACTATTAAAACAAATTATAGCCCTTCTACCTACTTAGATTTAGCAAGAAAGAACCCTTTAAGGAAAACATTAGTAAAACTGAGAATAAGCTGTCACAAACTTAGGATTGAAACAGGTAGATACGACAATACACCTCGCAATGAAAGAATATGCAACTTCTGCAATTGTAACAAAATTGAAGATGAAACTCACTTTTTGTTAGATTGCCCAGCTTATACTCAGATACGAGACATATTCTTCTCTAAAATAGAATCCAAACTTCCATTACTACGATTACTACCACGCGAAACCCTATTATCACATCTTATGAATTCCACTGACTACTTTGTAAACATTAAGCTGATCTCATTTATCTCAGCATGCTTTGAATTGAGAGACAATCTCGTTACAATGATCACCACTTCGAATAGTTAAATGAACAATTATTGTTAGTAATTCTTTCTTAGATTATTGTTATTATTAATATTATTATTTTCATTTGTTATGTTATGTTATTTCCAACTCAGTAACTAATTATCCTAGTTAATGAAATTATATGTAATTAAATTCAAGTAGCTTTCGCAATACTACCAAACTTCTACGTAGTCATGCAAATAAAGCTTGTTGTTGTTGTTAATAAATTCAATTTAAACTTTGTGAAATATAAAAAAAGAGGTTTTCAGTATAAGGCCAGAAGTGCCTTTCTCAGATATCATTAGAGGTTAATAAAAAAAGTCATAAGAGAAGAAGGCAAACAACCCTCTTTTGAGGAAAACAAATCCCTGCAATTGCCTGGTTAATCTTCGGCTATACGAACAACGATATAAATGTCGATAAATCCTATCTTTTGGGACACAAGCTGAGACCTGTTTCCTGGAGGTAAAAATTTGAAAATTGATTTCCTTCCCTACCATGGAGACCGTTCGACACACCGCAACTAAAACGACTCTTTTTAGTTAACCGTTAAATCTAAAAAAGGCTAAATTCCCTGATTGAAAAAAAGCGTGAAATATGAGAACGCAGTTAGTGAAATGTCATTCGATTTTTCTTGGGTGGCGTAGGATTTCCCTTACTGGAGGATATGATCGATAAACGTCATGCTATGACGTTATTAGATCCGCCATCTTGGATTTCACTATATATTTTCTAAGAAAGTCAGAAAAAACGGAAAATAATACAAAATCAAGCCAAACTGCTGATTGAAAGTAAAATTACACGAATTGTACAATTTCATTCAAGAAAATGGAAAAATAAAAAAGGCAAAATATATTATAGGTAATGAAGATGAATTTTTCGACAATGACACGAGCATGGGACAAAGAAAAATTCTGAGTCCCCGACGGGAATCGATCCCATGGCCTCCCATGGGTTTCAAAATTCGTGGACAAAAGGGTTGACCACATAGTTGACAAATGAAAGTTTTTTGCAGGGAATGAGTGAACATCTGAAACACAAGATGTACAGCATCGTAGAGTAAGTCACATTTTCATTATTTCAAAAACATCGAGAGGTATGGCATCAACCCCCTTCTTGTTTGTTTACAGTGATCAGTCGCTCGTTTTTCTTTTTCCTTTTTTATTCAGACATGTATCTACAGAAGTTTGCCGGAAGGCTATATTTTTTTCTTCATCCAAATGCTTATGTCGAATGCTTGACAAGCATTTCTACTGAGACCCATAACACCAACTACATCCTGTTTATTAACAACCGTAATATTCCGTGAAGGGTCAGTTAAAAGTGCTGGTCTTAATTTAAAATAGAAGTGATGGGCGAGGATATTTTTAAATTAACAGATAGTTCTTGAACTATATGATTGTAGTTTTGGTAACAGCAGGAGCTCACAAAATTCGATGTGGCAGGTGGGACTGGTGACACAAGTTTAAAAATGCTATGGTTCTTTGCTTTTGACAGAAAATTTACTATAAAAAGGGACTGTTTCACCACAACAAATACTCGCTAAGCTCAACTTTAGCGAAGAAATTACTTATATGGGTCTAAATGACAAAGCCATAACTTCATTAGTAACAAGCATGCCTCCCGGGCGTTATAATTTAAAGTTACAAACCCACCGAGATTAACTTTGAAAACGATTCACCCTAACAGTTCTTCAAAAACCCAAATCGCAATCTGTTTTTGTCTTGTTCAATTTTTTTTTTCCATCCGTACTTTCTTTTGCATTTGCTCTGTTATTGTAAGTTAAATGTTTTTAGTGGTTACATTTTATATTTCACTCAATTTGGTGGCGATCTTCTTATGTCTAAACTTGGGTAAAATCCATGACACGGTTCCCTTAATCGTCAGCTTTATTGTACGATCCGTTGCACAAAATGTATCTGTTTAGAAAGTTGATAAACCTTTGTAGCTCAATTCGTTGTACAAACAAAAATTTGATTTGTTTTCTTGCAACAGGAATATGCTGGCCTACACGACATACTTGGTTGCCTTCTTGTGTCTTATGGATGGAATCTTAGGTGAGTTAAGTACAATGATCACATTTTTAATGTTAACGTTGAACATCATTAACTTGAGGTGCGGTGGACTACGAAGTCAGCATTCTGGCAAAATGTTTCAAGAAGAAAAATGCTGCGATAGAATGGCATCCCTAATCTAGCTCTCTGCTCGATTGGGAACCTACTTCCATTTTCATTCTCAATCTCCGACTATCAATTTTGCCGAAAGTGTATAACAGTACTCAATGTAGACTAACACTCTGGGACGCTTTATTTCAAGCGAAAAAAAACATTTTTATCTTCTTGACTTCAAAAGTTGTTTCAAAGCTAAGAAAGAAAGGCAAGTTTTAAATCTAAGGCATGACTGTGCATGTTTTGACTGAAGCAAACCTGATTAACTTGCAACGAAACAACATTTCCGCTATATAAAGTAAATATTTTAATTGTCAAGTCTCGAGCAATAGGTTTGACTATGCGATACAAAATATAACTTCTTTTATGACGCTTTTGAGTCGGGTACAAGACTACAAGTATCTTGGTAAACGTCAAAAACAATTTTACTTTCCTATCACATAGGACAAGACGCTACGCAGATGTTTTATATATTTGGCATATTCATTAAGCATTGCTTTTTTATTTCAAATCAAAGGATATGGAAAAAATGAGAGCGTTGTCACGGCCGCTGGAAAGCAAAAGATCCCTTCAGGTAACTTAAATTTCCCATACTCTTTAGTCAGCAGCAGTGAAACACCTCTAGTTACCAAAAATAAAGAAGACTACATACAGTCCAAGACAGTCTTTGTGCCACTTAACGTAATAGTGCCCGGTGACAAACCCTTTCGAGTTGGGAAGTTATTGTTCAATTTTCCGAACCCCCTCCCCCCCCCCCCCCCCTCCCCCAAAAAAGACAATGTCGAAATATTGTCGCTGGGTTGGTTGAATAGAAAAATTGCACTGGATGTGAGGAGGGGAGGATTAATAAAGACAATGCCTTTTTTCGCCGAAACAGTTAAATATCTCGAGACTTTTGTCAAGAATTGTAGATTAAAGCTCAACAAATAGAAGTAACATCTACTAGAGCGTGTTTTTCTAAGAAAATGTGGACGGACGACTTTTATATAATTATAACTATAGCAACTATAGCAAAAGGCTCACTTTTCTGAATTGTAAAAAATAACTCTGGCTGTTATTTGTCTTCCAGAGGCCTTAAAGATAACTTTGGCAATATTTTCCGGTCTTCTTGATCCCGAGTGGGTCGACCTCCTTCCCAATAACCAACTGTATCAAAATATACGAGGACGACTTGATGCAGCAAGGAAGAAACGCTTGACTTACAGTGAGGAGAACATGCCGGCCAGACTTGGCTACAAAGGCTTCCTCGTTGGATCAGCATTGATGAGCAAACCGGATCTGATTTTAGGTCCTAACACCGTTGAATTGCAGAAATTACTACTCCAGGCCATGCCGAAAGATAAGAGCTTGTATCACATTAAAGGTCTTCCCTCGAAAGAAATAGAAAAAGGCGAGGCACCTGTTAAGAGAAGAAAGAAACGCGAAGCTCCTGACTTTAATCCAGCACCATGGAATGCGGCAAACAAAGTGAAGTTAAACAACTGCTACAACTACGAAACCAACCAACAAACAGATACCTGTGCACAGCCTGGTGACAGAATTGGCAACCCATTACCACGTCCCTTTTATGACCTGCAGGTACAGCAAGCAGCAGAAAGTGATGGGTTGGTGACTCTGAAGGAAGAGTATGTTCCGGAAATCGACGGGACCTTCGTCATCCCACCAGCACACAAGAATGCAGGGCATGTGGTAGCACTTATGGTTTCTCCGCCAGAGTGTAAGTACTATTTAACACTGCCAGACCAGGGCGGTAGGTAATGGTGTGCAAAGAGTGCGTCCGCAAATCCCCTTCTCGCCTCCACGGGTCACAAAGCTAGGTCTTCTTAATCCGAGAGTGATGGCTAAGTTGACACTCCGAGTGCAGGAAATGTTGACTTCTTTTTCTTTTTATTTCCCGGGAAAGAATACCCCCGGACCTCCTCCATAGATGCTCACGACTCTGGCGCTCGCGACAACCCATGCAACTCCCCTTCTCTCCTCCACGGGCCTCAAAGGTTTTCCCAATCCGGGAATGGTGTCTAGATTGACAGCTCGAGTGCAGGAAATGTTAAATTTCCCTGGAAAGAGTACCCCTGGACCTCCTCCGTAGATTATCACGCCTCTGGCACTCGCAACCACCTATGTAAAATCCTGCCCACGGCCATACAGAGTTATTACAGACTAAAAGTTAATGAAGTCAATGATGCACTGGCCATCGTTCCTCTTTTAACGCAAAGGAAGAGACCCCGAGGAAATTGTGCACTTAAATCAATACTTTCGATGTATACAGTCTATCGACAATCCATTGACAATCGAAAAAAAGCAAAACAAATGGGCGATCACGAAGACGTAACTTATTGACGTGATGCAAAAAGACAAAACAACCCACTGAATTAAAATAAAGGGTACTTAACTGGTACTAAGACGACAATGTCTACTCTTTTCTTTAGTTGGACTTGATTTCCACATGTACCGCTTAGATAGCGACGGGCTGTGGTCTCACAAACCAGGAAAAACACCAGTTACCAGGAAGGATAAATTCAACCAGTCCAGAAAGGATCCAAGAGAAGCCTTTCACGGCATGGCCCCAAAATATCATTTTGTTTGTTTCATGACTACAACCGCCAATACACAAGTTTCGTAGTTCTCTACGATAACATTTAAAGATTGTAGCACATACATAATGCACATACATATTTCAAAAAGGATAATAAAACCTGTTAGTAGAAACTCAGCTGTGTTCTATTGGAAATCCGCGAATCTGATTGGTTCTCCCACTGTTTTCTATTCGCCGTTATAGTTCACCACTAAATTTTCTCCGATTCTGATTGGTTTAAATTGAACACGTGACGCGATAGTGCCCGTCCGCCGTAGGGCACTATCAGCCCATAGTGCCCTCCCGTAAAAAATGCCCGGATCGATAATGCCCGCCCGTGACCGTTTTTCGTAAACAAGCTGCCTGCAGACAAAAAAACCCAACCAAATTCACTGCATTTAGTGGGTTTCTCGTCTGGTTTTGTTTCGTTTGTTAAATTTCGGCTTTCAATTGAGTTTTTTATCCTCAAAAGTAAAAATAATTCACGATGCTTGTTTTTGTATGTGCGCGCGGAAGAAAATTTAGTGGTGAACAATAAAGACAATAGAGTGTTTCTGTCTCGAAACTATCGGTCTGATAGTTGCCCCTTGGAAATTTGATGTTCTTAAAACTAGCATATTTGCCCTCGAAGCTTCGCTTCTCGGGCTAATATTTGTTTTAAGAACATCAAATTTCCGCGGGGCAACTATCAGCCGATAGTTCCTCGACAGAAACACTCTATTGTTAAAATAGAAAACAGTCGCGCGCGCGTAGCTCTTAAAGCGGTAAATTTTCTTGATTTTTGTCTTCAAAGTGCACAATATTGTAGGTTTTGGACTGCAATCCTTTAGAGTTTCTACTAACACAATTAGACTACTCGCCCTCGTTTTCTATTTGCTCATAGAAAACTCGGGCTCGTAGTCTAATTGTTAATTATAAAACATGTAATGTCAGAATGTATACAAATTGCACTTGAGCTTTGATTAAAGACATGTTAAAGCCCAGTAGTGCAGCAGCTCTCGTTAGCTTGTAATTTGGGGACTAGGGGCATGGCATTGTTTCTGTTGTTTTTTATTGTTTTAAGTGTAGCGAGCCATTCATGTGACAACCGTGCGCGAGCTGTTTACTGACCCTTTAAACCAGGACTAGCTATACATTGTCGGTAGTAGCAAATACATTAGGAACCATGCGAGCTCCCCTCTTGAAAGCGAAGTAAACTTCATAAAGATGGCATGTTTGTCAGAGTCATGGGCTCCTGCCAGAGTTGATTACTGTAAAATTCCGCTTATATGCCCCCCCCCCCCCCCCCGGTGATTGGCCCATCTCCCTGTAGAGTAAAAAAAGTACATTCGATTATCATAATAATATAAGCCTCCTCTTCCACTCTCTTTCCAAAAATTGAAATGAATTTGATTCATTATGAGGTTTTTAAAGATTAATTCCAAACCAGTAAATGAAGTACGTATTACGATCAACGCTGCTGTAGCTTATTTCGAAACATTTTTTTATTCCTTTTAAATCCCCCCAGTAATTGCAAATGGTAAAAAGTATTAAATAACTGAGCTAACGGCTGCCCTTGCAAAGGGGGAGAGCAAAAGCCTGGGACGACGTCAGGAGTACCTGATACTAAAGGCAGAGCGCATGTGGCTCGCAGGAGCTATAAGATTGATAAACAAGGACGATCTCGAGATCTAAGGTTTTTAAGAGCTAGACGATGTTTAATTGAGTTAAACGTTACACTGATATCTCATATATTTTGCTAATTGCCTTACAGAAGATCTCCAAAACCATCCGAGAAAACGGCTGACACTTCGGACTACCTTTAAAGGAGAAGTTCACTCCAGAATGGCCATTTATTTTCTTTACGCCAATAAAAAGTTTACACAAAGATATATTTTTTTCCAAAATTTCAGCCTCCAACGTACGCTATAACCCTACGAAATCTTTCCCAAAACTCGACAACTGAACGCCGCCATCTTGGAGCTGATAATGTAAGCGTGACGTCAAAGAGCTCAGCCTGAAGTTTGGTGGGAAAATTTAAAGACTCGAAACTCCTTGTTTCTTCGTAGTGGCCTTTGTTTGTCAAAATGCCTGTTTGTGCATCTCCATTTTGCTCAAGAGCTCCAAGAAATACAACTCCCACAAGGAGTTTTGACTATTAAGAGGGCGTATTTCTTAGAAACACCCACACAATTTCGCGTAAAAATAATTTTGCCTGAAACTCTGTCAACTGAAAGACTTTACCGAGGTAAGAACTGAAACAGATTTGGTTTGATTTGAAATGATATTCTGGCCGCGTTAGAAGCCATAAAATATTTTCCCTTGTCAGCCCCCGTCACAACGTCTCGAAAATTGAAAAATAGGCACTTTTCGTAACACTGTAAAATATTTCTTTCGCATCATCTAGCCGCAAATTTTATATCAACTTGCTCATAAACCTTTCTAGTTTTCCAAGAAAGTCACAATTTGCCTCTCAATTCTCCTGAAAAGGCAAAATGGAGCGTAATATGACCACTACTAATCGCCTTTAAGCGAAGACTGTAAATTGGCTTCGATTTAGAGGCTATTTTTTAAATTTTGGGACCAACCTAATACTTCTAGCCTATACAGCCGACTAGAGTAGTCGTTAATCTGCAAATATGTGCAAAATCCCATGTACGTTTTCAATATTTCAAAAGTTGTGACCGTTTTTATCAGCACATGTGCCAGCATTTTCGAATTTTTCGCTTATATTGAAATCGAACTCTCTCGAGCAGATTTTGACACACATGCAGCCTACCTGCTTCTCATTTCGGTTTATGTCCAACGTTAGACGGTTAAAAATCCTCAGATTGCTAAATCCCATAATAACTCCAGCAAATTGGTAGGTATTGCCTTCAAAACTTGAGCACCACGGCATCTATCGAGTCCCTTGTTGGCGAGCGAAAGCCTGAATCCAAGGCTACATTTCGCACTAAATAGCCCATTGAACACCGTTTCAGAGCCGTTTTTCTTCAAGAATCAATCAAAAGACACTCCGAGACTGGTATTCAGAGAACATAGCCGCGATTTGAGGTCTGAATTCCGAAGAAACATCACCATTTACAGCGTACATCTCGACAATATCGATACTGTGTGATGCTGCTTCCGCAGAGGTCCGCATAAATGGGGAGACCGCTGATCGCTTGTGCCAACAAGGCAATGTCACTATAATTTTTTTTAAATCAAAATTTGGAAACCATGCGCAATTTCGAGTTTTAAATAAATCAATCCTATACAAACAGGATGGGCCCTAAGCAAACCGAGGAGCAACTTAAGAATTTCGCAGAAGGTTAAAGAATACCTTACGGCACGGTTTACACTAGAAGAAAGAACTTGGCGAAAGGCGGACCCTTCCCCATAGGCGTACAGGCCGGGGGGGCAGGGGGGGGGGGGGCTGCAGCCTCCTCAAATTTTGGGCAACTCAGATTTTTTGGGCAGCAAGAGAAATTTGGGCAAAAGCCAGTTTTTAAAGAAGTTTTTTTTTTTTTCGTAGAGATAGATATTTTCTATTTTAAGGGGATCATTTGTTGATATACATATTTGTAATTTTTTTACTGTTGGGCACTGTACTGCAAATATCTGTCACAGTTAAACACCTGATATAGAAAGCTTCTCTCCGTTACTAAATTTTATAAAATCGACGGAGACATTCTGGAAGCCGCGCAGAAAATGTGCGCGAGTTTTCGTCGTGTGCGCGGATTAGGCTACATGTCTGTTTCAGAAATGCAAGAGAATGATCTATTTGATAAGTTTTAGGAGTTTCCTTACGTTCTTCATATCCGTGAGTGATACTTGCTACATCGTGTTCTGCAGAACGATCATTCAGTGCGTTGCGCAGATTGAAAACTTACCTCCGCAGCATGTGATGAGGCGACAACGTGTCAGTATGGCCAATTAAAAAACAAAAACAAAACAAGTGTTTCTCGTCCCCGCCCGCTCCATTTTTTGGGGCCGCCTCTCTTTTTTATTTTTGGAAAAGTTAGAACGAACAAAAACCAACAATGTTTACTTTCACTTTGTACGGAGTAAGACATGGCTTTTGTCTGCGTTTAATACAAACTAAGGCCCAAAACTTTAAATCCTTGTTACACTAGGTCCGTACTGGATAGGTCAATTACCTTGCAGGATTTATTTTGGAAGTTCGCTCCTGGCCTGGAGAATTTGACGATGGAGGAAAAAACATTAGTGTCACCAATAGGTGTTTAAAGCGCTAGAGCGATTGACACTTAAATCAAGTTTGCTACTTCTACATCAATATTCACATATTCGAACAACACAGGTATGGAATGCAACAAAATAATAAATAATTAAAATATAAAAAAATGCGCCCGGCCGCTCTCTTTTTTTATAGAAATCGGGACGAGAAACATTTGTTTTTTTTTTACTTGGCCTAAATTATTACTTGCCATCGCACTTATTAGCATTTAATGGGCATGTTCCAACTCTGTAGTCAACAATGACATGGATTGTATGGTTGATATCTTCGGCCGTCGAAATGGTAGAGACAGCTTTTTCTTTTAACGTGCTGTATGAGCTCATATGATAGATTCTTATATAAGAATTTTTCACTTCATTTGAAAGCCTATGTTAGTGCTTCGTATGAACCTCGTTTCTTCTCGACTGTTTCGTAAAAATTTGGGCATGCAACTTGCGAGAATTTTTTTGGGCAAATGTCTCACCGCCCCCCCCCCCCCCCCCCCCTGGCAAAAACTGCCCGTACGCCTATGCCCTTCCCAAGTTGCAGTAGACATGCGAAATGCCAAAAATGAAGAAAACAGAGTGGCTGACGAAGAGCCAAATCCAGCGCTTTTTCTCCCGACTAGCAGCAAAACGTCGCAAGGATCAGGGTGTGGTCGGAATGTCACCCGATGACGAGGAAGATGTCCAATGCCTCCAGGAAAATTCCGACAGACAAGTTCTGGTAGACGAGGTTAATAGAGAAATCAACGTCTCGCATCCCATCTGCTACGACACGTATGACCTCTGTGAACGTTACCACAGCAACACGCTTCAAAATTTAATGTGGTCATGCTGAAAGCCATCTGTAGCCACTTTGAGATTCATGTAAAATCAAAAGAAAAAAAGCAACTTCTGATAGATAAGGGGACGGATATGATTCGTGAATGTAAATGTGTTTCTGACTAAACCATGTTAAACATCCCGTAACAGTAACAGACAGTCGTTGAGTAGTCTTGGCTCCATGCCTTGACATAGCTGTGCTTTTATAACGTTAAGTCCTCTCATCCCTCTCATCAAAAGGCAGGCAGGCTAACTGATACTACATCCTATAAGTGGTTTTCACTGTCACGCCGCCAAAAATAAAACCAAAACTATTAAGTAAACAAAAAATATTACAGGTTGTAGAAAACTATATAAACTACCGTTACTTGTCCAAGTCTCAGATCTGTACATTATTCTGTACTCTAGTTATCCGTCAAATTGTTTCACGCAAATTTGAAGAGCACAGACATGTGATCTGGCATTAAATTCTGCTACAAATCCGATCACCCTCACGAAAAAGTAAACATTCAAATAAACTCTTCCCGCAAAACCTCAACGCTCAAGTGTTCAGAGTATTAAAAATGGCAAGATGAGGATTTTTTTTTAGGAAAACGTGACAGCCTTCTGGCGGCCATCTTAGGTCTTGTGTGGCGTGAACTCCGAAATTCAAAATGCTATATCTTACAGTCGGCCGGACTCCAGATCGAACTGTCCGCGGTTCGATCCCTGGCCAGGGTTGCTGTATTGTGTTCTTTAGCAAGTCAATTTTCTCTCATAGCGCCTCTACCCACCCGGGTGTAATTCTGGAGGGGGGGGGGGAACTGCGATGGACTAGCATTCCATCTAGGAGGGAGTAGAAAAATTCTTAGCCGCTTAATGCTATCGAAACCGGGATAAGCTGTGACAGTATGGGCCGTTTGGCTCGAGGCCTCGTTTTTAAAATATATTTATTTATAGGATTGATTTATTTAAAACTCGAAATTGCGCATGCTTTCCAAATTTTGATTTAAAAAAATTATAGTGACATTGCCTTGTTGGCACAAGCGATCAGCGGTCTCCCCATTTATGCGGACCTCTGCGGAAGCAGCATCACACAGTATCGATATTGTCGAGATGTACGCTGTAAATGGTGATGTTTCTTCGGAATTCAGACCTCAAATCGCGGCTATGTTCTCTGAATACCAGTCTCGGAGTGTCTTTTGATTGATTCTTGAAGAAAAACGGCTCTGAAACGGTGTTCAATGGGCTATTTAGTGCGAAATGTAGCCTTGGATTCAGGCTTTCGCTCGCCAACAAGGGACTCGATAGATGCCGTGGTGCTCAAGTTTTAAAGGCAATACCTACCAATTTGCTGGAGTTATTATGGGATTTAGCAATCTGAGGATTGTTAACCGTCTAACGTTGGACATAAACCGAGATGAGAAGCAGGTAGGCTGCATGTGTGTCAAAATCTGCTCGAGAGAGTTCGATTTCAATATAGGCGAAAAAATCGAAAATGCTGGTACATGTGCTGATAAAAACGGTCACAACTTTTGAAATATTGAAAACGTACATGGGATTTGCACATATTTGCAGATTAACGACTACTCTAGTCGGCTGTATAGGCTAGAAGTATTAGGTTGGTCCCAAAATTTAAAAAATAGCCTCTAAATCGAAGCCAATTTACAGCCTTCGCTCGAAGGCGATTAGTAGTGGTCATATTACGCTCCATTTTGTCTTTTTAGGAGAATTGAGAGGCAAATTGTGACTTTCTTGGAAAACTAGAAAGGTTTATGAGCAAGTTGATATAAAATTTGCGGCTAGATGATGCGAAAGAAATATTTTACAGTGTTACGAAAAGTGCCTATTTTTCAATTTTCGAGACGTTGTGACGGGGGCTGACAAGGGAAAATATTTTATGGCTCCTAACGCGGCCAGAATATCATTTCAAATCAAACCAAATCTGTTTTAGTTCTTACCTCGGTAACGTCTTTCAGTTCACAGAGTTTCAGTTCACAGAGTTTTATTTTTACGCGAAATTGAGTGGGTGTTTCTAAGAAAGACGCCCTCTTAAAACTTTTCCCGCCAAACTTCAGGCTGAGCTCTTGACGTCACGCATACATTACCAGCTCCAAGATGGCGGCGTTCAGTTGTCGAGTTTTGGGAAAGATTTCGTAGGGTTATAGCGAACGTTGGTGAATAACATATCTTCATGTAAACTTTTTATTTCCGTAAAGAAAATAAATGGCCATTTACACCTGATTAAAGAATCGGTGACCCAAAAAATGCATAAACCATGAACGACTCGACCCAAATGTTTACTGGGAAATCGCCGGAATAAAATTGTCGTCTGTGACAGAGTAAACATGATAATAGGACAAGTTGCATAAATCATGCTCTTATAACTCTCAAAGAAATGAAATACCATGATTATCAACAAAGGAACATCACGTGTACTAAGCATACCAAGGCTTAACCCAGAACACCATTGGGTCATATCGTTCATGTTTTATGCTTTTCAGAAGGTCAACGTTTTCTTCAATTAGGTGTATACGGTCACGATAGATAGAAAACCATTGAGCCTTGACACTAAATACAGTTGACACCATTTACACCCTACGGTACCAATAGCCTTAAAAGAGGGGCCGGTCTAAAAATTTTAATTTTAAAAAAATCCATCAATCCGGGAAAAAAAATCGAAAATTTTTTTTTTTTCTAAAATAGAGTTCAGCCGGCGCACACCATTCACTATATGTTGAAAAAGGGACTGGTCTAACGAACGGCCACCCGCTAGCGCGCAATTCTTTATTATGTTTACACCCTTCAAGACAACCTGCTACAATATGAATATTCTAATACAAAGTTGTTTTGAAGTCGTTATATCTGAATATTTATTGTTTTCACACTTGAACGTATCGATGGTAACAGAAATTTTGTAATGTATTGTGTCTGCATGCTTTCGTCTCCCATTAACCTTTATCTCCAGTGTTCGTTAACTAATGCCACAGCATTGTAGCCTATCAGCTTACAGTTGATAAGGGTAAAAAAAAACCGCCGTACCGAATTAGGAAAAGGCTGTCCTTCGTCTATGCTAGGAGCTTATGTTAAACAGACACGAGTAAATAGTCATCGACCTTTACATCTGTTGATGTGGCCGCCAATTTAAACAGCAAAAAAGCATTAGCATAACTTCAAAGTTATATACAATCAATTAACTTAGATCATGTGCACCTGCTTTTCACTTTCGTTTCACGTGTCTCTTGCCAAATAAAATTATCGGTTAGTAAAAACGTTTCAGAAAATTAGATTTTTTTTTTCATTGACAATTTGCTTAGTAAAGAGAGACTTCGTTATTTATTTTCTATTACAGATTGCGAGAAGGGAAGAAAATGTTTAATTACCATGCAGCATTTCATCACTGTCAAATATATATTTATAAAATGTTGTAACTTTGTGCACTGTTTAGCGATATTACAAACGATTAAACAATTGTGTGAGTGAATGGCAGCCAACTACGATAATTCTGATTTCATTCTTTAACCGTCGTTAAACCTAGTGTAAACATGTTCAGAGATGGCAGTCTCCCTGTCTTTTTTTAACGATTAGTTATAAAAGCCCTAATCAATAATCCCGTTAACTGTAAACACTTTGAATCATTAATAAACAAACTTGGCCACTGTACAGAATCCCCGCAAATCCCGCAAAACCATGTGATAATAATGTACCTGCGCGCGTTCACGCATGAAAGACGTTCATTAAAGGCTACTTACTTATAATGAAAATATTATAAATGGCAGTGCGTCTTTTCTTACCAATAACGTAACAAGTTTAGAAATGTGACAACTTTACTGCTCAGATAATAAAGCGAAGCAGGTGCATATTGTAGGAGGAAACCCAACACGCTCTTCCAAGTTACAGTAAAAGTTGTTATGCTTCAGTTCTACTTGTAAATTTTGACCAGTTTTAATATTTGTAAATAAGGAGTTCATCTTAGTATTATTTTTATTTGAAGTGCCCCCAATTAGAGTTTTCCAAAATATAAACATTTGTCACTTCAATTGAGCTTTTTTTTTTTTCCTTTGGAAATTTTATACCACCCAGGGCGCGAGAAAAAATATAAGAAAACAGACTATTTATGTTATGGTGATTGATTTTTTGGTGAAAAGATAAATCATTTCAAACAACTAAGTACATTCTTTTTTTTTCAAAATTAAAGTAAAAAATAGCAAATAAAAATTCATGACTATCAGACCAATACTTAAAATAACATCGATCGGCTATTCTGTTCTACTCTCAGGTTTATTTAATAAACGACTAAGTAATCCTTTCTTTTCTAAACTTCTGAAGACATTAACGGTTCATTAAGCCTGGCTCCGTGCTGATTAAAAATTATAGTTTTGTCTATTTTCTAAACTTATCAATATTCTAGTTCTTTATATGTTACCTCCTTTTTTTGTTTTCATTATCTATCCTGAGAAAATTAAAAAATGTATATATTATTTTTTTGTAGACGCCGGCAAGGCAGCGAACGTGTCAGTTCCAGGATAGCTTTTTGTAATCTTTGTACACTATGCGTATTTCTGAAATGCTGCGTAGCTCTCTTGCTATTTTTTGATAGTGGCCTTAACTGGAGCTGGCCGCCGATGAGAATAAACTCTTTTAAGCAAACACCCACTGACATGATAAAAGCTGGTCGCTTTAATTACGTTGCTTCATACATTGTAACAATAATAAAAATGACCGTCAACTTACCATGCAAGTGTTAAATAATTTATTGTGGAGGTCTATGACATTAGGAGGGGTTTAAATTTTTAATTCAGAAGAAACGACTGCTTTAAAGTCACAAGGTAATGTACTTGAGCCAGATAGAAACTTACTGCATCTAGTTTCTTTCCAGTACATTTGAAATGAAACATTATTAGAGGCAATTTGAATATGAGTTGGTATTCTTGACTTGAGAGTAAGTACTACCCACGTTTGATTAAAAATGTTTTTGTATTGTCCTAACGGCACATTTTATCCGTTTTTATTTCGCAGGGCATTTTCAACGATGTTTCTAAGCATTTACATCCCGTTCTTCTTACTGTTCATGAGATCCTGCCTCCTTACCCCTGCATCACAGTATTCGGAAAACTGTGCAAGTGTGTTTGAGAGCTATGAAGGTGAGACACAAAAGTTCGACATCTCATGATCAGAGTCCGGAAGGGGTATTTTAGGAGGGGGTCATTCCAATGAAATAGAACATGCACTGGTATCTTTGTCAAACTTTATTTTCTTATTGATTGCTTATCTTATGGAAATTAAAATTTTGAAATTGAAAAGTCTCCCCCCTTAATCGATTAGGAGCATCAGCACTGCATTTATATTCAATATTCACGATTGCTTGAAAAATTCTTCCCACTTTTCTTCTGGTCTCAGTACCCTGATATTTGTGGGATGAAGCAAAACCATCCATAAGAACAAACAACCAAAAGTTTCTTACCAGCATGTTAGAAACGTTTCGTTTTAGCTTGATAGTAATACTTGCACAGAAAAGGCGGCTGCTTGTTTGATGGTGTCATTTGGTATTAAACGCAAAGAACCTTATTTTGTTTTGTCCTTTTTACTACCAAACGTACGTGCACAGCTCCAGGCTACAGCTAAGAAATTTATGTTAAACGGCCAACCACAGACAGGTGACATATTTATTTAGTCACCGTTTAAACAATGATGCTTCATTAGCTTTACTTTGCGGTTCTTTCTTGCAGATTATGCCTTGTTTGATCATATATTCCACACGTTTCACGTTTCTGATGCATATGAGTGTGCTACAAGATGCATGGGAAATGGCACCTGCCAATCATACAACATTCAGACCAACGGGAGCAGTGCCTACCAGCAGTGCGAGTTAAACAACCAATCACGAACTTCGAAACCGGAAGATTTTAAACAAAGGCAGGGATTCAATTATTATGGCTTAGTTCCGGTACTGTCCTATCCTTTTATTATTATTATTTCCTTTATTGATTATAAGTGAGAAGTTTTCCCTTCCCTCCGCCTTTAAAACAATTTTTCCTTTTGACACAAAATGAACACAGGTTGGAAAAACAGTAATTCGAGTAACTACACTTGCTTTGGTGTTATTTTGACGTAGAATGACGTCATTATGACGTCATATGATGATTTTATTGGCTGAGATAACATTTATTAAATTCTCATCACAGTCGCATTGAAAATCACAAACTCTTCACAGCAACAATGCTGAGAAGTTTTTTTGTTTCTTATGTTATTAGCGACAACAATGACGTTATTATGACGTCTTAAATATGAAAATAGCCACCTTTTTGGATTCGCAATTTTGAAATGAATTTATTTCATTAAATACCCCCAAAATCAAGGTAACTTGACTATGACTCTTAGGTACCTTTTAAAATAATGCTTCAAGATGGAAAACAATTCAGGCAATAATGAAATTACAAAGAGAAATGGTCTGCCATGTTGGATTTTAGCATTTTGTAATTAATAATCAACTCAAATCAGTAATACAACTTTTTATAACTATTTTAAACTATTGAGATATTTTATATTTAGAAAAAATGAGTAAAATGTAGGGAAATAAGACATTTAACTGCCCCCCCCCCCCCCCCTCCATATACCATACATTGATAAAATCGTACGTAATACCTCGCTCTTTTCTCGTTAGGTTTCTTGTGTTCCAAATAACTGCAATGCTAAAGAAGATTGCCAATGTCACCCTGGATACAAAGGCAAGAGTTGCCAAATACGTAAGTACGAGTGAAATACCAAATTTCTAATAATGCATTTCACTTAGGACGATGTAAAGACTGTAAACACCACGCTTCTCAGAACCACAAATATTCTGCTGATTGGCTGATGAGACTGCAATGTCTTATGATGGAAAATACGCACCATATCTTTCTGTTATTTTATCGAGCGAGAAGCGAAGAAAAAATGTGTGGCCACATGAAAAATGGCAGTGAGTCCTAGGCCTGTCCCAAAGATGCTCAAATTTCCTAAAAAGTTTCTTGTTATTTCTTAAAAAGTTGCTCCAAAATCCAAACAGTTGCGTGAACGTTGCTTCAAAAACTCCAAAACACTGCTTGCAATTTTTTTAAAAAATTTATGCTAGTTTCCCTTTGAAGGTAAAATCTCTTAATATTTTCATATAGTTTTACTTAAACAGAATATCTAAATAGCACTTAAAGGCCAAAATTTGTTTTTAAAATTACTAGATGATACCGATGACGAAGTGTTTGCTGACGAATTTTTAAAGGTGAATGAGTCAAAAGTTGAAACAACTTCAGAACTTCCTCTAAAATCTTCAGAAAACTTCGTTTATCATCGGAAAATTTGCCCGGCCTTCCAACAACTGTCCGACAATCTTTGGAAACCTTCGGTCTAGAAATTGCTCAGAATACAAAACGTTGCTCGAAATATGAAAAGTTGCCCAAAAGTTGCCGAGCTTCTTTAGGACAGCGTCCGTTTTTCAAGTTCAAAAACTTATTTGTTAACATTTATGCAATCAGATTAAATTTTATGAACGTTGAGTATATATTTTAAAACGGATCAGTAGCCGGTCAGCGTATATTTGCTTTTTTTCGCCTGTTTTCATTAATTATATGTTCACTTATATAAGCTATTAAAGTCTCAGATTTTAGCAGAAGAAGAAAAATGCACCCTTCAAAGTCCTGTTTTGGAAGCTTTGTACTTAATGTTTTATTCCATATCGAATCATATCTCTTGTTTTTAATATCCCCAGCGAGACTTGGACATTTTCCCTCAAATCCTGGACTTTCTTGTAAGCACATCCGTGACTCAGGAGACTCGAGAGGGGATGGAGAGTATTGGATCGACCCCGAGAACAACGGAAACCATTTTAAAGCCTACTGTGATATGACAACTGACGGAGGTGATTGATCTTTTAAAAGTCACAACCAAGAAATATTAAACAAAAGTTAACAGTTCCCTGAACAATTTACTAAAGGTGCTATAAGCACATACACTGTACATATCTCATTCTTACACAAAGATTAAGTATAATTTTTTAATTAACACCACAGTATTATCAACGAGAAAAAGTTAAAGTTATTTTTTTGATAGATGCAGGGTACAAAAAAGTGGGACACTAAGTACTACCTCGAAATTTTTCGCTTGTGGCTCTAAGGCTCGATTAAATTCAACTCAATGATAAACACAATTTCCGAAATAAGTGAACCAACATGTTCGCCAAATGGTGGGGCGGCCCACAAAAAAGTCAGGGACTCTACAGCGGGATCCCCACAAGTTTATTTTAAACACGTAAAAGGGTCCTCATAAGTTCATATTACAACAGACAAAATTGTGCTTCATAAGGCCGTTATATATTTTTTTGTTGTTGTTTTATTTTTCTTCTAGGTGGCTGGCTTCTTGTCGCTAACTTTGTGATAGACGACCCCAGTAACCCCCCTGTCTGGACCGCTGAGACATCATACCGCGGTATCAGCAACTATCACGACAACAGAACTGGCATCTCAACGAGCGCCATGAATGAGCTGAGAACACACTTACCTTTCACTCAACTGAGATTCCACTGCAGTAAACAACAGGGACGTACGTTCCACGTGACCACGGTCGCCAACAGCACCGGTGAAGCTGTAGTCCAGTACTTTAGCGGTCAGACAGATACCATGCCTTCCTCGTGCAACTCGTTTGTTCGAATGGAAGATGATGACTCTTTTTTGGCCCAGCAGTGTAGCAAGTGGGGAAATGATGGATCACAGTTTGTTGGGAAATGGGGACACATAAACAAACGAGGTGAAACACGCATGTACGATCACACTGCATTTGTTGCTCATCTTTATCACTGGATACTCACCGGAGGAATCTGGTCATGTGATGACAAGACCCTGCCTTTGTCAGCTGGAGATTTTTGGAAAATTTTCTTGCGGTAATGGAAGAATTTTAACTGATTCGTCCTGTCACAAAATGATCAAGCAAATGTTATGTATTTTTTTGTTACACAAATGGAAAGCGCTCGTTATTTCAATAAACAGTTTTGCCGTTTTGAACCGTCCAAAGTCGCACCCTTTCAATACCAAATCTGACTGTTATAGGGTATAGGTATGTGCCGCAGTGAAGGGTATGGTTTTCAAGCAGTTTAGTCTGGGGTAGGATATAGAAACCAGAGAGTTTGGTCTAGAATACTGTATCATTTGCCAGGAAACTGTTCATTGGCAAGGAGGATTAAGTTCAGAATAGGCATAGAAACTTAGAAAAGATAGAGACTTTCAAACACGTAAATAAAATCATCGTGGTAACGTTGTTGACCAATGGTTTTTCTTTAAACAAAATAATAGTGATAAGTTTTAAAAAGGGGGGGGTTAACCTCTACACGTCTAGTGTAGAGGTGCAAAAGCAGTTGAACTTTGTCTGGTATAGCGTAAGTGTTTGTAAGTCCCCGCGGCACACCCCCAACCAAAAATATTTTGCAGTGAATAAGTGTCCCCCGGGTGGTATTTTCTCGACTTAAGTACACCGAAGGGAGGGTAAATATCCACCACTTTTCACGGACACTAATAGAGGGGCCTTTAATCATCATAGGGCGATAGGCTGAAAAGTACTTTTCAAAGAGAAGAGAAAAGTCACAAGACAACATTAGGCTATTACTAGACCAGAACGACGCGTTCCGTTTGCTTAAAGTATTTATGTGCATTTTAAAGTGAAAGTTGTGGTTTGTTTGTTTTTACTGATGAACCAAACGCGGAGAGTTTCACATTTGTCATAATTTACAAGTAGAGCGCTAGAAACTGAGCCGTACTGTACAAATTAGCATGTGCATATGATCAAATGCGCCTCAAAAATAAAATTGAATTAATACTGAAAATATGGTGATTTAAAAACTAGCTATTCAGTAGAATATTGTACATATGACTAAAAAGGAGATAAAAAAGCTTAAAAAATAAATTACTGTAATAGTGCTAATGCTAGCGCGCACTTCAACGTGCATGCGTCTATATAATGTATGAGTGATTTAAAAAGTAGCTATTTAGAATAAGACTTTCCTCTACGATCCTTTTTTGCTACTTTATGCACCACTGAAAAACTGAAAGGGAAGGGCTAAGAGAGTTGCTGGCCACTGACAGTTCCGGGGGGCCTTTTTTGCTTAAATCAGGACAAAAGTAGATTAAAGATTATCTTAGCATTATTTATATTTGAAGTGTTCCCAATTAGAGTTTTCCAAACTATATATATTTATTATTAACTACCAGACCAAATTCCCAAAATAATATAGCCCATTCTGTTCTTCTGTTGTAAAAGACAAAGAAATCTTTTCTTGTAAATAATAAAGATGGTAAATTTACTTATATGGGACTCGTTTTAATTATGCTTTGAAAACACTAACGGCCTACTAAGCCTGGCTCTGTGCTGATTAACAATTACGGTATTATTTTGCTTAAAACCCCTTAATCTATCAAGACTCTAGTTCTTTATATTTGATCTCCATTTTTTGTTTCTCATTATATCTGCCCTGAGAAAATTAAAAAGGATATATCTTATTTCATTTTTTAGTGCCGGTGAGGCACTTACAGTTCCAGGCTAACTTACTTTTATTTGTAATGTCTGTACATTATGCGTAGTTCTGAAATCAGCTGCGCAGCTCTCCTGCTTTTATTTTTGAAAGTTGTCCTAACTGGAGCTTTCCGCCGATGGGAATAAATTATTTTAAGCAAGCCCCAACTGACATAATAGAAGTTGGTCACTAATGTTTTTTTCATAACGAGCTAAGACTAAAAATAACCGCCAACTTACAATACAAATGTTAAATAAATAATGATTAAAAAACGATGGCGGGTGTTTCATTGGGTTTCTACACTCATCCACCTGATCAGAATGCTGCTAAGCCGCTATAAATTTTTAATTTTTTAATTTTTTTTATTGCATTTTACATTTTACATTTCTTATATTTTAAAAATTATATATTATATTCTCTGTTATTTATCTATTTATCTATGTAATTAGGTTTTCTCCTAACTTTATGTAGCTTAGATATCGGACTGGATTTTGATAAATATGCCCGCAGACTTTTCAGGAGCAGAGGTCCGGCTGTGGTCGTCAAGTTGCAATCGGCCGGCCAGGGGGGTGCTCCGGGGAAATGTACCCAGCCGACCAGGTCGGAGCTCTTTGCAGGTGTGTTTATGCAAATCCAGTCAGATATATTTTAATGTAAATAGTGTCCCCCAACTAATTTTTATGAGCTTAATACTACTGACACTATAATAAAGTCCTTCTTCTTTATCTTTAATGGGGCGTTCTGGTAGGCTAATTACAATGTGTATTATTAATGAGTTTGAGAATTTATTGTGAAGGTCTATGTCATTAGGAGGCAAATAAATTTTTAATTCAAAAGAAGCGACTGCTGTAAAAGTCACAAGGTAATGTACTCGAGCCAGATAGAAACTTACTGCATCTAGTTGCTTTCCAATACACTTCAAATGAAACATTTTTAGAGGCAATTTGTATGTGAGTTGGTATTCTTGACTTGAGAGTAAGTACTACCCACGGTTGATGAAAAATGTTTTTATATTGTCAAAACATCGTCACTTTTATTTACCCTCGGATTTGAAGAGTAGCTAATATAGCTAATATTTCCGAGTATTTCTGAGTACGCACAGGACAATAGGCAAGGACCAGACCACAATACCGGGAACTCCATGCCCTTCTCTTAACGATAAGTGTGTGGGTTCTTTTACGTCCCCTGCTAACCATAACACTGAAGATGCACGGGACGGGGCCTACGGTTTACCGTCCTTATCGGAGAAGACTAGAATTTCTAACCAATTTTAGATGTCATTGCAAAGGCAGCATATTTTCCTCAGTTATTTTAAGACCCTGAGTGTTGGTCCTGTATGGAACTCGAACTCGACGGTGGTCCGGCGATCTACCAACTTAGCTAACCGGTCGGCGGCACATTTTTCCGTTTTTATTTTTGCAGGGCTTTTTAACGATGTTTCTCAGCATTTACATACCGTTCTTCTTGCTGTTTTTGAGATTTTGCCTCCTTACCCCTGCATTACAGTATTCGGAAAACTGTGGAAGCGTGTTTGAAAGCTATGAAGGTGAGTTACATATCTCACCGTATTGTATCAAACTTTTTTTTCCTATTGAAATTGAAATGGCTGGTCCACTTATTCGTTTAGGAACGACAGCACCGCGTTTATGTTCAATATTATATTCACGATTGCTTGAAACATTCTTTTCCACCTTTCTTCTGGTCTAATACCCCTGATATTTGTGAGTTGAAACAAAACCATCCATAAGGACAAATAACCAAACGTTTCTTACAAGCATGTTATTTTAGTTTCCTTTTAGCTTGATAGTAATATAGTCGACCCTCGCCTTGCGTACACTCTACTATTACGGACACTCGCTATCATAACCAGATCTTGGTGAAAGCTCTAGAGCTTTGACTGGAACTGATTTCCGCTATTACAGACTTTCGTTACTACGGAATTCCGGACATTTTCGTGGTACGAAAATATCATTTTTTATTGTTTTGACTCTCGATAAAGCGGACACCATGAACCGCTCATAGAACATTGTTACGTAATAGTTGCCGTCTGTTTTTGCGTTATTTCTCAAAACGCGCTTCAAAAGGCTAAAATATTTATTTTTGCATCAATTCCTTAAGTAGCGGTATAACAGACTGGTTAGAAATTCTAGTCTTCTCGGATAAGTTGACTGTACTTGTTCAGAAAAATGGGTTCTTGTTTGAGGATAACATTACGCGTTAAACACAAACAGCCTTATTTAGCCTTGTGCTTTATACTCAATGAAAACAGATGGCCTTTTCTGTTAAACGGCCAACTGCAAACAGGTGACATAAATATTTAATCATCTTTAAAACAATGAGGCTCCATTAGCCGTAACTTTGCGGTTCTTTCTTGCAGATTATGCCTTGTTTGATCATACATTCGACACGTTTCACGTTTCCGATGCTTATGAGTGTGCTACAAGATGCATGGAAAATGGAACCTGCCAATCATACAACATTCAGACCAACAAGAGCAGTGCCAACCAACAGTGCGAGTTAAACAACCAATCACGAACTTCGAAACCGCAAGATTTCAAAAAACGACAGGGCTTCAATTATTATGGCTTAGTTCCGGTACAGTCCTAAGTTTTTTTTAGTAGTGAAACACTAGTGAACAGTTTCTCCTTTTAGTTTCAAAAAAGAACAGGGAGGAAGGAGTAAGGAAGTAAAACTAGGGTGATGAGAAGACAAGAATAAAAGGGAGAATGTCTTTCAAAGGGTAGCATGAACCTCAGATCAATAGATTTTGATATGAAACTGTACGAGTCTTTTCCACCTAAAAATCCTAGACTGTTTTAAATGCACTATTATGAACTGCAAAAAGGGGTTCCCGCGCTTCGCATCCCCAACCCCACCATATACCATACATTTATAAAACGTACGTAATAAGTGGCTTTTCTCTCGTTAGGTTTCTTGTGTACCAAATAGTTGCAATACTAAAGAAGATTGCCAATGCCACCCTGGATACAAAGGCAAGAGTTGCCTAACACGTAAGTACGAGTAAAATACCAAATTTCTAATAATGCATTTCACAACGTATACACACTCACTCAATCTTCAACGTATCCTTTGCCACATACGACCATGCGTGCAGTTTGCTAAGGACGATATAAACATCACGCTTCGCAAAACCACGAATGTTGTGCTGATTTAATGAAGTATAATTATCTAATTAACATTTTAAGGCCAAGACTTTTTTTCACTTTATACAATCATAAAGATACTGATGACTTGCTGTGAAGTTTTTTTAAGGAGAATGAGCCAAAAGTTGTAACAACTTCATAACTTCCCCGGAAATCTTTGGCAAACTTCAAAATTGTTCAAAATATAAAAAGTTGCTCGAAATATGAAAAGTTGCCCAAAAGTTGCCGAGCAATTTTGGAAAAGGAAAGTGAGACCAGTATCGTCTATTAGATGTTCAAAACCTCATTTGTTTACAATTATGCAATCAGATCAAATTTCATGGAAGCTGAGTATAAATTTTAAAATGGTTCAGTGGCCAGTCAGTAAATATTTACAATTGGTCTTTTGCCTGTTTTCATTAATTATCACTTCTCTTAGATTAAGCTATTAAAGTCTAAGATTTCAGTATAAGAGAGAAGCACCCTTCAAAGTCCCGTTCGAGCTATCTTTTGATCGGAATCTTTGTATTGAAGTTGTAATTTCGTATCGAAACATGTTTCTTGTTTTTAATATCCCAGCAAGACTTGGATATTTTTCCTCAAATCCTGGCCTTTCCTGTAAGCACATCCGGGACTCTGGAGATTCAAGAGGAGACGGGGAGTACTGGATCGACCCTGAGAAAAACGGAAACCCTTTGAAAGCATACTGTGACATGACAACTGTCGGAGGTGATTATTAACAAAAGTTAACATATTTTTTAAGTGCGTACATATTTCATTCTTATACAACGATTTAGTGGAATTTTTTTTTTAAATTTACAATAAGAGACGAATACACCAGAATACACCACAGTATCAACGACGAGACAAAGTAAAAGTTAGGTGTTAAGATGGATGCAGGGCATAGCAATGTGGAACACAAAGTACTACCTCAAAATTATTCGCTTTGAAATTAGACAATGTTTTAAACGATAAACAGTGTCCGACATAAGTCAACTCACTATCCGCCTAGTTGCGGGACGGCCCCCAAAAAGTCAGGGACTCCGCAGAGTGGTGTTCCCCACAAGTTAATATTAAACACGTAAAGAGGACTATACATATTACAACAGACAAAATTTCGCTTCATTAGACTGTCATTTAATTTTTTTTTTTTTTTGTTTTCTTTTAATTCTCATTTAAGGTGGCTGGCTTCTTGTCGCCAACTTTGTGATAGACAACCCCGGTAACCTCCCTGTCTGGACCGCTGAGACATCATACCGCGGGATCAGCAACTATCACAACAACAGAACTGGCATCTCAACGAGCGCCATGAATGAGCTGAGAACACATTTGCCTTTCACTCAACTAAGATTCCACTGCAGTAAACAACAAGGTCGTACATTTCACGTGGCCACCGTTGCGAACAGCACTGGCGATCTTGTAGTCCAGTACTTCAGCGGTCGGACGAATACCATGCCTTTCTCGTGCAACTCTTTTGTTCGAATGGAAGATGATGACTCTTTTTTGGCTCAGCAGTGCAGCAAGTGGGGAAATGATGGATCACAATTTCCTGGAAAATGGGGACACATAAGCAGACGGGGTGAAACGCGAATGTACGATCACACTGCATTTGTTGCTATGCTTTATCACTGGGTAATCACCGATGGAATTTGGGCATGTGACGACAAAGGAAACAGTGCTTTGTCAACTGGAGATTTTTGGAAAGTTTTCTTGCGATGAAGAAAGAATTTAACTGATTCGTCCTGTCACAAAATGTAAGCAAACGTTATGTATTTGTTTACATAAATGGAAAGGACTCCATAATTATTTCAATGAACAGTTTTGCCTTTTTGAACCGTTTAACGTCGCACCATATCAGTACTAAATCCAAATGTATTTTACTCATCTAATTAACTGCTATTCACCGAAGTGGAGGCAAATATCCACCACTTTTGAAAGGAAGGAAACAGTAACAAGAAAACAACAGGCTATTGCCAGAAAGTTACAACGAGTTTCGTTTGCTAAATGTATTCATGTGGCTTTCAAATTGAAAGTTGCGGGGGGGTTTTGTTTTCACTGAAAAACCAAACGCGGATAGTTTTATAATTGTCATGATTTACAAGTTTAGCGGAGATTGCCGTTGTAAAACTTGCCACTAGAAACTAAGCCTGAAAAAGATGCTGCTGATCGTTAAATCCGAAGAAGAGTTTTTCAAATTCTGAGATTTATCTTCACTTCATGGTACTCCTGTTAGCATAACGGATAGAAACGTGAAAAAGAAACCACAACACAACATTTTGGTGATCGATACGGCTACTAAGATACTTTCAAGCATCGTGAAACCTAAATAAGTCAAACCTAATACAAAACTTAATATATAGTTGGCAGGATTGATTGAAAAATACAACTGTACTGATATTATGCAATAATTATCCTTGTCTTTTGAAAGAGACTGTCGCATTCAGAAATGTGACAGAAAGCGCTGTATACATTGAGACTATGGGGATTGAGGAGGCGTTTACAACTACATGAAGACTTTAGATTTTCAAAACTAATATATAGCTTAGGATACCCTTAGTTCGAGTAGCTTATCAAAGGACCCAAAAGCTCTATTCACTGGTTTAATATGTTTGCACTAAATTTAAAAACTTCTTGATTTATTGACAGTATGAGTTTATACGTCAAGAGTAAAACGTTAAATTTGTTTTCCCTTCAATGCCGAAAAGGACTGCTGAGGGTTTAAAGTAAAAATCATTGTTGACCAGTCATTACCAGCCGTACGGTACCGCCCTAAAAGTAGTTTTATTAAACCAAAAATACTAAAATAGCAGTCAGAAGTTTTAAAAGTAAGCCTTTGCTTTTTGCTATTTTCGAACCGAAGAAGACCGAAAGTTCTCGTCGAAACGTCTTTTACAATTTTAAGTTTGTAAAGATAGCTTTACATTTCATCTAGTTAGTGTCAGAAATATTTTCAAGAATTCGTTAGTATTTTGTTTCCGTTCTCTATTTATTGTCTTATATTTGCTTGCCTTTTTCTAAAAACACTTTGTTTACACGAATACACCTGTAAGATAACTGATGCAATTCAAAAAATAAATACAACAAATGTCGAATGTTGTTGAATTTTTGGTAGTAGCGTTATAATTAGTGATCGCTTGTGGCATTTCTACTTTTTCTCGAAACTCTCCTTTCATAAAAATAACAAACGAAAAGATGGCGGGAGGTTCGCAGGTGTTGCGGCGAAGTTCATTCTTTTCTTTTGCAGGACTATCTCGGCATCGCTGAAGCACCTTGACTGGAAAACGGTTGAAAACCATTGGATATTCACCCAAAATCCACCGAAGTAACGTTTATCCAAACTAAATTACATCCCTTAACCATTTTGCTCATTATCTAGGAATTTACTAGCCTCTCACGCAGTCGTTCTTAGGGGCGCCCCTAAGAACGT
Organism: Oculina patagonica; assembly: GCF_052425735.1. Classification (NCBI taxonomy): domain Eukaryota; kingdom Metazoa; phylum Cnidaria; class Anthozoa; order Scleractinia; family Oculinidae; genus Oculina; species Oculina patagonica. The sequence continues at coordinate 26,082,949 of NC_135769.1, forward strand.
CTGCGTGGGAGGCTAAGAATTTACCGTCCTACTTCAAAGACAAAAACACAACTGCAAAACGATATATCTTCATTTGTTCGGAATTTGTTCCTTAATATCGCACCACGGCCACCAGTTCGACCTAAACTAGTTTTCGCCTGTTGTGTTCTTTGCAGTTTTCCTCGTAGTAATGCTTAATGGTTGGGGCCGCAGGACAAATTAATAATTGGTTCATGCTTTAGCGTGCACTATCGAGTTATGGTGCACGCGGGAAGTTTGGAGAGCGGCACGAAAAAGCGTAAGAGTTGCCCGAGGCGAGGCAACTCTAGCTTCTTGAGTGCTCTCTAAACTTCCCAAGTGCACCATACGCGAATGTGTGCAGCTCAAAGAATGAACCAATTGTTTTATAACATTGACGGTGGAATTTTGCATCAAAACCGGCCGCGGAAAAACAAAATAACTGTGTTTATTGTGTACAGTGTGAGAAAATAAACATAGCGGTCGAGCGATAAATTATACATGTACAAGTTTACACGAGTGGTGCAGTTGGTGTCAAATTGCTAAAAAAACTGACCAAGTTTATTCGGTGGCAGAGCAAAGGGAAAAAACCTGACGAAATCAGCAAATGAAACAAAACAGCCTTGAACAGCCGAGCAGATTCCGAGGGTTAAAGGAGTCAAAGAATTCGGTTCTATGCTTAGTTTTTAGTATTTTTCTAGACCAATTTCATTCGTGGTTGCAGAATTAGGGTCGTGATGAAAATAAACGTTTTTCTTTTGAAAACGGTAGTTGAATAAATCGCCCGATGAATAAATTTTTCCCGAGCGGCAAAAATCACAACAGAGCCAGTGACGTTTTGGTGTAACGCTTAAAATTCAAAAACTTTCGTTCGGTAGCTAGGTTTTAGTGTCATCGAACCGTTTTCAGTCATGGTTGGCCCATTCTTCCACGTTAGGGCCGTGAACAAAATGATCTTCGTCCTTCGAGACTCGCACTTTAGTTGTTGTTGTTTGAATGAAGAAAAGCATACAAACAACTTTGATGGCAAAATCGAATTTATTTTCTCTTTCGCTCTCCGTCTCGTAATAAGAAACAGCTTACCTTGTAGCTCGTATCCTTGGAAAAATATTCAAAGGATTCACTCTCCATATTCCGAAGATAAGATGTTATTGCTTTCGCAAAAAACAGCGTGCGAGCTTTAAGGTCTCCGCACACGTGGGGACAAGACGCAGGGGCATGTTGCAGCAACATGTAGTAGCGACAAAATCATGTATTGTTCACACTGCGGGGACATGAAGCAGGGACGTGTAGCGGGGACACGTAGCAGCAACAAAATCGAAATGTGTACACATACAAGTAACTGTAGCGGGGACATGCCCCAGGGACATGTCGCAGCGACACGTCCCCTCGCGTGTGGGGATAATTTTTGGCACGTGCAACACGAATTCCTGCAACATTTTGTCCCTGCGACATGTTGCACAAAGTTCAACGAGTTGAATTCCGTGCAACATGTCGCAGGGACAAAACAGCTTTAAAGTTTGTGTTGCGCGTGCCAAAAATAATCAGCACACACGAGGGAACGTGTCGCTGCGACATGTCCCAGGAACATGTCCCCGGTACATTTTCGTGCGTGTGTACACATTGTGATTTTGTTTCTGCTACATGTCCCCGCTTCACGTCCCCTCAGTGTGAACAACACATGATTTTGTCGCTGCTACATGTCGCTGCGAAGTGTCCCTGCGTCTTGTCCTCACGTGTGCGGAGACCTTTACTCAGTGAGATTTTCACTCGTCGATTACGTCATCGGCGTGCACTATCGGGATTTTAAGCACGCTTACGTATACTGAATTTGATTGCGCGGATCTGCTAGCTATGTTATAATAGAGATTAGTTATATAGTTATCGGCCGTTTCATCTGATGTACTCTACAATTTTTGCAACAATAAAAGCTAGCGCTTACTTCAAAGTTATATACAGTCACGTTAATAACATCCTGTACACCTGCTGATCACTCTCGTTTAACGCGTTTCTTACCAAATAAAGTCTTGTGTTAATTAAAAAAATCAAACCATTCAACGTTTCGGTCAACTTTCAGGACCTTTCTTGTAACTCGTTCATTAACAAACCATAACTTTTACAATTTTTTTATTCACAGAATGTCGCGTCTTTATGCACTGATCATTGAAATTATGAACAAAGACCCAATCACCAGCCAGCTGTGTGAGTGGATTGGCAGCCAGCTACGATACTCCTGATTTTCCGTCTGCAATCAGTCACAAAAACGAGGTTAAGGGGGAAAAATAGTACGCTAAACTACTAATCCAGAGCAGTTGCTAAGGGGTTGCTTAAGACTGTGCATGTTTTTTGTGGCAACGATTTTGTGGCGTTTTTTAACGCTAAAATGGTGAATTCCATTCGGGGCCACCTATATCATTGCGCGTGCGAAACTAGTGCCAGTCCCAAACCATAAAAGAAAACATAACTTTTTTCGTGCTATGTGAAACTCTTGTAGGACCTTTCAGTGGAACAAACCTGTGCAAAAAGCTCATCCGTATAAGGTCTGGTTTTAAAAGTATGACGATTAGATACCCTCCTTAGCAACAAAGTATGACGATTAGATACCCTCCTTAGCAACAAATTGGTAGTTAATCCTCAGAGATGACGGTCGCCCTGACTTGACTTGATAAAAGAACGACGGTAAGATATAAAAGCCCTCATAACTATTTTAGTTGCTTAGTGCACCGTACAAAATTACAGCAAACCATTGATTAAAATTGACCACGTGATATTAATGTGCAGTAGAACCCCGGTTACTCGAACTCTGAAGGGAATCGAAAAACCATTCGAGTTAGCGGGGTTTCGAGTTATCGGGGTCGATTGAATATTTATTTTGCCAAGTTAATAATCGATAGTTTACTAATTTTTTCAACACTTTAGTATACAGTACAGTGTAAATTGAACTTATCTCGTCAGTCTAAACACGACCATGCATTCGTATGAGAAGAGTGGAAAATGGCTGTCAAATATGTAAACTGTTCGTTGCTCTAATCAATGGGCAACCGTGGCGAGTTGCAGGAACCGGAATTCGAGTTATCGGGGTAAATTAAACCCAGCTTTCGACCAAGAAAACGAAATTTTGTCAGAGTTAGCTGGGTTTTCGAGATTTCCGAGTTCGAGTTGACCGAGTGAAAATGACTGAAAAGAAGTGTCAAATCCAAGGAAAATGAAAGTTAGTTCAGATTAGCGGGGTGTTCGAGTTATAATTCACGGTGATTGTCCTTTACAAGCCGCAGTTCTATTCTCGCCTAGAACTTGATAAAATTCTTAATACGAGAACTTTAATTTACAAGTAATTTAGTGAAAAAAGTGCAGATTATAGAAGGAAAACCCAACACGATATCTTCCAAGTTATTGCGGTAATATTTCTAGATCCTTACAATGCTTAATATTAACTTGTAAATTGCAGCAACTTTTGATATTTGGGAACAAGTAGTTAAATTTAAGCATAATGTTTATTTTCAAGTGTCCCCAGTTAAGCTTTTTCATAATGTAAACACTTTGATACTTCAATAAGTTTTTTTTTTTTTTCATTTACTCATTTCATGAATTAGGGTCAAATTTATACCACCCAAGCTCAAGAACAAATACATTGAAAAACACTGTTTACATTATGGCAATTTATTTTTTTGGAGAAACCTTTCAAATCATTGAAAACAACTAAGTGTGTCCTCTTTTTTTTAAAGCAAGAATAAAACAATAAAATTATTGTTATTTGCAATCAGACCACGTTTCTTAAAATAACATCGCCTATTCTGTTCTTCGCTCAAATTAATTTGTAAAGGACTAAGTCATCCCTCTTTTACTTCTACATCCTTGTATACATTAACATGGGAAGATTTAAAAAAACTATTACGGTTCATTTAGCTTCCGTGCTGATAAAAAATTATCGTGTTGCTTAGTTCCTAAATTCATCAATAATCTAGTTTTGTTAATATTTTGTCTTCATTTTTGTTTTTCATTATCAGCCTTAAGAAAATCAAAATTATCAGTCATTGTAATTAAACGTCGGCCAGGCGTCGAACGTGCCAGTAGCATGTTGGAAATTAAAATTAGGGAGTAGTAATTGCTCCTATTATTATACCTGAAAAAAGAGGTTCTAGCTAGGGCTGGCCGCTTACGAGAATTAATTCTTGTTAGCGAACAACCACTAAGAATATAGAAGTTGGTCGCCTGCGTTGTTTTGCTAGACAAAAAGAAGATAAATTAAAAATACATTTAACCACCATGCCAATGTTTAATAATTTATTGTGAAGGTCTTTGACATTAGGAGGCCGATTTATTACCTTTTTAATTTAGTCGTAGCGACTGCTTTAAAGTCACAAGGTAAAGTTTTGGAACCAGATAAAAATCTGTTGCATCCAATTTTTTACAATTACATTTGGAATGAAGCATTAAATGTAAGTTAGTATTCTTGCAATTGCCTTGAGTTTGATATACCCACAATTGGCAAAAACGCTTTTGTATTGTCTAAACTTTTTTTTATTTTCTCAGGAAATTTTTAACGATGTTTCTAAGCATTTATATCCCGTTCTTCTTGGTGTTCTTGAGGTTCTGCCTCCTTACCCCTGCATCACAGTATTCGGAAAACTGTGGAAGCGTGTTTGAAAGCTATGAAGGTGAGTTAGATACGTTCGATATCACAGAGTCGGCAAGAGGTTTCAGGTTCAAGCTATTACATTGAAATATAACTTTTTTTTTAAACTTTACCTATTAGTTATTTATCTTACAGAAACTGGGGGTACCCTTAATCGCTTCGTTGCACATCACCTTTTTTACACGCAACAATTACTTAGAATATCATTACGATTATATTCACGATTGCTTGATAAATTCACGTTTCCGAAGATTTTTTCTTATTTTAATTTACACTGGGGACAGAAAGAAAGTTATTGCTCAATTCAAAACAAGAAAAATGAGAAAATAACGATTTACCTCTCTGGCGCATAAAGAAAGAGCCGCCTTAGCTTTTTTAATGCGCGCGTTAATCACGCGTAAAATTATGTCCAATCAGTAGGATGCACAATGCAATACAAGGGAACAAATGACCTTAAATGGTAAATTTTGTCCTATAGTTGGACTTAGCCTTATGGTTTAACTATAAGTTAACATGTGTATTCTAAATTAAGAAAGAGTTTTTCTTTTCCACTTTTCCTCTGGTCTTTCCTGATATTTTTGGCATTGTGAAACCAAACCATCCATAACTATTCATTGCTCCCTGCCGATTATCCAGGGCAAAGCGGCAAACGTTTCTTACAAGCACGTTCAAGAAGTTTCATTTATATTTAAAGGAAATAGAGGATAATACATGGTTGCGGGAGATATGAATTTATCTTCGAGTGTTCAATCGAAGCTCACGAGTGAGCGCAGGGAGTGAGAATCGGATTGAACGAGAGATAATTTCATTCTCCGCACCATTATTATTCTTTTTATTATTAAACCTACTAATTACGATGTTTTTACGATTTTACGGTGATTTCCGACCATTTTCCGAGATTTCCGAAAATTTTCAAAATGTTGTCGAAGGACGAATGATCCATTTTCCGAAAATTCCGAAGCCAGAGCGAAGAGCGAGGAGATCCGGAGATTTCGACAAGATCGACGCCCGAGCATGCAAACCTACAAGCTGATTGTCAGATATCACACATGTGGATTCATTTTTATCCATGGTGATCGATTTTTCTCGATTTGCTACCACTCGCTAAAACATGCAGTTTGTATAATAATAATAATTACTAGCGCAGAAAAGGCCGCTGCTTGTTGGAAGATAAAATTTCGCAATAGGCTCAATGACCTTTTTTGTCTTCTCGTTTTAACTATCAAACGTGCGCGGCTCGGGGTAAAGCTAAGACATTTCTGTTAAACGGCCAACTGCAAACATATGACATATTTATTTAATCATCGTTCAAACAATGATGCTTCATTAGCCGTAACGTTGCAATTATTTCTCGCAGATTATGCCTTGTTTAATCACACATTCGACGCAATCCACGTTTCTGATGTTTCCGAGTGTGCTACAAGATGCATGGGAAATGGCGCCTGCCAATCATACAACATTCAGACTGGGAACAGTGCCAACAAGCAGTGCGAGTTAAACAACCAATCACGCACTTCGAAACCGAAAGATTTTAAACAAAGACGGGGATTCAATTATTATGGATTAGTTCCGGTACAGTTCTTCCTTTTTTTTTTCTTTAGGGAAACATTAGTAAGTAGTTTCTATTTCAGTTTTCCCAAAAAAGAACCAATCAGATTCGCGGATTTTTTTTATTGATTTTTTTTTTTTTTTTTTATGTACCCCACTAATTAAGAAATAGAAAACATGTTCCGTGTTTCTATCGAGTTATAGAAACACGAGTGGAAGTTTGGGAGAACGAGAAATGCTGTGGGAACACGAGTCGATAGACGAGTGTTTCCACAGCTTTTTCGAGTTCTCCCAAACTTTCACGAGTGTTTCTATAACTCGATAGAAACACGGAAAACATGTTTTCTATTTCTTTTAGAAAACAGCACAAAGAAAATAACGCACATCAAAGTAATATTTAGCGCTTTATTTAACATCAAAACGTAGATTCTCTTCACCTCGCGGTTTCACGTCATGAACATAATCAACCAATCATAGTAAGGGAGTCGATGAACAGAAATAAATCAACTGTTCAACATTTGCTTCAAGGCTAAAATTCACCGTTTTTTTGCCAAAGAAACAAAGAAAACAGGCCCCAAAGTTAACGTAATTATGAGAAATAACTAAGCCGATGGTTTAACTGAAGTCCAGCACTGGAAGGAGTCAAGAATTGTGGTTTTATTTCGCTTCATCGAACTAACCGAATGGTTTGACGATCGACACTGCCGATCGAGCGACTCGAACCTTGGAGGTGAAAGTGCATTATTTTTCTGTTAAAAGAAGTTTGTCTCGGCATTCTGGACGAATAACTTGTCCTGTTGAGGAGCTGTGAATAGTTTTGAAGTGCTACAAAGCCTAGAATGGAGTGAAGTTGCGCCAATTCATAAACTTCTTTGAAAGGTCAGCCGCTTCGATAATTTCTTTCACAGACAATTTTTGAATGTGTAGCGGGCTCTGTAAACATCTTACTCGCTTGTTTTCAAGTGTGCAAATATTTGTTTAGTCTTAACCTGGTTTTTGTCAGCTGTGACATTAAAATTTGGCACAATTCTTAGTTGTTATTTTTGCATTGCTTATTTCAGCGCCGTGAATATTGATTGCCGTGTCTACGACAACTGTCTGTGTCTCCATCGAGTTATAGAAACACAATTTTTAACCAATCAGCGCACGTATTTACTTTGTGCTATTTTCTAAACATTTATATCGAGGGAAGACTGAGTACCCAAGACTATTTGGAGTGCGCTACGGTCTGTTGTTAGAGAAATTTCCCTTCATGCCAAGGAGAATTATTTGGCCATTTCAATTTATTCTGATTGATCATCGTGAAATTCAGAGGCTAAATATAAACGTGAGACCGTGAGTTAGCGTTCGTCGAGGTCGTCATTTAGTTCTCACAGCAACTTAAAAATTTGGTGCTTCCAGTTAGGTTTCCAAAAATGTAAAACAACAGAGCAACCTGTGTGTCATTCTTGTAAGCTGGTAAGGCATGTTAAATCTAGTGGTATGTAGGTCTTCGAAGAGCACAAAGTTCTTTCGTAAAGTGACTAATAGCGGAGCTCCTAAGCGTAGCACCATAACCATGAAAGAAGGAACACTATCGAAATGAGTTTTCATGGTCAACATGGATAGCGGCATGGTTCGCGGGCGCGTACATACGGCGTACATACGTACGGAGTCGCGCAACATGGCGGCCATAGTTTGATGGTAGAAAGAGTGAAGCAAGAAGGCCGTATAAAGGCGGCCGTATAAAGGCGGCCGTTAAAATTTAAAGAGGTTTGAAAAGAAAAACAAGAAGCAATGAAACAAAATGTGGCTGAAAATTACGTGTAGAAAGTAATCGACCGCCAAAAAAGTGGACATTGAGAGCCATAATCGATCGATGACTTTCGTGTCTATCTGTAAAGCCAGCATCGTACATGAAGGAGCATTCGAAAACTAAATCGGGTTGATATAATAAACAAACCATTTTATTGCTACGGGGTAAAAAAAAAAAAAAAAAAAAAACTTGACCCTCTGGGATGTGAACTCACGACCTCCCGAGCCGCAGACTGGCACCTTACCGATTGAGCTAATCCGACAGACTCTGTAATGCACGTTGAATATATCCTATATCAATGTCATAGATATTGTGGAGTCTACTAAACTGCTGCGAAACTATAACAGGATCGCGAAACTATTTTCTATTGCCAGAAAGCAGATAATTTACTGTTCTCTAAAGTAATTTTTCGTGCCATGAGTAATGATTTTGCCCCGCTTTAAGATTATTATTTTTGTCGTACTGCTGACATTCAGTTTAACCGTGAGCTATTTAAATTTGTCTTGCACCAATAAACCGCCATAAAGTTAACATTAGTACTTTGACCGCTTATTCACTAGAATGAAAACATTGTAAGCTCCAGTGAAAATTAAATAAATGGGGAGCTCCGCTTTTAGGCGTGCCTAAATCTATATATTATTGGAAGGGATTTAGATAGCAGGATACTATTACATAATAAAGGCTTAAGCTGTTAAAGCAATAATTAGAGAAAAAGGTGAACAATCAGGGAGAAGGAAGAAATTGCCAAAGATAATAGGGAGGAGGGAGAAAAAAAATTAAAAAGGGAGATAAGATGTTTGAATGCCCGTTCCTCTCCCCTCTATACCATACATTTATTAAATAAAACGTACGTAACACCTTGATCTTTTCTCGTTAGATCTCATGTGTTCCAAATAACTGCAATGCTAAAGAAGACTGCCAATGTCACCCTGCATACAAAGGCAAGAGTTGTATGACACGTAAGTGCGAGCTGGACGTCACTTAGGAAGATATAAACACCACGCTTCCCACGACCAAAAATGTTCAGCTGCTTGGCTAAGGAGACTGCAATTGTCTAATGATGGAAATTATACACCGTACCTTTCCTTTTTTTCATATAGCAAGCAGCGAACAAAAATGTGTTGTCAGTGGCCGTGAGATCAGCGTCGTCTATTTAGATGTTTCAAGCTCTAAAACTTGTTTGTTTCCTTTTATGCAATCAGATTAAATATCATAGACAATGTCAGTAAATATTTCCTTTTTTCGCCTGTTTCCATTGATTATCGGCTCTCTACTAAAGACTTCCTAGGAGCTTTATGTGTTTTAACGAAAGTGTTTTAACGAGGCTTAACGAGCTACGTCGTAGCTCCTGAACTCTTCGTGGGTAAATAAACTATGTTTTTTTCTTTGTCTATGATATAAGCTCTATATTTAATTATTGTTTTATTATCATGAAAGCATATCTCTCGCTTTTTCATTATTCTCAGCGAGACTTGGATATTTTCCCTCAAATCCTGGACTTTCTTGTAAGAACATCCGGGACTCTGGAGACTCAAGAGGAGATGGAGAGTACTGGATCGACCCTGAGAAAAACGGAAACCCTTTGAAAGTCTACTGTGACATGACAACTGACGGAGGTGATATTTCATTTAGAAAGGCATTATCAAGAAATATTTAACAGAAGTCCAGAGTTTTCTGTAAAATTTATTAAAGTGCCATAAGCGCGTACATGCAGACAAAAATCACAATACATATATACTTTATTGTATTGCTTCCCCTTGGGGGCTCTTCCGCCATAAAGAAATTAAAAAGATAGAAGATAAAAATATTTACAATAGAAAAGAAGAAAAAAAAAATCATAAAAAGGGGTATAGTTGGAATAAAATTCGCAATTAAAACTATGTACATTACAATTATAAAAGGGTATTTACAAATTTAAAATATGTTTAAAAATTCTCTTTTTAAAAAGGTTCAGGTCATTTGTCTCTCTAATGTTCTTAGCAAGTCATTAAAGAGCTTCGCCCCACGGTAGGCAAAAGATCTCTACCCTGTTTTTAGTCTACGCTTCGGCAGCTCAAGATCGCTTTTCTGCTTGGTGTTACGTGGGTGTATGATTGAACGTCGCTGAAATCGAAGATAGCTTGGAGTGAAATTAAACCTGGAGAACATTGTGCTTCGTAGACTGTCGTGTATTTTTATTTTTTTGTTTTCTTTCAATTTTAGGTGGCTGGCTACTTGTCGCCAATTTTGTGATTAACAACCCCAGTAGCCTCCCTGTTTGGACCGCTGAGACATCATACCGCGGGATCAGCAACTATCACAACAACAGAATGGGCATCCCAACGAGCGCCATGAATGAGCTGAGAACACACTTTTCTTTTACACAGCTGAGATTCCACTGCAGAAAACAAAAGGTTCGTACGTTCCACGTGACCACGGTCGCCAATAGCACTGGTGAAGCTGTAGTCCAGTACTTCAGCGGGCAGACGGATACCATGCCTTACTCGTGCAACTCTTTTGTTCGAATGGAAGATGACGACTCTTTCTTGGCCCAGCAGTGTAGCAAGTGGGGAAATGATGGAGCGCAATTTGCTGGAAAATGGGGACACAAAAGCAAAATAGGTGAACCGCGCATGTATGACCATGCTGCATTTGTTGCTTATGCTTATCACTGGATACTCACCGGAGGAGTCTGGTCATGCGATGACAAGAACGCACCTTTGTCAGCTGGAGATTTTTGGAAAGTTTTAGTACGTTAAAGAAAGGACGTCACAACTGCCTGTTGCAAAATGACCAGATACACTGTTAAGCAACATTACAGCACTAACTGACCAACTTTTCAGGAAATAATGGTTTGGCCTTGTGTTACTTTCAGCGTCGCATCAGTACCAATTCGACCATAGCAGATATTTGCATATCTAAATAATATTTACATAGGCTTTTTTGCCTCCCCACAAAAAAACAGTGAGTTTGTTTCCCTCCAACACTAATGTCGAGGAGGACCAGTTAGGCAGTAAGGCACTACCTCTATTATTATTCAGGGCTAGGGGCATTGTTGTCACCTGTTATCTATTGTTTTAAGAACCAATGAATAAACTCGTTCCGGGAGGTAGTGGGCGACCCCAGTTAGGGTCGGGATAGCCAAACTTAGTGTTAGGCCAGTTGTTAAGTGCCTTATGTTATCCTGGCACATATATATTCTCACACTCCCTTTAATTTCTTAACATGTTTATTTTTTTTCTTGGAACTCTGCTTTTTTTTGTAAATAGTACATGAAATACGTGGTTTATCCACAAGCAGCACATAAGATTGATATTAACGTATGTGATATTGATATTTACGATATCCTGTATATTTATCCTCATTCCAATAAATAATGTGTATATAAATTATGTCAAAAGTTTTATATTGCATTTTTGACAATGGAGTCACAGTGTTAGTTCCAGGTTGGATTTGTGAAATTGTAAATCTAAGATGCGTGTGTGAGGTGACCCTCTAAAAAAAGCTTATTATTCTTGGTTTTTACGTGACGTTATCAGAATTCTAACAGCCAGAATCGCAAGACCACTAGGCTGAGTTTTTATCCTTCGATGGCTATTAGAATTCCATAATGTATATCTTGTTGAGGATTTTCAGCTCGATAGCATCCGTCTTCTTCACGTAAACTTAAAAAATGCACCATCCTGTGAATTCTAACAATCTGAACAGTTGAGGTTTTGCGACAATTGTTTATGTGAATGTTTACTTGTTCATGGGGCTGAACTAACCGCTTTTTATAGCAGAAAGGATTGCCAGATGTTTTCATTGATATCCGGTCGCAATGTTGGTGCCCCGGTGCATGGGCACCAACATGGCGTTTCCATGCTGTACTCTCTTAATTTGTGTGGAACATTTTGACGGATAACTCGAGTACGGAAAACCATACAGACCCGAAACTTGGACAAGTGGACTATCTAGTCATTTTCTACAACCTGTAATACTTTATTTTTATTTTTTCCCCAGTAGTTTTGGATATACTTTTCTTTCGGCGTGAAAGTGGCGTTGCAGTGAAAACCAGCAATAGCAGCAATTTGATCAGTAATTTGTTAATGTGTTTATCCCTTGCCAGAGTTCATGTGGTTGTCAACCAAAATGTTTTGACCCGCCCCCTTCTGCAATGCAAAACTCCCCCTCCCCACTAAAAGACAACCAAATTGTTTTAGACTTTGCAGACTCTTTTACACTTAGTAACTCTCTTAACTCAGGTGTAGAAATAGGAACATGTGAATAGTTGCAGTAACGGGACGAAAATGCTTGGCGGCTAAACCCCCGGAGGTCACCGCTAAACTTTCAGGTTCCGCGTGATTTCTCAGTAATTTGGGAACAATCGACTTCCGTTTAGCATTTCTTACTTGTTTGTTTGCCACTAGAACAACGCGGCAATTCTTATTTGGCCAAAAGCCTAAGGACATTGCCTAGAGTCGTTCACCAAGCTTATGATTATGGGGAATGGCAGCTCTACAGAATCTGGCCGTCGATGCTTTATTGAAATGCTCTTCGACGCAATTTTGGCAAGGGCAATATATATTTACTGGAAATTTGAAGTTTTACTCTACGTCATTAGCGTTAAAAATTTGTTGCAAAGATGGACCCTGCCTGTTTTCTCTTGGCCTCTTTTATCTTGTTAAACGCTATGGATGACTTGTCTAATGCATTCCTGCAAAAACAAGAATACTCAAAATGCACTTTCGAATTTCATGCTGGCAACTGGTCAAGTTCGCAAGAGAACAAATGTTGTTGGGTGCTATATTAGTCTTTAATCATAAAAAAGCATTTTTTTTTTTTAACACTTTGTGCTACTTAAAAATCCAATGAAGGTGTTAATATTAATTGGAAACCCATTTATAGTGGCTGGCTTTGCTAAAACGTATTGCATTAGTCATGAAAATTGCTTAACAGTGTTGTGGCTTCGAACTGGTAGGACAGAAGTGGCTTAAAACTTGAATAGTCGGGCCGACGTTTTGACAGTTTAACTGGGAAGAAATTAAAATTTCTTAAAAACCATTGATCCCAGTTAATTCGCATCTTGCAGAACGAATTTATGCCTTTTTGTTTTGTTGTTCAAAGGTCATTTTGTTGATCAGTAAGTGTACCCTCAAAATAATTCTAGCACAGTTTACATAAAAACTTAGAAAAGTCGTGCCACTGTCCCTTTAAAATTGAAAGAGTTAACAAAAACTTATAACATTAGAATGATTACTCGACCGATAACAACTTTTCATTTGACTCTAAAGATGACTTCCGCTCAGGTTGCCGAAACGTCAGTCACCAACATTTTTTATTATTATAATTACTCTCACCCGGATGCTAACACTATACGAACTACGACGTACAGTATGTATCGGAGTTATCCAATATTGGAAGTGCATATACAGCTATTTCAGTTAACGTTGTCCAGATCAAAGCTAAAAGACAAGACTGAAAGGCAGTATGGGTAGAAGAGAAGGCAACTGCGCGTGCTGAATACTAAAATATATAGTGACATGACAAACGCGAATTTGCACGTTTTCTTTCTCTTCGGACATGTGAAACAAGGTGCTTTTGGCCACACTGAATTTTAGAAGAATTTTCAAAAGTCAAAGCTAAGCGACAGTGAAAGTAAAGCTACAGAAAGGCCTCCTGAGAAGAAAAACAAATTCGTGAATTCTCCGCGTGCGAAATACAAATTTGTGCATTTAATGAAGCTTATATGCAAATTTGTAGTGAATACCCAGAACACCATACGGTATTGCCTTTTAGCTTTAAGCTTTGATCCGACAACGTTTATTGAAATAGCTGTATATCACTTTTATTATTCAGCTATTACGTCACTTGACCATATAAGGTCAGGATAACACGCAAAATATGACGCGTTATTATACTGTGAGTATTCCGTATGTTACATTTTATTAAAAACTAGCAATGGTATATTGCAATTCCTGCGTTTTGATTGGTTAACAGGCAATGGTATATGAGCTCGTATACCATTGACCACAAATACGGTAGCCAAAAGGCGTGAGCGAAAACAGCTGGGGAAGCTCAAATATGCAATTCTTTGGGCGTTTTTAATAAAACAATTATTCCACTCGCGCTTGTTGGATATGAGATCGTTATAGCCAACGAGGCGCGTAGCGCCGAGTTGGCTATCTAACATCTCATATCCCACGCGCGCTTGTGGAATAATAATAATTATTAAATAGGGCCCTATTTTGGAATAATACAACAAGAAAAAATGTAGCGATAGCCTATAAACAAATCCTTTGTTCGGTGATTTTACAGTTAATACTCGCGGACATTGAAACCTTTTTTCGCTTTTTTCTGGCTCGCGCAGAGCTCAGAAAAATCAGTGCTACAAATCTTGCACAAATTAACTGTAAAATCATCGAAATTCAGATAAACTTATTTTCTAATTTGTAGGCTCCGCTGAAAAATTGAATAGCTTTCTTTAGTTAAAGGCAAGCGTGTTAATGGCAGTAATCTTGTTTTTCACTTTACCTGGGCTGCATCTGTAAGCAAATATCTGCGAGGAATATTAAGAGTCAAACAACTGGAAAACAGCCGCGGATACACTCTCTTTTACGATGGTCGTTTTTCCGCAGCTTTTACGTTCTAATATAACGTTCACATGTTTTAAAACATTCTGAAAACTGTTCAGTTGTCGATATTTCTAAGTTAAATACTATACCTCGCACTATAGACTTTTTTATTACAACTAATTGGCCAACTGTTTGAGAGTCCGGATGGATGTACTGGAACCACAAAGCAAATAAATAGGATCTCTAAGCTATCAGTTAATATTTGTAGACATCAGATTTTTGCTAACAGTTAAAAAGCGCTTTATTTCCCAGCTATCGGTTAATCATTTCAGATCTGATATCTCAGGTAACAGTTAAAAAGCGCGTTATTTATCAGCTATCAGTTAATACTTCAGATCTCAGATCTCAGCTAACAGTAAAAAACGCGTTATTTCTCAGCTACCGGTTAATATTTCAGATCTTATATCTCAGCTAACAGTTAAAAAGCGCGTTATTCATCAGCTATCAGTTAAGCCCCATCCAGAGCTTATGCAACTTTTACCAAAAAGTGCGTCAAATCGTTTCAACAAATAACTTCATCATTAGACCTTAGTTTGTAGATGCGAAAATCTCTCAATTATTAACGAACAAAAATCTTCCAGAAGTCTGCAGGTGATACAGAAACTTCCCAGTCGTCACATTCCCATCTATTCGTCGGAGCTGGTAAATTGGCCCAGTGAAAAAGGCCTCTAATAAATGCTGGATATTCATACAATTCACGACGTCCCTCATGACCCCATTTACCAACTTCATAGGTAAGATCAATATCTCTTCCCCATCGGGCACAATAGCTTGCCAGGTATGAGTTGTCTCCATGCAGTCTTGCAAATGATCCACAGGCGTAAGGGAAGGCATCAAACTGACGGCTGAAGTACTTCACTACAGCTTCACCGGTGCTGTTAGCGACCGTGGTCACGTGGAACGTACGTCCCTGTTGTTTGCTGCAGAGGAACCTAAGTTGAGTGAAGGACAAATGTGCTCTCAGCTCATGCAAGGCGTCAGTCGCTAGAACCATGTTGTTGTTTTTGTAATTGCTGATTCCACGGTATGATGTCTCAACACCCAGTGTGTCCGGAGGAGATACGCCGTCAATCACAACATTGTAGATCAAAAGCCAGCCCCCTAAAATACCCAATGTAACACGTCGTTATTTTGTTATAACGAGAAAATGAGTCATAAAACGTGAATTTGAACCATGCCCAAGAAAAACAGGTTTTAGTTTTAAACGCTCTCTCAAAATTTCCAACGATAAAAGTGGGTATGGATCTAAGAATTATGTCAATTTATAAGTGAAACGGACTTACTACACTCAGGTATGTGCACTTTACTCATCTCCAGACTAAGGTAACCACAAGTTTAGCAGTGGACAGCTGTTTCGTCCTCTTTGGGACTCGTCAGCACTGCGCAAGGCATGTGGATAATGGAGAAGATCTTATTTCTCTCACCTCATTGATCCAACTCTTGTGGTACACAAGGTGGATCTCTGGAGACGAGCGGACCAGTAGACTTAGACTTGATGTGGATCTTTTTATATGAAGGTCCTCAAGGGTATGGGTAAATCAGCCATTGCTAAGCCTTATCTTGTAAAGAATAATTTTATCAAGATCAAACCATCACTTACCACCGTCAGTTGTCATGTCACAGTAGACTTTTAAAGGGTTTTTGTTTTTCTCAGGATCGATCCAGTACTCCCCGTCTCCTTTTGATGCTCCAGAATCCAGAATGTCCTTGCACGAATGAGCAGGATGTTGCGAATACCAACCTCTAATGGCTGCAATTGAAATGCGAAATTTTGGAGAGCGTATATCACATCACCTTAAATAGGCCTCCTTATAAAAATGAATGGTTTAAAGACTATAGCTAGAGAAGATTATAACAGATCACTGACCGCCCTTCCAACAATCGCAAAATAAACGGAATGCAGTGCTTGCAGAGGCGATGGCGTTTTCCAAGGGGTATTAAATAATTTTCGGGATATTTGTCAAAACCTTAACGTATACTAAGTAAAAGTGGCTGGCAACTTCTGTGTTGAATGACTGTTGAACAAAAAGTTGTGTAATCTTGTAGCGTGACATCCAATATAATACGCAATATACGATACTTCTTGCGAGCGCAAGCGACATGCAATTCTTTACACAGGCCCATGGTATTAAACCAATGAAGAAATGTGATCATGTCTGTCCACTGAATTCAGTAGAACTCATCAAATAAATTATTTTTAATTTCTAACTTTCCAGGATTATTTTCCTTCGTGTTTTTCGCGGCGATTCCTTGTTAGCTATATCTATGTTCGTGTAGCATTTATTCCTGTAACAAGTTTTCAGTCCCTTTCGGTTCTATATATTAATCTAAGGAGCGCAACAGAATTTGGTACAGATCCCACCGACCGCTTCATGACATTAAAGGCGATCATCATCGCCTGAAAACGCATTTTTTAAGACGATCAAAATTTGACATTTCAAGTGGCCCCTGTACCTTCCGATGATGACCATCTAAACAAAATATAACAAATACCGCTGTTCTTACTGCTATTGTCACTTGTTGTATTTTTTTTTCGGCGGCTGTGGCTGCAATCAACTGTGTTTGTTGCTGAGACTTTGACTGTGACATGTTGAAGTGGCAGTGGGTATGGCTGTGTATAGCAGTCGCAGCCTTAGCCGCACCATAAAGCTGAAGCAAAAGTTGCGGCTAAGGCTGTGGTTGTAGTTGTTTGCTACGGCTGTGTTTCAATCTGCTGAACATATGTAAGATAAATAGTACTCACGCGTCAAGCATCGTTCTCCTTTGTATTCCGGATGACAGTGTCCGGAATTTAGTCGCATGTTTGGGGAATGTTTGGAACCATCGATGCAAGAAACCTGTGAAAATAATACGTAAATCTTAGTAATTAAAAAAAGGGTTAGCGGTTAGAGAAACTCAACGGTCAGAGAAATTCAGTAAAATTTTGGAAGATAAGAATTTTTTTGTGTTTACCATTCACAAAATAATTTTCAGCTGGCTAGAATGAATAAATGCATTTTTAATGACGGCTTTAAGGTGTTTCGATACAGCTTCAGTTATTTTTTCGATTTTTTTATTATCAACTGGACATAACAGGATAAAAATCGAAATAGCCTAACACACTACGATAGACGACAACGACAGGGAAACACGATTTAGGAAGTACAGTCAAGTTTGAGCGATGTAAAATTCACTTTGTTGAAGTGAAGTCTTTTTTTTTTTAGTTTTTCATTTGATGTTGCCATGAGTACGATAGTCAGAAAAACCTTAAAATGGTAATTTTAACAGTCAAGTTTTTGCGATTCGAACGTCATCTTAGGCCATAGTGTATCGACACATAGGAGTCTTATAAAATTCTATGTTCTATTTCGAATAAATCGCGAAATCATTTCTTTTGTATTTAACAAAGATGAAATAACAAAAATTAAAATTTATTGGGAATGTTCTTGAATTAGACAATAGTTTTATTCATAGTTGTGTTAGTCTGGCGGTTTAATTTTCCGATGTCAATGAAAAAAAAGCTGTGAAACGTCACTGGTATTGAAAATAAAATGCATTAAAGTGTATTTTAAAAATCATGAAAAAAAAAACGAGACGAAATCGAACTCATTAGCCAATCACACAAAAAAACTTTAGCACTCGTTTTCCTTAAATCTAATCTAAGCCATGCAACTCAACTTGCCTGAACAGAGCCATAGTATGTAGATCCTTTCTTCCACTTGAAATCATTCGGTTTCATTTGTCGTGTTTTGTTGTTTAACTCGCAAATACGGTTTTTATCGTTGCTATGAACATTAAACGACTTGCAACTGCTATTTCCAATGCATTTTAGCTGACATTCAAACTCGTCAACAACAACAGTCTTGCCCATGTCGTGTCCAATTAAGGCATGGTCTAAAAGGGAAAGCAAATCAAAAGTGAAAATTCTAACTTTTCATGTCGTTTGTGGCAGTTTTGTTGTTGTAAACAAGCTCAAAGAAATAGAAAGGAGACTAAATGTGTCAATGGTTGCAATTTGTTTTATACTCACCAACTTGAGTTTCAAAAACGCTTCCGCAAAAGTCTGTGTTCGCCATCACAAACAACACAACTAGTAGAATGTTGAGAGTCGCAATGGCCAACTGAATCAGGCACAAACTAGCCATCAATAAATTCTGGATTTTTTGGCAAAGGGTTATTTACTTTGATTATGGCGTTAAAAAGCTAGCACCTTCAAGTCGCACTTAGATATGACGCGTAGCAGCCAAGCTGTTACTTTTGAGTTGTTGTATACACTGAAGTGGGTTTATTTTTACGAAGGCAAGTTTATTAATATTTCACAGTAACAACTCAATTGGTGGTACCTTGCAATTAACTTTGCCTTTCATTTTCGTGCTCTTTGTTTTGAGCTTTTCACATTGAAAAATCCTCAGCTTCTAAATTATTTAACAAAATTTACTTTTAGTTCGTTCAACAACATAACAAACACGCAAAAACTAATTGTCCGAATCTAGGGAACCATGAAACAGCAATTTCTTAAAAAAGAACGATGAACGCAAATATGGAAGTCATTTTCACCAAAATAAAAAACGATAATTTTTATTACTTTCATGATTTTTACTTAGACAAAATTATTTCTTTTTTTTCTCCCCAAAGATGTGGAGCTTGACATTGCCGGAACGATGTTTGCGTTGCGTTTGTTGTTGGTTCTCGTCCTTACTACCTCCGAGGGTTTTTCCCCCGGGTTCTCTGGTTTTCATGCCTTCACAAAAAACCAACACTTCGGAATTAATTCCGATTTGATCAGGAATCCGAGGAGCACAGGTTCATCAGTCGCAAGACTGTTACGTGCGACCCCCTATAAACAAAGTCGATTTATTTTTATTTATTTCACAACGAGTACTCTAAGCTCTTTTTTGTTACACTATTATTTATTTAGAGACAGGTGAAGTATTAATCACCCTGCGAGCAGAGCCTCTTTTAACTTCCCTGCGGTTGAGATTTAGGAAATAGAAAAGGAACTGCTCGCAGGGTGAGTATTAATAATACAACAGTTTTAAACCTCTTTTTCTATAAAATATTTGCAGAAAAGTGGGTATTTTCAACCAAGTTTCTTCTTTATAAGCAAATGTTTAGATATACATAGGCAAGTAAAAATAAACGATAAAAACGAACGACGTTTCGGAGTTCGTCATGAAATGCTACTAATCAGAGAATTGTCACTATCTCTAAATGCCCAGTCAGACTCAATCCGAGCCAAACTATTTGCTTGACATTGTTTTTCTGACAGTTTATTCTTTTTATTTTTTTTGAACTTGATAGTGGAGTCATGACGACTCCGAAACGTCGTTCGTTTTCATCGTGTATTTTTACTTGCCTGAGTTTCTTCTTAGTCGTTATTATGTTAAAAACAGACAGATGACTAAAATTGAGAAAAATAATATAAAAAAGATATTACGTTGATGTACCCACAAATTAATATTCTCAGAAATAACATTGAAGGAAATGAATTTTAATCAGTTAAGTGATTTGTTTCTTCCAGCACAGGCTCCTTAACTCTTTGTCAAAAAAAAATCATGTTTGGTTCATGTTTGGTTCACGTTTGGTTATCTTATTAAAAATCTGTTTCAAGAAACGTCATGTCATGAACAACACATGACCCATGGACAACGGATCTTGAAAATAAATGGCATTTTTTTAGGTTTTTTTTTTTATCGTAATCTGTCTAAATCTTCGTCAGTCGAAACCATCTTTGTTTATTTCAGGTTTCTATTACTACATTGGTGTATTTCTACATTAGGAAACTATTATTTTGAGATTTCCTACGATTTGAAAGAAATCCGAAAAATGACTTAAAATACCATGACAAAGCTCCTTTAATTTCATCCGCATGCTTAATTTCCAATGAAAGCCTTGAAAGGCGAATAGCGGAACAAATTAAAGATTTTAATCTTCAGTAAAATATACCTTAACCTCACTCGAGCCTGGATAAATTAGATTCTAAGGATCTGCTCTCTAATTATTATTATTTTTTTTTTAATTCCCCCTTTTTGCTCACATTAAATTAATGCAAGTTCAACAGCGCCTGATACAATTACAGAAATGTGCCTTTCAAAATCTCTCGGCCTACCACTGAGTTGTTATTGTACCGCGAATGTGCCTTTGTCAATTGAAATTTGCATTATTATGGTAAACCGGTGCGATTGCAGAGTGACTGTTTTTTAGTTACTGCAATAAAATAAGGAAAGCTTTGATTTTTAAAAGGGGTCTCATTCTGCAGTACCTTGTAAAACTTGCATGATCCACCACAATCAACTATTTCACTTTATGGAATACCCGTGGCCTTTCCCCATCGTAGTACTGAGAGAAAATATTGGGACCTCCCTCCACGTTCCTCTCCAGTCCCCTTTCCCGCTCCATTTTAGTGACACATCCCTTTACTCACTTCATGGATATCTAGGCAGAGTTTATGTCATTTTTAAGTAAACCACAGGTTCCTTAAAATGAAATACAGGGTGTTGCTAAATAGGGTTGGCGTATCGAATTGGTGCAAAAGACGTTATCACATTTATTCATTCATTTATTTCACCTCTGTCACCTTATACACAATGCAACTACGTTTATATATTACGTATACTCTGCTTGCAGTACTATTATATAGAAATTAATATCGACCAGTGATATCAGGACCTGCTTTACGTATTAAAAATATTACAACATTTAAACCATTTGTCCCAGATATGAAACTTTCAGTTCGTGTATTTATAAATCGAACCCGACCTCTTCTAGAGGGCGAATTACTCTAATAATCCATTGTTAATGATAGGTTTCGTGTAACGTTTAACTGCTTGTAATTTCGGTACTTAACAGAAAAACAAAAACTAATATGAACAGTGGGGCTGTTTCTAGTTTTTGTTAATTGAAAAAAGTATTTATTTACATTTAAAGATTAAACAGTCAAATTATCCAGTGGGATAATTTTTTTAACACACCTAATTATAAGTTGATCTTCGAAGTCAAAATCAGGGGCCTTAAAGGACAAGGGGACAATGCCCTTGCAGTCCGTTTTCTAAAGTTTCCCTTTCAAATCTGAGAAGTAGTAAAACACTCCGGTGCTTCCCAGCCAGCAGCTCTAATGCTGCATCCAGCTCGGAAGTAATCACGAGGAACCATGACAGACAGTTTCGGCCCCTACTCCTCGACTGCCTTCTGCCATGGCGGGGCCCCTCCCTAAGGAGGCTTCACAAGAGCTGGTGCTGGCTGGTTTGAAGTGAGAACTGAGAAAACAAAAGCAAATGAATTTGGCCGGAATAAACAACGTGACTTGTTTGATCCATGCAACAATTTACTTCGTTTAAGAAAACTGAAGTTTCATCAAACATTGAAAAAAGGAAAATGCCACCACTTTATGCTCATTTAAGCGTGAATATTGGGGTGCATAGTAAAAGCTGCAAAAATTATTTTAGAATGGGACCGTCAGCTTTAGCATGATGAACTTGGTGCAGATCTCTGTATCGCATAAAACTCTAGAATACATACACCAGGTATATTACCTCAAGAAACAGTACACTGTGTAAACTGTCAGATTAATACATAACTGAGAACTACTTCTGTAACACTATTTGAAACAAGTAAAAAAACTGTTTAGAAGTTAAATGAAAAGATAAATAACCCATAAATAAATAAAAAAACGAACCGATCATAAAAGGTTTTGACTGAAGACTTATTGTCTAAATTGTGAAAATAGAATTATGGAAATACTCAACTAAAATTTATTGGCGCTTTTACCTCGTAAAAGGTGAAAGGCAACTTTGATTCCTCAAAGTGGTACGCTTTGATACATATAATGCAAACACGGGAAGCGGCGAATTAATTTCGCCACAAAAGAACACTTTTCTGCTAGTACATTCTACTAAGTTCTACCTCTTAGCGCACATAGATTTTCCAGAAATCTCCCGTTGATATATAATCCTCGTCATCATCGCAGAGCCAGTGACCATTATAAACAAACCAGTGATATTTGCCACCGATATATGCGGCGTGGATGTACATTCTGTATCCTCCTATGACGCTACGGTGTCCCCACATTTCACCTTGTCCCCACTTGTCACACTGCATGGCTAACTGAGAGTTATCACCAGCCAATCTCTTAAACGAATTGCAAGAAGAGGGACGCTTGTCCGCCTGACCGCTGAAGTACTCGACTACAACTTCACCGGTGCTGTTAGCGACCGTGGTCACGTGGAACGTACGTCCCTGTTGTTTGCTGCAGTGAAATCTCAGTTTAATGAAATTCAACTGCGTTCTCAGCTCATTCATGGCGCTTTTTGTGATGCCCATTAAGTTGTTGTGGTAGTTGGTGATCTCGCGGTATGATGTCTTGGGGGTCCAGCTAGCAGGTGGAGTAGAGCTTTCCATCAACAGATTGGTGACGAGAAGCCAGCCTCCTGAAATCAGTTATAACTCACTTAATCTTGACTTCATTTCAAAAGTACTTTAACTTACACCCGCTTTCAGTGTTACGTGCATAGCTATCGTTCTACATCCATCTTTTGACATCGTCTTTCGACGTGCTGTTTGAAATGAGCCAATCACAATATACCGGTGTTCGTTTCATGCTAATGAGCTCACAAGTTCAGAAGGTCGTGCTAGTGGGCTGTGATTGGCGGATTTTGATCCGTCTTGTTTGCTTAGTTCATCGTAAGATGGATGTCGATAGAAAGCCGCTATGCACGTAATACTGGTATCAAGTTGACTCTCCAAGATCGATCCCCCACATTTCAAAATGAAAATTTTACTTGGGACATTGCTTAACATAATTGTTTATCACTACCTACGATTGATCCGATGCAGCCTTTAAATTCTCCAGTGTTTTTCTACACTACCTACGTTCTCATTTCATTGATTTCAGCGGCTAAAGTTTCACTGAAGTAGCCGGTGATTGATTGACACGTAACCACATAATTTCAAAATTAATTCTTACTTCCGTTCAACCTTTACATTTCAAATTAAACAGAATATTGATTAAAAAAATCTAGGAAAAAAAGAAAAAAAGTATCGGTTCCATCCGGATTTGAACCAATGACCGGGGCATACATCACAACTTTTGTAGAACCGCTCTTTACCAACAGTGCAAGTTGTGAGATCGTGGTTACAGTGTCCTAGACTCTGTTACTTTCCCTCCCTAACCAAGTGGCTTAAACAGCACTGAAACACGAATGAGAACGAGGGCCACGGCAGTGAATTGGATGCTGTCGTTACCCATTCAGCCAGAGGATAGTTCTGACACCGATTGACAAACAAAATATATCCAGAAATTTTTTCAAGATAAATTGGATTGTAGATTAACTTCAAGTTTATAC
Source organism: Oculina patagonica (assembly GCF_052425735.1). Classification (NCBI taxonomy): domain Eukaryota; kingdom Metazoa; phylum Cnidaria; class Anthozoa; order Scleractinia; family Oculinidae; genus Oculina; species Oculina patagonica. The sequence goes on from NC_135769.1 coordinate 26,106,838, forward strand.
CTTCGTCAGTTGTCATGTCACAGTAGACTTTCAAAGGATTTCCGTTTTTCTCAGGATCGATCCAGTACTCCCCATCTCCTTTTGAATCTCCAGAATCCAATATGTCCTTGCATGAATGAGCAGGATGTTGTGAATACCAATCTCTTATAACTGCAATTGAAATGAAAAAATTTGTGAAGTGTTACGTTACATCACCTAATAAAGAAGGCCTTAAGATAACAGCAACTGGATCTTTTTGTATGAATAAGCAGGGTTTTAGGAATACCAACCTCTATTTTTGTAGCAATAATTAAAAATTGGTTTACCGAATTGTCCCACTACCTTATAATTTTATGTTTTTTTAATGATGAACAAATGATCTATCAAAAAAAACCTTAAAGATATTGGATACATATAGTTAAGGCAAGAAAAGATTACAACGGATCACGAACCGTCCTTGTGACAAACCTGAAAAATGTATTCTAAACTTTTTTTAAGGGTGGTATTTCACGAAGCACTTTCATCTGATTATGCTAAAAAAGCATAACAAATATCCCGGAGTTCATTCCTTCAGAATCCCGGATATTATTATAGGAATATGCAGGCGATAAGGAGAAAACCCAAGCTTCTGTATACATTGACAAAAATAACAACAATAGAGTATACCATTAGTCTTGATCCCACATCTTTCTCCCTTGGTGTGTGTACGTGTATTGTTATTATTATCATCTGAATGTCAGTACTTTCTGAATTTCGTACTTGTAGCTGTTAATAACGGTTGGAAATCAAATGCTTAAATGAGGAAGGTAGGGAATGGTTTAAAGGTTTTTTTTCTCTTACGCTTAATCTAATGTTTTTTATTTGTTGCTGTGCCCGTGCTCCTGCTCATGCTAGTGTTTGTGTCTTTGTAAGGGCCTGTTAACATGATTACGGAATGATATTTCATTCTGGAACGAAACTCGTTCTGGAATGAAGTTCGTTCTGCCTTCACATGACAAAGTCGACCGGCTCAACCTAAGGCGTTTTCACGTGCGTGCATATACGTGGCTTTCGCGCGAGATCAAAAACAAAGATGGCGTGTTTCTTGCAAACATGTTATTGTCCCCGTTTATGGCCAAATCTGCAATTTTAACGAGCAATTTGACCGTATGGCTACTTCTTTGGGTTATCAGGATATACTATTACGTTTTTTTTTTTTTCTTAGTTCAAACTGTGGCCTCGGTATGCGGTTTCATGAGATGCAGTTTCATTTCGGAACGAAATTCATTTTGTGTTTACACGATGCCGGAATGAGATGTCATTCCAGAACAAGAGTCTCGGAATGAAAACCGGAATGAACTCATTCCGGAATGACTTGACTTTCGTCTCGGTATCATGTAAACAAATACAGAGAAATATATGGGGATTGAACGAACTCGTTCCGGAATGAAAGTCATTCCTGAATCTTGTAAACAGGCCCTAAGTTGCAGCCGTTGTTTTTGTTTTTAAAAAATCTCCATGTCCCCGAATTTTTAATTATATAAAAATAATATTGTCTTGTTTTCAAGGTTTCCATAAAGAAGTTGAATTTGCTAAAAAAAAAAGCAGCAAGGTGTTGAATCAGCCATGATAAGAATAAAGATTAATAGTACTCACGCGTTTGGCATCGTTCACCCTTGTATTCCAGATGACAGTGACCAGCATCTTTTGGTACGTTCTTTCTATGGAAATTATCGATGCAGGAGACCTGTGTTTGTTTAAGTCAAAATTAATTACCAAAAAAAGACCTAAAAAAGATTTTTGTTTCTCAAGGAAAATGAATTAGATCCTAGAAAGTATTTCTTAAACAGAGGTTAACTTTTTTCGTGATTTTTTTTTTCTTTTATTCCGTACTTTTTTTCATAAAGTACTGTCAATCCATGGGTATATTCCTGTGCCAAGGTCAAGTGCACTCAATTCGAACTCGGAGTCAGATAAAACACAAATAAGTAGACACGTTGAAGGAGGTACACTATGAAAATTCATTAAATGGGATCGAATTAAAGGAATTCGAATTACTGAGTTTTTACTTACCAATTATTAATTTTAGATTAATGTTTGGTGTGAATGGTTTTGGAATTCGACATTGCTATGACAACGTTAAAAGAAAAGACCTTGAAACGGTCAAACTTTATCATTTTCTCTTGATCCAAATGTCGTGCAGAAAACTAACACCAAGATCCTAGCCTGTGGCATGTGGCCGAAAAAAAATGTACAAGAATATACATTTCTATATGCTGATGTCAAGAAATGTCAAAACATTTCAAACTGAGTTTTTGTTTGCAAAAAATACAACTAAAGGCGAACATTTTCAATTTTAATATGAAAATGAAAAGTCTTACAATAAATGTTATCAGCAACGCGTAAAAAAAAAAAAAACTTTCATGGCATCATCAAGTTTAAGATTATGTTACTATCATTTTAAGAAGCTTCGTTTTTCGTTAATTTTACTTTATCCAATTCCAAAGTTTTTTAAATGTATTGAAAAAAAAATGGGTATTTAAGTATTAAGACAAACAATTCAAAGTAAACGCACATAAAAAGAACAAAACATAAGCCCCTTTGGGGAAAGTTAATAAAGTATGTATGTAAAACCAAAATTATCTAAATATGGCCGAAAACGAACGCACATTTCTACTCACATTTTCTAAAAAATGAACTTTAATCCATGCTATTCAACTAACCTGAACAGAGCCATAGTATATAGATCCTTCCTTCCATTTAAAATCACCTGGTTTCATCTGTCGTGTTTTGTTGTTTAGCTCGCAAACCACTTTTGACTTATCACCACTTGGATGAACATTGAACGATTTACAACTGTTATTTCCGAGGCATTTAAGCTGACATTCAAATTCGTCAACAACAACATCCTTGCTTATGTCGTGACCAATTAAGGCATGGTCTAAGATGGAAAATTGCAGAAACATAAAAACAAATGAGGTCGCTTAACTGTTTGTGGCACTGTTTTTCCCTTGAAAAGAAACAAGTTCTTAATAAGAAATAGAAGGGAACCTAGATGTGGCAAATCCCATTTGTTTTATACTCACCAACTTGAGTTTCAAAAACGCTTCCGCAAAAGTCTGTGTTCGCCATCACAAATAGCACAACTAGTAGAATGTTGAGAGTCGCAATGGCCAACTGAATCAACCGCAAACGGGCCATCTTCAAATTAGATATATTTTCGGCGAGTAATGCTGACTTTCATTCTAGCGTTAGAAACTAGCTCGTTAAATCCCATTTAGATATGAGATAAAGAAGCCTACAGCTGGTAGGCTGTTTGAGTTATTGTATACTCTGTACTTTGATGTAGGTATGTTTTTACCGAGTTGAGTTTATTTATTATTAATAAGTAACAGCTCATTTGGTGGTACCTTCAATTAACTTCAGCTTTCTTTTATCTGTGCTTTATTTATTTTTAGTTTATTTTTTTACATGAAAACATCCTCAGCTTTCTGGGTATTTAATTAAAACTAATTCTTGGTTCACAAACATGTACAATCTTTTTGTCCGAATCGAAACGAGTCAATAATGAATCACCAAGTGATACTTTTGACAAAATCTAACGAACATGGCAGTTCCAAATGTTTCCGCACTCATGTTTTCTTTGAATAGGCGAAGTGGCCACGTAGAGCGACAAATACTTGATCGAAGGTGAAGATTGAATAAGGAACACATTTAAAAAATGTTTTAAAGCAGTTTAAAAATAACTCAAAGAACCCTCCTGCGATTATTGGTCTAGATCTAGAGTTATGGTTGCCAACGCAAGGCTACGTCACCTTCGGAAAACTCGTGACTTTTTCAATAAACCTAAACCAGCATTTTGAGAAACAATTTTTTCAAGGAGCTCACAGATCATATGATTAACCCTTTAAGTCCTAACAACGCATATGTGCGTGGAAAATACCAGCAGTGATTGAAAAACCTCTAGCTTTTACATAGCTGGGCAAATGATAGTAATGACTGCTTTTTATGGTAAAGTGATAATTTTCATAGCTTTAAAAGCCAACTAACTGACTAAAACTCTTGATTTCTGTTGCATATGGTTGTTTGTTCAGCAGCAAATCTGAAAATGCCCGTTTTCTACGTAACAGGACAACAACAAAAAACACACATCTTTGCCTCCATTTTTTTTTTTAATGAAAAAATAATTCTGACTTCAAAAATATACATTTGCAGCAAACTTCAACCCTATTCCCTTCCGTTCACCAAGGAAATTTCCCATCAATCATTCAGCAGACTCAGCAATTACTATTCGATTAGAGCTATGCTTGCAAACCTGTAATTTCCTCGTTGCTGACCGAAAGGGATGCTTGGGAAAAACAGTCATGGCGACGGCATGAAAGGCTTCCTACCTTTATTCCATAAGTGTCGAGCCACCCAATCCTGCCGGCAAAATGTTGCACCGATTGCATTCTTTGGAAGTCAGAACTCGTCCAAAATGCCTTGGCAGGTCTTGGAATCCACCCACAGAACGGCCAGAGAGACAACTTTACCAATGAACCGCCATCTTTCGATTCGAATATTTCTGGCGTTCCAATCAAGACAAAATTATCTCTCACCTCTGGTTTCTTTCAGATGCTGGCCTCTACCCACCATTCTAGCTTAATGATGCCAGCCTGGGGGCTTCTGCAGTGGAAAATGACTCGAAAAAAACACTTATAAACGAAATATTCGCCAGATTCGAGCCCGTATGCTCGCTCAACAAGAAAGAAACGGTTGAATGCTGACGTCACAATGAAACTTTGAGCCCTCAGTGTTTTGAAACAGCACACATTTTTACTTGAGCTTCTTATTTGCAATCACGAAATTTGACAGATTAGTTTAAGCCCAGAAAACTGCTTAAAAAATACCAGAACCTTAGGATTCTAAGGGTTAACATGAACAAAACATCCGTTAACAATCATTTCACAAGTCTTTGCTCGAAATGTCAATGCACCTTTGTGATCGGCATACATTTTTTTTCTTCTAAGTTATTTCTGAAAATTTTGTGGTCCATCAAACTATTTTTCTTTTCTTTCACTTTTCTTTATTTTCCCTGTGACCTGCACTATTGGATAACCCAGCAGACTGATTGGAGAAGGGCGGGATTTCGAGAGTATCCAGTGCTAGGTACCTTGTTCTGCAATTCACCTGGAGACTCTTTACTCTCCCTTTTTACTTGTTTTTTTATTTGCCGCAAGGGCAAATAAAAACAAGTAACGAGTAAAAGGTCCGTATCATTAGATATATACGTACAGAGTTCTTCCCGGGTCATAAATAGATGGGAAAAGATAAGATAAGTATCTTACAGAATGGTTGGAAAAACTTAATTTTAATAGAATGGTTAATTTTAATTATAGAATGGTTAATAGAATGTTACTATTATATCTATTGCTCTGAAGAACTCCAAATCATTTCGAGCCCAGCTCGTAAATCACAGCACGGGTACTATCTAAGAGACCTGAATTAAATGCTTCTTAATTCTTATTGGGCAAACGGTCCAAGAGCATTGCCGAGAAGCGTTAAAGAGATGGGTAGATATAGAGAATCTACCCGTCGGCGTATCCCCACTCCTTGTACTGAAAATCTCTCGCATGACACAAATTTAACGAAGGCAATATATAACGTGCTAAGGGTATCGTCAAGATGCTTTCTCCGTGGAAAGATTTAATTTTGTTCATAAATTTCCTCCGCGTTCGAAGACGAACCGGTGGAGGAAAATGGAGGAATCTGGGAGCCACATTACTTTTAAGATGTTTTCAATTCAGTCCAGGTCCTTATGCAGTAATTAAAATCTGTTTCGACATTATAACCACATAGAAGTGTTTGCAACAACATAAACAGATGACAAAAGCTTTATTTAATAATCAAACTTGCGATAACAGTACAGTACAAAAGGAAAAAATGAATTTTGACACCAAAAATACAACAAAAAATCAAGGAAAACAAAAGGTACGAAGACTAAGCTACATTAAAGGGCGAAAGCAGTGGTTAAGCTGAATGGCAGGATGACCTCTTTTAAATAATTATAAATGGATGCAATTGCTCCTTACAAACGTTCAAGATACAACGTTCTTGATGCTTGTTCTCGAGCTTTCCATTATACCTAAACAACATCGAACCAAACATCTGCCAGAAGGATTGAGCGTGCGTCGAACAACTGGAAACAGCCGTGGATACGCTCGCTTACAGATAATTGTTTTTAATCAGATTATTGCTCCCTTCCTAAAATTACATTCGCAATTATTTGTAATAAGCAGTGAAAACCTTCCAGTCGTCAAGATTCGCTATACAATTTTAATCCCCAATAACTATAACCACATTATTGCAACGAATTGCCTAAACATCACCTTTAACTACAAATTAACCTACATTATTTCAACAAATACAGTCATTAATAGTCCTGGGTTTGTAGCTACGAGAATATTTTTCTGCATTGGAATCCTCAGGACAACGTGAAATTATAAGACTAAAGGAGCTACGTCACGGGGATTTCGAGCATGTTTCGTCTAAACTGTGAATTAGTGATAAACACCTTCATCAAAAAACACAACCTTTGAACATCTAAAGGAAGATATAACCTAATTTGCGGATAGAAATCAAACTACAGGTATAAATATCGATTTTTTGAAGACGTACGAAAACAACTTGAAAAGTTTAGCCTCAATTTTTCAAGTCGTAGTACATTTCCATCCTAGCCATCTGCAGCAAAAGACGCTTGCTAACAGCTTCAGTGCTTTAATATAGCAATTGCCAATAGAAAAGGACCATTATTTTTTTTGGCTTCCCGCGACACAAATCTATATTTTGGCTGTTAAAAAATCTGGTGAAATCCGTGACAAAGCCCCTTTAACGGACATAAATCTTCCAAAAGTCTCCAGGTGATACAGAAGATATTACGTCATCACATTCCCATCTGTTATAACCTGGAGAATTGACCCAGTGATGATGGTAGCCAATAAATGCTGGAAAGTCATACAGCTCACGCCTTCTTTCGTGCCCCCATTTACCAACTCCATAGGCAAGATTAATATCTCTTCCCCATCGGGCACAATAGCTTGCCAGGTATGAGTTGTCTCCATTCAGTCTTGCAAATGATCCACAGGCGTAGGGCATGGCATCTTTCTGGCGGCTGAAATACTGGACGACAGCTTCACCAGTGCTGTTAGTGACCGTGGTCACGTGGAACGTACGACCCTGTTGTTTACTGCAGTGAAATCTCAGCTGAGTGAAAGACAAGTGTGTTCTCAGCTCTCCCAAGGCGGTAGTCGCGAGAACCATGTTGTTTATGTTATAATTGCTGATTCCGCGGTATGATGTCTCAACACCCAAGGTGGTAGGAGGGGATGGGCCGTCAATCACAACATTGTAGATCAGGAGCCACCCTCCTGAAATACACAGTGTAATATGTTGTTATTTCGTTATAACGTGAAAATGAAAAGAAAATTCATTGGACCACGTTCAAGAGAAACACGTTTTAGTAACTTTAGGGGTTCTCCTAAAATTTACCAAGATCATTAGGGGAATGGACCCTTAAAGGAGCTACGTAACGGGAATTTCGATGTTAGTGGTAGGCAACTTATAACCCATGGAGAATATAATCTTTGAACATCTTAGGGGTATAGAAATCAAACTTCGGCTATAAATATCGATTTTTTTGAAGACGCGTGGAAACAACTAGAAAAGTTTAGAAACAATTATTCAATTGTACGTAATACGGCATATTTCGAACAAGTGTTCATCATCAGAGAGGTTAACTCTGATATGCCTATCAGAGTTAACCTCTCTGATGATGAACAATTATTCAATTGCAATCCATTTTCATCCTAGCCATCCGCAGCCAAAGGCGCTTGTAAAACTAAGTTTCAGTGTTCTAATATAGCAATTGCAAATACGGTAAAAATGGACCGTCATTGTAAAGTTTCCTACGACACAAAAATAAATTATGGCTGTTCAAATATCCTTGACGAAGCCCCTTTGATTTCTTATTTGGAAGTCCCTCATGATCAGCTGAATAGGTAAATCACTCACTGCTGAGTCCCGAATATTTTAAAGAATTATTTCATCGAGTTTTTTCATCACTTACCACCGTCAGTTGTCATGTCACAATAGACTTTAAAAGGATTTCCGTTTTTCTCAGGATCGATCCAGTACTCTCCGTCTCCTTTTGAATCTCCAGAATCCAGGATGTCCTTGCATGAATGAGCAGGATGTTGAGGATACCAACCTCTAATGGCTGCAATTGAAATGCAAAATTTTGGAAAGCGTTTGTCAGATCACCTTAGTTAAAGAGGCCTTCCTCTCTGGTTGTGTTTGTTTGCTGCGTCTGTGTGTTAATCTGCTGAACATTTGTCCAGTCCCTGAACTCTCTCTTCCACGCGCCCTTTATAGGGGTTGAACCCAGGCGCGCGAAGAGAGAGTCCAGGATAACTTGCATGCGCATGCTCAGAACGAACCAATAAGAAGCGAGGAGTGTGGCGTCACTTGCTTGGGACGCGCGCGCTAGGCTAAAACTGGCTCGCTCAAATGACGAATTCAACTACGCGACCGAGCGCGCGAATAAATGCAAGAAAAAACTGTGCTCAATTGCATCCAAAATCAATTCAATAAACAGCTACAAAATACTAGGAATAGTTGACGGATAGCGATTTTTGTATTGGCCGTTAGCTTTTAGCAGACACTGACTGCAAAGCTAGGCTTTTTAAAGTTATTGCGGTGATCCTGCTTTAGTACACGATTGCGTAGTTGAACTCGTCATCTGTGCGCGCGCGTTTTCAAAAGGGCTGCCAAATATGGTTTTTCCCCCAATTTTGGGGGGAAAAACTGGCGCATGCGCTTGCAAGTTATCCTGGACTCTCTCTTCGCGCGCCTGGGTTCAGCCTCTATAAAACGCGCGCGGAAGAGAGAGTTCAGGGACTGGACTAGCTGAACATTTGTAAGATAAATAGTACTCACGCGTCAAGCATCGTTCTCCTTTGTATTTTGGATGACAGTGACCGTAATTTTGCCGTATGTTTGGGGTATGTTTGGAACCATCGATGCAAGAAACCTGTCACAATAATACGTACATTTTAATAATTAAAAAGGGATAACCGCGGGTTAAAGAAACTCAGTGGTCAGAGAAATTCAGTAGTTTTTGGAGGATAAGAATTTTCCTGTTTTTATAATTCACAAATTAAAGGGACTATGTCACGGAGATTTCGCAGATTTTTGGTCTAAACTGTTCTGAAATTAGTGGAAGGGAACTTAACCATATAAAAAAACAATATCTTTGAACATTTAAAGAAAGATATAATCTTAATTTGTGGATAGAAATCCAGCTAAGGCTACAAATATCGAGTTTCTGAAAACGCGCGGAAACAATTTGAAAACGTTTGCCTAGCGTTTTCAAATTGCAGTCCGTTTCCATCCGCAGCCAATAATGCTAGTTAACAGTTTCAGTGCTCTAATATAGCAATTTTCAATAAAAATGGGCTATTATTTCTAGGTTTCATGCGACACAAATATAAATTTTGGCAGTTCAAAAATCTGGTAAAATCCGTGACATGGTCCTTTAATATTCAGCTGGCTAGAATGGAGACAAGAATAATTTGCGGTTTTTTTTTTATGACGGCTTTAAGGTGTTTCGATACAGTTTTTTGTTATTATTTTTTTTTGAATTCGACATAACAGAATAAAAACAGAAATAGCCTTAAACACTACGATAGACCACAACGACAGTGAGACACAATTTAGGAAGTGCATTCAAGTTGATCGCTGTAAAATTCAATTTGTTGAAGTGAAGTTTGTTTTCTTTTCTTTTTTCTTTCGATGTTGCCATGACTACGTAAGTCAGAAAACCCTCAAAATGTCAATTTTACCAGTCATTTTTTCTCGATTCGGATGTCATCTAGAAAAGCTAATGCATCTAAAGCTTAAGTATATATAAGCGAAAGAGTACAAGAATCTAATGAAATTTGTTATTTTATATTTAACAAAGATTAAAATAACACTTTGAAATTTAATGGGTTCTTGTTATAAACCCGTTATCCGAATTGCGGGAAAAAAAATAAGATAACAAAACTTTCAACACTATTAAACATCAGGGTCAAGACACGTTTAGACAATAATTTTATTCACAGTAGTGTTAGTCTCTTTAATTTTCCGATGTTCATGCAAAAACAAAGCTTTGAAATGTCACTGGTATTAAAAATAAAGTGCATTTAAATGTATTTTAAAAAATCATTCAAAAGAAAACAAACCGAGACGAAATCAAACTCTTTAGCCAATCGCACAACAAGCTTTTGCACTTGTTCTCCTTAAAACTAATCTAAGTCATGAAACTCAACTTGCCTGAACGGAGCCATAGTATGTAGATCCTTCCTTCCACTTAAAATCGTCCGGTTTCATTTATCGTGTTTTGTTGTTTAGCTCACAAATACGGTTTGTATCATTGCTATGAACATTAAAAGACTTGCAACGGTTATTTCCAATGCATTTAAGCTGACATTCAAACTCGTCAACAACAACAGTCTTGCCCATGTCGTGTCCAATTAAGGCATAGTCTGAAATGAAAAGCAAATCAAGAGTGAAAAATCCATGTCGTTTGTGGCAGCTTTGCTGACGTAAAAAAAAGCTCAAAGGAATAGAAAGGAGACTAAATCCCGGGCCAAACAAGAATGAGAGTTGATGAGAGTTCAAACTCTCGCTCTCGTTTGGCCTGAAACTAGCATGCACTCTCATCGACTTTGAACGTGCTTAAATTTTTGCATGAGAGTATATATAAGTGAGAGTTTGACGGACTCTTGTACTCGTTTGGCCCGAGTTGATGATAGTCGATCAGTGAGAGTTGACGAAAACTTTCATGAGAGTCAACTCTCGTCAACTCTCATATGCATCCCCGTTTGGCCCGGGCTTAAATGTGTCAGTTTTATACTCACCAACTTGAGTTTCAAAAACGCTTCCGCAAAAGTCTGTGTTCGCCATCACAAAAAGTACTACTAGAAGAATGTTGAGAGTCACAATGGATAACTGAATCAGGCACAAACCAGCCATCAATAAATTAGGGATATTTTTGGCGAGGGTTTCTTCTTACTTTGATTATTGGGTTTAAAAGCTAGCACCTTCAAGTCTTTACTAAGATATAACGCGTAGCAGCCAAGCTGTTACGTTTGACTTTCTGTATACCCTGAAGTGGGTTTTGTTTTTACAAAGGCAAGTTTATCAATGTTTCACAGTAACAACTCAATTGGTGGTACCTTGCAATTAACTTTGCCTTTCTTTTACCTGCTCTTTGTTTTGAGCTTTTCGCATGAAAAATCCTCAGCTTCTAAATTATTTAACACAATTAACTTTTAGTTTGTTCAACAACATAACAAAACACGCAAAAACTAATTGTCCGAATCTAGGGAACCATGAAACAGCAATTTCTTAAAAAGAACGATGAACGGAAATATGGTAGTCATTTTCACCAAAATAAAAAACGATATTTTTATTACTTTGTTGATTTTTACTTAGACAAAATGATTTCTTTTTTTTTTTTCTCCTTAAAGATGTGGAACGATGTGTGTCGCCGGAACGATGTGTGGGTTGCGTTTGTTGTTGGTTCTCGTCCTTGCTCCGAGGGTTTCTTTCGCGGGTTCTCCGATTTTCATTCCTTCACAAAAACCAACACTTCTTAATTTCAATTCGATCGGGAATCCGTGGACCACAGGTTCATCAGTCGCAAGACTGTAACGTGCGACCCCCTAAAAACAAAATCGATTTAATTTTATTTGTTTCACAACGAGTGCTCTAAGCTCTTTTTTGTTACGCTAGTATTTATTTAGAGGCAGGTGAAGTATTAATCACCCTGCGAGCAGAGCCTCTTTTAACTTTCCTGCGGTTGAGATTTTGGAAGTAGAAAGAGGTTGTCAAGTATATCAGCGGAAATGAAAGGGCTCTGCTAGCAGGGTGAAAATTAATAATACAACAGTTTTAAACTTCTTTTTTATAAAACATTTGCAGAAAAGTGGGTATTTTTAACCAAGTTTCTTCTTTATAAGCAAAGGTTTAGATATACATTGGCAAGTAAAAATAAACGATAAAAACGAACGACGTTTCGGAGTCCGTCATCAAATGCTACTAATTAGACAATTGTCACCATTTCTAAATGTCCAGTCAGCCAATCCGAGCCAAACTTTTTGCGTGACATTGTTTTTGCTGACAGTTTATTCTTTTCATTTTTTATGAACTTGATAATGGAGGCATGACGACTCCGAAACGTCGTTCGTTTTTATCGGCCAGTTATTTTTACTTGCTTGAGTTTCTTCTTAGTCGTTATTATGTTGAAAAACAGACAGATGACTAAAATTGAGAAAAATGATATAAAAAAGATATTACGTTCATGTACCAACAAATTCTCTGGAATACCAATCAAGGAAATGTATGTCAATCAGTTAAGTGTTTTTTCTTCCTCCAGCTTTTTTTTTTTTTTTTTTTTTTTTTTTTTTTTAAAAATTTTAATCTTCGTCAGTCGAAACCATCTTTGTTTATTTTCAGGTTTTTTATTACTACATTGCATATTGGTGTATTTCTACATTAGAAAACTATTATTTTGAGATTTCCTTTCATTTGAAAGTAATCCGAAAAAATGACTTAAAATACCGTGACAAAGCTCCTTAAATTTCATCCGCATGCTTAATTTCCAATGAAAGGCGAATAGCGGAACAAATTAAAGATTTTAATCTTAAGTCCCTCCTCCCCGGCCTGCTCTCAAATTAAAAAAAATAACTTGTCAAGAACGAGGGGAATTATCATTATTATTATTTTGTTTAATTCCCCCTTGAAGCTCACGTTATCATTAATCTTCAACAGCGCCTGATACAATTATAGAAATGTACCTTCAAAAATCTCTCAGTCTATCACTGAGTTGTTATTGTACCGCGAATCTGCCTTTGTCAATCAATTGAAATTTGCATTATTATTGTAAATCGGAGCGATTGCAGAGTGAATGTTTTTAGTTACTGCAATGAAATAGGGAAAGCTTTGATTTTTAAAAGGGGTTTCATTCTGCAGTATCTTGTAAAATTTGCATGATCCACCCCAATCAACTGTTTCACTTTAACGAATACCCCTGGCCTTTCCCCTCCGTAGTACTAAGAGAAAATATTCGGACCTCCCTCCACGGTCTCCTCCAGTCCCCTTTCCCGCTCCGTTTTTAGTGGCACATCCCTTCACTTACTTTATGCATATCTAGGCAGAGTTTATGTCATTTTTAAGTAAACCACAGGTTCCCTAAAATGAAATATAGGGTGTTGCTAAATAGGGTTGGCATATCGAATTGGTGCAAAAGACGTTACCTCATTTATTCATTTATTTATTTCACCTCTGTCACCTCAAACACAATGCTTGCAACTACGTTTATACACTACGTATACTCTGCTTGCAGTACTATTATATAGAAATCAAATATCGACCAGTGATATCGGGACCTGCTTTACGTATTAAAAATATTACAACATTCAAACAATTTGTCCCATATATAAAACTTTCAGTTTGTGTATTTATAAATCGAACCCGACCTCTTCTATAGGGCGAATTACTCTAATAATCGATTGTTAATGATAGCTTTCGTGTAACGTTTTACTGCTTGTTATTTCGGTACTTAACATAAAAACAAAAACTAATACGAACAGTGGGGCTGTTTCTAAATTTTGTTAATTGAAAAATTAGTATTTATCATGCTAAAGCCCGGTCCCATTCTAAAATAATTTTTGTAGCCTTTTTTATGCACACCCCCAATATCCACGCAAAATGAGTATAAATTGAGGTATTTTCCCTTTTTCAATATTTGTCAACTTTATTGATTTATAACAGCCCTTATAGCTCGTTTCAAGAACTTCAGTTTCGTCGAACTAAATAATTTTTGTATGGATCAAACAAGTCACGTTGTTTATTCCAAATTTATTCCTTTTTGTTTCCTCAGTTCTCACTTCAAACTATTTAATTAAAATTTAATTTGATAGGGAAACTTTCGACTGCAGGGGCATTGTGCCCTTGTCCTTTAAGGCCCTTGATTTTGACTTGGGAGATCAACTTATTAGGTGTGTTATAAAATTATCCCACTGGATAATTTGCAGTTTAATCGTTAAATGTAAATATGAACTTGGTGCAGATCTCTGTATCGCATAAAACTCTAGAGATTACATCTGGAATACAAACACCGGGTATATTACCTCGAGAAACAGTACAGTAAACTGCCAGATTAATACATAACTGGGAATTACTTCTGTAACACAGAAACAAGTAATAATACTGTTTAGAAGTTAAATGAAAAGATAAAAAAATAATAAAAACCGAACCGACCATGAAAGGTCTTTGATTGAAGACTTATTGTCTTAATTGTGAAAATAGAATTATGGAAATTCTCAACTATATAATATAAAATTGATTGACGCTTTTACCGCGTAAAAGGCGAAAGGCAACTTTGATTCTTCAAAATGACATACTTTGATTCATAAAATGCAAAAACGGGAAGCGGCCAACTAGTTTCGCCACAACAGAACTCTTTTCTGCTAGTACATTCTACTAAGTTCTACTTCTTAGCGCACATAGATTTTCCAGAAATCTCCCCTTGATATGTAATCCTCGCCGTCATCGCAGAGCCAGTGACCACTTTTAACGATCCAGTGATATTTGGAAGCAATATATGCGGCGTGGTTGTACATCCTGTTTTCTCCTGTGACGCCACGTTGTCCCCACTTGTCACCTCTTCCCCACTTGTCACACTGCCTGGCTAACTGAGAGTTATCACCAGCCAATCTCTGAAACGAATTGCACGAAGAGGGACGCATGTCCGTCTGACCGCTGAAGTACTGGACTACAGCTTCACCAGCGCTGTTAGCGACTGTGGTCACGTGGAACGTACGTCCCTGTCGTTTGCTGCAGTGCAATCTCAGTTGAGTGAAATTCAACTGCGTTCTCAGCTCATTCATGGCGCTTTTTGTGATGCCCATTAAGTTGTTTTGGTAGTTGGTGATCTCGCGGTATGATGTCTTGGGGGTCCAGCTAGCAGGTGGAGTAGAGCTTTCCATCAACAGATTGGTGACGAGAAGCCAGCCTCCTGAAACCAGTTATAACTGACTTAACCTTGACTTCATTTCACAAGTACTTTAACTTAACTCTGGAATATTTGTTTTGATCATTTTTGGGATAACCGCACAACCAAGGAAGTCGCAATCATTGCTGTGATTTTCGTGGTGGGTAATTACTTTATAAAACATTGTTTCATTGGTATTTACTCTCCAAGGTCATCCATGCACACATTTCAAAAAGTAAGTTTTCCTTGGGACCTGACTTAGCAAAATATTATGTTCATCGCTGCATATGGTTGATCCGATGCAGCCAAGAAATTCTCCAGTGCTTTTTCTTCACTACCCGTGTTCTCATTCCATTGATTTCAGCGGCTGAAGTTTTAAGTTTCGTTTGATTCACGATACCATATCCACATAATATCAAAATTAATTGTTGCGTCCGTTCAACCTTTATATTTCAAATTAATTATAAATAGAACACTGATTAAAAAATCTAAAAAAAGAAAGAAAAAATATTGCTTCCGTCCGGATTTGAACCAATGATCGAGGTATACATAACGACTTTTGCAGAATCGCTCTACAAACTGTGCAAGCTATGGGACCATGGTTTTTCTGACCCAGACTCTTTACTTTCCCTCCCTAATCGAGTGGCTTGAACAACACTGAAAAGCGAATGAAAACGATCGAGGGCCACGACAGTAAATTAGATTACCCATTAACTTTGGCAAGAGGATAGTTCTGACACCGATTGACAAACAAACAAAATGTATCTAGATATTTTTTTTTTCAAGATTTGAATTGTAGATTAACTTCATGTTTATACCTCCGTCAGTCGTCATGTCACAGTAGACTTTTAAAGGGTTTCCGTTTTTCTCAGGATCGAACCAGTACTCCCCGTCTCCTTTTGAATCTCCAGAATCTAGGACGTCCTTGCATGAATGAGCAGGATGTTGTGAACACCAACCTCTTATAACTGCATTGAAATGTAAAGTTTCGTGAAGTGGTATGTCGCATCACCTAATAAATAAGGCCTTAAAATAACAGCAACTGGATCTTTTTGTATGAATAAGCAGGGTTTTAGGAATACCAACCTCTATTTGTGTAGCAACAATTAAAAATTGGTTTACTGAATTGTCCCACTACCTTATTATGTTATGTTTTTTTAAATGATGAACAAATGATCTATCAAAAAAAAAATCCTCAAAGATATCGGATAGTTAAGGCCAGGAAAGATTAAAACGGATCACGGACCGTCCTTGTGACAAACCTGAAAAATTTGGCTCATCCTCGGTGTAAGAACCTGTGAAACTCACCGGTGACGTAAAACAAAGAACGGACAAAGCAACAAAGAGCGTCAAAAACAATACAGAGAAGGAAAACAAAAGCTCCAAACCAAAGAAAAATATCACAGGTTCTTACACCGAGGTAAAGTTAACCCAAAATTTGTTCTAAACTTTTTTAAGAGTGGCATTTCACGAAGCACTTCCATCTGATTATGGTAAGATAAAAAAGCATAACAAATATCCCGGAATTCATTCCTTCAGAATCCCGGATGTTATTACAGGAATATGCAGGCGATAAGGAGAAAACCCAAGCTTTTGTATACCTTGACAAAAATAATAACCATAGACTAATATTATTTTTGATCCCACATCTTTTTCCTTGGTGTGTGTACGGGTATTGTTATATTATCATCTGAATGTCAGTACTTTCTGAATTTCTTACTTGTAGTTGCTAATAACGGTCGGAAATCAAATTCTTAAATGAGGAAGGGAGGGAATGGTTTAAAGGTTTTTTTTTTCCTCTTACACTAAACCTAATTCCTTTTTTTGTTGTTGTTGCCGTGCCCGTGCTCGCGCTCATGCTAGTGTCGGTGTATTTGTAAGTTGCAGCTGTTCTTTTTATTTAAAAATCTTCATGTACCCGCATTTCTAATTATAGAAAAATAATATCGTCTTGTTTTAAACGTTTCCGTAAAAAAGTTAAATATGCTGAAAAATTAATGTACTGAATCGGCCATGCATGATAAAGATTAATAGTACTCACGAGTTTGGCATCGTTCTCCTTTGTATTCTGGATGACAGTGTCCGGCATCTTTTGGTACGTTCTGTCCATGGAAATTATCGATGCAGGAGACCTGTGTTTGTTTAAGTAAATTAATTACCAACTTGAAAGATTCAAAAAAGCTTTTAGTTTCTCAAAGACCATCTATTAGTTCCTCGAACGAATTTCTTAAACATTGGTTAACTTTCTTCGTGCTTTTGTTTCTTTTTTTCCGTACTTTTTTTTCATAAAGCACTGTCAATCCAATTGGTATTTTCCTGTGCCAAGGTCGAGTGCATTTAAAGGGACTCTGTCACAGCTGAGTGAAGTTTATTTATAATTTAGTTTTGCCAAACACTCGCTATGAATCCCAATGTTTGCAAAGGAATTACTTCTGTGGATCTAAATGACAAAAACATAGCTTCAATGAAACCAAATTTGTTTCCCGGGCGTTAAAATTGAAAGCTACAAGCAAACGAGATTAACTTTGAAAACTGTTCAGCCCAACAAATATTTCACATTGCAATCCGTTTCAATCTTTGCCTTTTTTGGCCATCCGTGTTATCGAAATGTTCCTTCACTGTTTTAAGCGGTTATTTTTATATTACACTGAACTTTATGATCATTTTCCCATGCCTAAATTTGGCTAAAATTTGTGACACAGTCCCTTCAATTCGAACGAGTCAGATAAAACACAAATAAGTAGACACGTTGAAGGAGGTACACTATGCCGGAAAATTCACTTAATCGGATCGAATTAAAGGAATTCGAATTATTGAGTTTTTACTTACCAATTATTGATTTCAGATTAATGTTTGGTGTGTATTGTTTTTGAATTCGACATTGCTATGACAACGTCAAAAAGAAAAAACCTTGAAAAAAACCTTGAAACTTTATCAATTTTTCTCGATCCAGATGTCGTGCAGAAAACTAACACCGAGATCCTAACCTGTGGCATATGGCAAAAAAAGTTTACAAGAATATACATTTCTATATGCTGATTTTAAGAAATATCAAAACGTTTCAAACTGAGTTTTTGTTTGCAAAAAACTCAACCAAGAGATAAACACTTTCAATTTTAATAAGAATAATCTTACAATAAATGTTATCAGCAACGCGTTAGCCTGCGTTGCATACCGGGGTTTTGTTCGTCTGCAACGCAGGCTACAACGCGTGGAAGAAAAGAAGAAAACTTCCATGGCATCATCAGGTTTAAGAATATGTAACCATCATTTTTAGAAGCTTATTTTTTCGTTAATTTTACTTTATCCAATGAAAAAACAATATTTTAAATATATTGAAAAAATGAGTATTTAAATATTAAGACAAGCAATTTAAAGTAAACTCACATAAAAAGAACGAAACAAAAGCCTCTTTATTCACCTTTTCTAAAGAATGAATTTTAATCCATGCTTTTCAACCAACCTGAACAGAGCCATAGTATGTAGATCCTTTCTGCCATTTGAAATCACCTGGTTTCATCTGTCGGGTTTTGTTGTTGAGCTCGCAAACGACTTTTGATTTATCACTACTTGGATGAACATTGAACGACTTACAACTGTTATTTCCGATGCATTTAAGCTGGCATTCAAACTCGTCAATAGCAACATCCTTGCTAATGTCGTGACCAATTAAGGTATGGTCTGAAATGGAAAATTCCAACCATCAGAAAAAAAGAGGTCGCTAAATTGTTTTGTGGCAGTTTTTTTAAATCAAACAAGCTTTTAACAAGAACTAGAAGGGAGCCTAGATGTGTCAATTCCTACTTGTCTTATACTCACCAACTAAAGTTTCAAAAACGCTTCCGCAAAAGTCTGTGTTTGCCATCACAAATAAAAACCAACTGAATCAGCCGCAAACCGGCCATCAGTAAATCAAAGATATTTTCAGCGAGTAGTGCTGAATTTTTATCTAGCGTTAGAAAATATCACGTAGATTTGAGATGAAGAAGTTGCCGGCCGCGTAGGCTGTGAGTTTTTTATGCCTTGAAATAGGTGTTTTTTTATTGAGTTAAATAATTATTAAGCAACAGCACATTTGGTGGTGACTTCAATTAACTTCAGCTTTCTTTGATCTGACCTTTATTTTTAGTTTTTAACTAAAAAAACATCCTCAGCTTCTAATTTATGTTCAAAGCGTGTGTTCGCTTGTCTAAATAAAACTTATATCGAAGTTTTCATGTTCAAGGTCAATCTACAATGAAATTCAGAAAGGTGTTGACCGTGAACTTGACAGAACGGTAAGTAATCAATGTATAATCTCACTACTCTCTCGGTTTTTGAAAAATTCTTGCACGCAAGTAAAAGTGTCCCCTCGCACGCTAAGCGTGTTGTGCTATCTTGCACGTTAAGCGTGTTGTGTTATTTTACACACTATAGTCAGGTACCCAGCAGTCCAAAATGTGACACCCACGGGCATTTTTGTCTGATTTTTGGCTACATAGCTATTTTTGCTAAATCGAGTAGGCTGATTTCGAAAATCAATGTTGCCAAACTTAATTCTTGCGTTAAGATGATGTTTTGATGCATTTAATTATGACGTCATGGTCCAAATAAGGAATTTTCTTTCCTTTAGCTATTTTAAGCATAATTCATCCAGAAATTCGTTCAAAACGTTATTTGTATACTTTAAAATGATTTTAAGAATTTTCTGATAGTTTTTATACCGTTTCTATGAATATCAAGCCGTCTTGTGAGAATTGACCACGCCCTCACATAAAAATTCACTTTATCACGGGTATAGTGTTAACATTTTGTTTAAAAATGAATGTGATTCTTGTATTAATAGAAAGTTGTAATTGAATTGCTTCACAAACATCAGCGATGTTTGACATACACCATAACGACTGCTTTTATTCACAAAGAGAGTGGCAAGGAGAGACAGAAGCAAGATAATGGAGCTGAGAATTCTGTACATTCCACACAACAAAATCCGGGTTGTTCTTGTCACGGACAAATGAGACATTGCAAAAAATTGCCAAGAAAGATCTCGTGACTCTAGAAATAAAACAAGATCTTTCGATTGGACAGACTCGGCTTGAACGATTCGTGGAATGGAGGCTACTATCTTCAGACAGAGAGGAAGAACGGGAACGGGAAGAAGGGATGGAAGATAAACTTTCGTGACCCTGTTCGCAAGAATAATCCACCTCTATTTGCCAGCCTTTATTAAGTTAAAAGTGCTGCAACTAGCCGCAAAAAGAGAAAGACTTTAAATTTGCATGGAAACCAGAGTATTCTATGTTGTCTAGTGACGGTGTATGAAGGCAGGCGCGAGATAAACATGCAAGCCATATTGTAGCATCTGAGGTATAATGCCGGTACCACTGTTTCTCGCAGAAATGAACCCCACAAGTGTGAAACAAGTCAATTTTAGAAGACGTTCTCAGAAGAAAAGGTCAAGTGCCTAGAGTCAGTTTGTTCTTCGATGGCTTCGCCCTGGTGGCAGCATACTAATTATGGTGGAAGCTATTGGCAAACCAAAATATGCAAACGCTTTCGGTGGGTTTGCGGAATGTTACGTAAACACTGTTTTACGGAAAGGTCCTGGATACCAGAGGATTGATGTGTTACTCGATGGGAGGCACTCCATAAAAGCAACGACAAGAGGTCGACGCTCCGAGAACACGGCGCGGCCTGTGAGCAGAGTCATTAAAGTACGTAAGAGAGGTGCAGTTGCGGCCGATGAAGTGGCGAGCATTTTTGGCACTAGGAGACAACAAAGCGGACTTTGCACGGATTCTCTCAGATGAACTTATCTCGCAGGCATTGACTCTGCAATCGTAGTATATCTGGTGGTTTTTCATACGAAGTGGATTCTGCTCAGATCCTGGCCTAGATGTAGCCTTTTTGAGATCCAACCAAGAGGAAGCCGATACGAAGTTTGTTCGTTATGTAGTCAGTCATAGCGGGCATGTCGACAAAATAATAGTTTCCACTCGAGGCACAGACTTGCTGTTACTTCTCCTGGCACATCGATCGCGCTAAGCTCTCATCAACAGTGTGGACATGGGAAGGAACTTCAGAGAATCCAACGTAAATAACTTTAGAGGATGTCTCAGCAAATCTTCCTAATAACTCGTCAAGTTCATTGTTACCATCTCACACCATCACCGGCTGTAACAGCACCTCTTTCATCTGTGGAGAGTTTTCACAGAAAACTTTGTTCTTCTTTTCTCGGTCGGCGAAGATGTCCTCGAAGCTGACATCACTACCTCCGCAGAAAACGTTTGTTTGTTGAATGTATGAAATCCGATCTGACCACTGGCTATATATGTGCCTCTTCGCTTTGAATTTAGAAAAACGCATGTCATGTGCACTGGGCTATGTGGATGCACCAAGACCGACGCTAATTGCTATATCAAACTGCGCTCAAGCGCTTTAAAGAAACTGGTTTAAAAAGCAATATTAGTTCAGTGTTTTTAAAAGTTCAGAAGATATATTAAAAATATTTACCGATATTGATTAAAAATATTATAGACATATTTAAACCTGAAAGCAAGGAGCAATGTTATGATCATTTTGAATTCGTTAATTTTACATGCGTTCAACCAAAGTCTTTATCACGAGCATATAACAGACAAAGTGCATTGTGAAATAAGTTAGATTCAGCAATATATAAGACAATCAATTAAGTTTTATCTCTAACTATAACAACATTGATATATTACGACATTAACCATGATGTTATTTCCATTTATTTTACCACAAAACTTAAACGAAATGCTGAAACAAGGGAAACTCGATATATGAAAATTGTAATGGCGTCATTCTTGATGCTCGCTAGCTCTTAGCTTCAGCGTGGCACGACGACAATATTTGTCTTTCTTATTGCAACTATAGCGATTTGTTAATACAAAAATCGCATTTGTTCTTTGACAAAATAACAAAACTACACCCGTGATAAGGTTCCCGCGATAGGGTGAATTTTGTTTAAGAGGGCGTGGTCAATTGTCACTAAAGGACTTGATTTTCACAGAAACAGCGTAAAAACTCTCAGAAAATTCTTGAAATCATTTTTACAGCACACTAACAATGCTTTAAATGAATTTCTGGATATATTATGCTTAAAATAGCTAAAGGAAAGAAAATTCCTTATTTGGACCATGACGTCATAATTAAATGCATCAAAACATCATCTTAACGCGAGATTTAAGCTTGGCAACATTGATTTTCGAAATCAGCGTACTCGATTTAGTAAAAATAGCTATGTTGCCAAAAATCAGACAAAAATGCCCGTGGGTGTCACATTTTGGACTCCTGGGCACCTGACTATATAGAAAATAAATCAGTACATCCTGCACGTTCTCCTCAAGCCCTCTTTCTCGCTCCGTTTATAATGCCCGGTCTCTTTGTTATTTTAGCAAACCATAGCTATCTAGGCAGAGTTAATGTCATTATAGCGAAACACGGGTTCCTTAAAACGAAGTCTAGGCTCTGCTAAATAGGGTTGGTATATCGCTTTGGCGCAAAAAGACGTTTGTTTAAAAAAAGTTGACCGTCTTGACTCTCACTCATTCATTCATTCATTCATTTCATGCATATGTGCTTGTAGCACTTATATACAAATTAAGGGTGGATTTATTTGCAACATACGCGTATAGCCGTCGCATTTGCCCATTGGAATTTTTTATTGTTTTTAGCTCGAAAACAATAAAAAATTCCAACGGGCAAATGCGACGGTTATACGCGTATGTTGCAAACAAATACGCCCCAAATGTCAGGAACATCTACATTGTTACCTGCACTACTTAATAAATATTCCACAAACATTCCTACCCCTTGCAACATATGAAACTTTGAAGTTCATTTAAGTTCTTTAAAGTTCTTGAAACGAAATATAGCTTCTGCCCAATACAATCGACGTTTATTGAGGCGTCTATTGAATACAGTTGACAAATTTTACAATGGCAAATCCCACCAAGCTACACTTATTTTAGAGCAAGTTTCTAGAAAAATCGAACAAAAATGGGTATTTTGCGGCAATTCTAGAAAATACAGTGATTTCGCTTATCTTCTGCATAAGGGTAGCCCTTATTAAAACTAAAAACGTTATGTTGTTTTTTTCTTCAAATATTTTTATTTCTAGAAATATAGCATGATAAATTTTGCATTAACTGAAAAACTCGGAAAAAAATTCCGAGTACCAGATGGGATTTGAACCCACGACCCTCCGTGTTCTAGGACGGATGCTCTTGTACTGATACTTGTACTGATTTGACTATGTGACTGCGTGATGCGGTTCTAGTCAAGACCCACATTTCACCCTTGCTCGCCACAGAGTCCCAGTAGCTCAGTGATAGAGCATCCGTCCTAGAACACGGAGGGTCGTGGGTTCAAATCCCATCTGGTACTCAAAATTTTTTTCCGAGTTTTTCAGTTAATGCAAAATTTATCATGCTATATTTCTACATAAAGACTCATTTTTATTTTTCTGAGAAAAACGAAATTTTCGATTTGACGTCTAGACTCGTCTAGACTCTTCTAGACTCGATTGAGAGGGTACAAATTGGGTTGAAAATCGACCATTTTCATCCGCTTCGCATATCAAAACAATCAAGCGCAGAAAAAAATAAATACAACCGGTTTATTGCAAGACTCTTCCTTGTCCAAATAAGCATAGTTTCAAGAGTTTTGGTTTAATCTAATTATTTAACGGTAAACAAAACCAGACTATTCTCACGCGACATGAAAGTCGGTCGGTCAAAAGAATCGTCATTTTCACTATGTGCCATATCTCAGAATTCCTTGAGATAAAGGTATTTCAACTGTAAAAGGATGAAACTTTCAAAATATGCAATGTTTGGTTTGGGCAAATGATTAAGCACTTGTTAAATTAAATTATTTAAAATCATACAAAAACGGCACAAAATTACGCCAGCCTTCGAATGCGTGACCAACATTATTACCACCGTATTTGTTCTTTAAATCAATTTAATCGCAATACTAGCAATACCTAGGCATAAATCAAAATAAATATGTTCACCTTTGCTTGATTATGATGTTCTGACCGTTGCAATACGTTTCTTTCCTGTCATTTCTTTAATGGCTTCCCGTTCAGTTCGCATGTAGCCTGCGTTGCAGACGAAAACACGGTTTTGTTCGTCTGCATCGCAGGCTAGTTCGCATGCCGCTTGTCGAATCTGTCTTGCGACTGGTGAATTTGAAGCAACCACTGACACGTTTTTATCCAAATATGTATCGTCATGATTAATGGGCGCTACTTGTGTTACTTGATTGAGCCATATTTCAGGTTATAGCCGGCAAAGTGTTTTCAATAAGCAACTTTGCAGTGCCTGTTGACTTCCATTATTATACGATAAGCGAAGTATAAATTTGCATACTTTCGAGACTAGCGTGACAGTTTTTTATACTTAAGGGGGTGGGAAAGTGCTTAGCTTATAAGTTCTGCTTACGATCAAAATCAAAGAGAGAAAACCGTGAAAGTATTGGCAAAAAGCCTCTGTCAGGGACCGGTCATAAAGTACGGGTGAAATCACTAAACGCCTTAAATCCTGTGTATCCGACTTCTGCTCTTTCGTCAACCTCAAGATCATTTTTTCAGAACACACTCCGCATCAAATCCTTCTTTCCGTACAAAGACCACCTCAACCGTTCTCAACGATCTAAGGTCATCTACAAAGCTGGCTGCTGGAACAGTGATGATGTTTACATAGGAAAACAAAACGACGACTTCATGACAGAAAAACTGAACATTTTATTAAGGCCCTCACTAAATGTGACCATCCATCAGCTATTGCTGATCACAAAAACCACAGGCCATAACATCAAATGGGATCATTTCGAAATCCTTGCGTCTGGCAAAACTGACCTCCACTGCAAAATTAAGGAGACATTACTCATTCAAGAACTTCAACCCTCATTAAATGCAAATGTTGGCGGTGAGAGGTTGTTGCTTTATTAACTGAAATGTTAATACATGTATTACGTTACTGCTGAAGATCAATTATCTCATTCTTGATTACAGACCCCTTTCATTACAATATATGAATAGTTGACATAATTTTTAACGGTCATACTTTTGAAAATGTATGTAGCAATAGCATACGAAACGTCAAGTTTAGTAAAATGCGATTTTTTAGCGGAGCTCCTTAGCGGCCCGTAAGGGCCGCAGAGCGGAGCACCATACCCATAAAAAAAAAACACATGAAATAAAATAGGAAACCGATGCATCCGAGTTTTCATGGTCATCATGGCTAGCGGCATGCCTCGCGGGCGCGTACGGCGTACGTACGGTGTTGCGCACATCCGGGATCTTGAAAGGTCTTGACAACTCGCGCAGTACTGGCGCGAAATAATTTTGCAGTGTGAGGTCTCTTGGCAAAGAAATTTTCAAAATTTACTACGTATTTTTAAATCCTATTCAGCTAGTCTGAAAGTTAGAACTTGAGACAAACATATTTATTTTGGCTCCTTGTTATGCCGATGACTACAAACGAGAGCAGGGTAAACTTAACTTCGAGGAAACAGGGTTTAAGCGATTTGCGACGGGAAAGAGATCGCGAGAGATCCAGAAAACCCGGACAGAAAGCAGGCGAAAAAGTATAGCAAAGCGCCTGTCGAACCTGGTAGCAAAGTAGCGAAGAAAAGCGACTAAAATAGCAAGAGAGGTGCCGAGAAAACAGGCAAAGAAATAGCGGAGAACAAGGGAACGGAGATAAAACGAGCAGACGAGTGTACCTACTGCGGCCAACTGGTGAAGGTGAGTACAAAACTGCAGTGTTTCCGTCATTTAATATCTCTACGTTTTGTCTTAAGCTTACTTTATACGCAAAGTAAGCTTATACTTACGGCACATTTTACTTGCTTTCGCCACTAAGCATTTGCTTGTGACATGAACAATGTTGAAAAATACTATTCGTTAAAATTCAGTTTTACCAGGTTTTACTGATCAAATAGGAGGATTTGATTATGTAAACAAATAATTGTTGGGCCTTCGAGGAACGAATTCACAAAGAATATCACTTCAACACATCTCGAAGAAAATTAAGCTTACGATTTTTAAATGCTTGTGATATGATTATTTTGTTTTACAGTGCTGGAAGAGCAGCTGAGATGAGAATGAAAGTGATGTCAGTTTGCACGAAGCACCTGGAATTTCGTTAACTCCGAGTGAAATAGATCGATTCAGTGTATATGCAGTTTATTAACCGGGCGGGGAGACTGGGCCGGCCCGGTTCATAAATCGCCCGGAATTTTTTCGTTGTCGTAGTAGTAGTAGTCTTGTCGGTAAATCGTTCCAGACCCGCTCGGCCACTTTCTTGGCCAGGATTCAAATCATGCACCCTTGATGTTTACTCGGCAGAAGCTATTAAATCACTCTCCTATTTTAAATTTTATCTAATACCCTCAATTCTCTTAAGCGTGAAATATATATTTTTGTGTTATTCAAGTGTTTGAGTACTGGTTTGCGAAACCGGTGATTTTTTTGACACGTCCAAGCAATTATTTTTTTTTTTGAAAACTGCTACGTCAGTCACGCAATGATTTTGCAGCAAGCTTCACGCATAACTGCTTTTAAAAAAAGGGCTGGTAGCCAGAGAATTTTTGAGCCGGATTACTTTGAAGATGCTCTTCATTTAATAGAAAAAATTGTGTCCATTGTCATCCGTGTACAGTTGAGCCGGCAAAGTCGCGTATCAGAGACGATTGAATGTTTGCACAGCGAAATAATCTTATTTTTGTTCTTGATGTAAAAGCTTTACTTACACACTTCCCAAGACTTCAGTCAACAAAATGGTAATGTATAGTATTTCTACGAACTATGATGGTATTTGTGAAGGGATCCGCAAAGCCAGCAAGTAAAACAAATGGTCTGCAAAATGAAAATGAAATCTTGGCGCGGGTAATTTAATACATGTAATTAAATTCTACCACGGCATGTCGTAGTAGTTCACTCGG
Organism: Oculina patagonica; assembly: GCF_052425735.1. Classification (NCBI taxonomy): domain Eukaryota; kingdom Metazoa; phylum Cnidaria; class Anthozoa; order Scleractinia; family Oculinidae; genus Oculina; species Oculina patagonica. The sequence continues at coordinate 26,133,830 of NC_135769.1, forward strand.
CCGCTTTCTTGGCCAAGATTTAGATCCCGCACTTTTGATATTTACTCAGCAGGAGCAATTAAAATTTTATCTAATACCCCGATTTCTGTTAAACGTGAAAGATATATTTTTGTGTTTTTATTCAAGCGTTCGACTCAAGCGAGTTCTGGAGTCCGAAACCGGTGGGATCCGGTGATTGTTTCGACAGGTCGCTGAGGTCGAAGCTTTTTTTTACATCAGTCACGCAATGTTTTTGCAGCAAGCTCCTGCATTTAAAAACGGCTCCAGACTCTACTTTGAAGATGCTTTTCATTTAGCAAGAATTGTGTCCATTTTGTCTATTTCCATCCGTGTACAGTTGGGCCGACAAAGTCGTGTGTCACAGACGAGTTGAATGTTTACACAACAAAAGAACCTTATTTTGTTCTTGATGTAAAAACTTTACTTGCACACTTTTCAAGAACTCATAAAACAAAATGGAAATGCAAAGTAATAATATAATAATTTCTTCAAACTAGAATGGAATGTAAATCGGTAAAGCCATCGTGTGAAATAATAGACGGCAAAAATGAAAACTTGCCCTTCGGCGCGTATAATTAATTAAATTTTATCACGGCATCAGTATTTTAACGGCTTTTAAGGATTCAAAATTTTTAATGCAATTCAAATGTTTCTTCGCCTCATCTTGAATCTTTTTTTCACATTTAGTTGAGATTTTTAACAGCATCTGTTATCTAATACATGTGGTCTAATGCATGCCCTTTTTTAGTCTTTTTATTTTCTTTTGTAATTTTGTTTAGAAATTTTTCTGTTATTCTTGATATTTGACTCGTTTTATTCGTTTTTTTTATTATTTATGTTACTCGTTTTATTCGAGCAGGAGCCAATACTGTAATTTTCTGGTTACTCCGCTCTTTTTAGCGAGGAATATAAAATATATATTTTTTGTTTTTCATTCAAGGGTTTTGAGTTTCAGTCGGAACCGAACGGTGTTGAGGCCTCAAATGTAATAAATGTCCCTAAATGTAATAAAGGTCCTAAGTGTAATAACTTTTGGTCCTAAATGTAATAAAGGTCCTAAGTGTAATAACTTTTGGCCCTAAATGTAATAAAGTTCCTAACTGTAATAACTTTTGGTCCTAAATGTAATAAAGGTCTGTAGTGTATTAAAGGTTCCAGCTTAACATGAAATCATGCTCGGTGCTTTTCTATGTATTATATTCAGTTTGAAACCTGTTTTATGTTTACTTGCTTCATTTTCACATTGTCAAGCGCCCTTGAACGTATGGAAAGGGCGCTATACAAATGATTATTATTATTATTATTATTATTATTATTATTATTATTATTATTATTATTATTATTATTATTATTATTATTATTTTCTTTCCAGTACTGTAAGATGCTATTTCGATTTTGTCATGAAGCAAGCAACTAAATCACGTGACAACGTTAATCCACGCGATCGGGACACTAGAGTAAAATTTTTACCTGATTTTTTAGGAAGTTTTCGATTGTTTGAACCGTCCTGCTTTATGACAACTTTCGTTAAAGGAGAAGTTCACTCCAGAATGGCCATTTATTTTCTTTACGCCAATAAAAAGTTTATACAAAGATATGTTATTCACCAAAATTTTAGCCCCCAACGTGCGCTATAACCCTACGAAATCTTATCCAAAACTCGACAACTGGACGCCGCCATCTTGGAGCTGGTAATGTATGCGTGACGTCAAAGAGCTCAGCCTGAAGTTTTGTGGGAAAATTTAAATACTCTAAACTCCTTGTTTCTTCGAAGTGGCTTTTGTTTGACAAAATGCCTCTTTGTGCAGCTCTATTTTGCTCAAACAGAGCTCCAAGAAATACAAAAAATAAGGAGTTTCGACTATTAAAATTTCCCCGTCAAACTTCAGGCTGAGCTCTTTGACGTCACGCATACATTACCAGCTCCAAGATGGCGGCGTCCAGTTGTCGAGTTTTGGGAAAGATTTTGCAGGGTTATAGCAAACATTGGAGGCTGAAATTTTGGTGAATATCATATCTTTGTGTAAACTTTTTATTGGCGTAAAGAAAATAAATGGCCATTTTGGAGTGAACTTCTCCTTTAACTCGAATTTTAAAAAGACTATTGAAGCAACAAATATGATACTTTTACTTTTCGTGCAAACGTACTAGACTTTTGTTTTCTTTTAAACCGCTCTGACACTTCCAAGTTCAATTTAATTAAACTACAGTTTTACTGGCGGCACAGGTCTACAAGAATTCTACAGCATTAACTAGCACACGACGTCAAGCTTAAAAGAAACCAAATTTTTCTAAACACGTCCCTGTTATGTTAACTTTCTGTAAACTGGATTTTGATTTGAGGTTAAAACAGTAAATGTGATAGTCTTCAGCTTCTTTGCAAACAAGTTTAATTTAATTTTTTTGCGGTTTTAAGTTAGTGCCACAGAGTCTACAGGAATCCCTCCGCAGGAAGAAACATGCAACGTTTGTAAGTGTCTCAGTATATAAAGTAGACTCATCTGCGCATGCATTTAGCACAAAGTGTTTTGTTCCACAAGGAGAGAATATTGCTTTCTGAAACATATTTATACCTGCCTTGTACCCTGACGCCTCTCTCTTGTTTGGGGAAATGGGCGCTTTCTTTCTCCTTCGCGTGGTCCCTCGCGCTTCGCGCTCGTCACCAGTCACTCGTGTTTCGCGCTCGCGAATAATTAATAATTATTGATATTTTAAATAAATAAATTAATTAATTAATTGACTATTGAAACTTTACACCTTTAGCCTTAGGGCGTAAGGGGCTAAGTGTTTTAGCGGGCTACAAGCCCAAACAACCATCACAATACTTCATTCTGCACTATTGAGGATTTTGAGTAAACTACTTCTGTTGTTACCTATAAGCGTCTGTTTCCGTTGGCTCATGTCCAATAAGACATGCAAAATAAAATAGATTTTGGCACATTCTTTAAGGCAAGCGGTAACTGGTTGTTAAAGTACATCATAATCTGGATCCCTAAGATACATTTTTAACTCCTTGCTTTTATATAGAAAAGCACCGTGCATGATTTCATGTTTAGCCGAACCTTATTATTACACTGAAGACCTTTATTTTATTTAGGGCCGAAAGTTGTTACACTTAGCGCCTTTATTTCGATTTATTACATTTAGGACAAAAAGTTATTACACTTAGGACCTTTATTACATTTAGGACCAAAAGTTATTACACTTAAGACCTTTATTACATCATTTAGGACCAAAATTTATTACACTTAGGACCTTTATTACATTTAGGACCAAAAGTTATTACACTTAGGACCTTTATTACATTTAGGGACATTTATTACATTTGAGGCTTCAACAACGGCGATGGAGAAATGACCTGCAATGAATCACGCAATCAAGAACTTGCGTTTGCGTGACTGCTTCCCAAAATTGACGTAAAGAGCTTGCATGTTTGAAAGCTGAAAAGCTTTCTTATCTTGTTCTTATTCCCATTTTTTTGGTGTGGTACCTTTTTAATAATGTTTACATGTAAAAACACGTCTTAGTTTTTAACGAAATTGTTTGTTTGTTTCGGTCGGGGATCATTTGTACTGCCATTTAACTGGTTTGAGTTCATTTATTCAAGATTGCACACAAAACGTTTTCAATACCTACGTTATTCAGTTATCGGAAGAAAAATAAAAATTTGAAAGCCTAAGCAGGAATTTGTCCAAGCATGGACAAGCAATCCACAGACTTGCGTGTTACTCAATATACATTAAATGGTATTTTAAAAGTTTTTGCTGTACTTGTCTAATAAAGTAGTTAAACATCAACCGCCCGGTTTTAAGCATTAAGCTTTAGGCGTCTTGTTGATATTTATGATGGAGGTAAAATTACTGTTCATTTAGTCAGAGTAAATAAACTTCAGCTTCATTACTTAGCTCTTTCGTTCCCAAATATATTAAATAATCCACTTGTCATGTAGTTCTGTTCACTATTGAGCGTTCATGTGGATTACATAACAATGTCAACAATTTTGAGATTTTGAGGTCTGTTTTGCTGGTTTCATTCAGAATGTCAACAGTAAATGTTATATTTGTCATAAAAAAATCACAATCTTGTTGTGGAATTTGGAAAATGCACACAACAAAGGTTAATGACTACTGGAAAACTGGAATCTTTGTGAGTAAATTCATGCCATTTTAGACACTGTATGCAGCTGTGCATGCAAACTTATTATTAATTAAATGTGTATCTTTAAAAATCTTAGTATTACTGTTAAGAGAAAAGCTTTTAAGATGTGGCAATGTTTTTCCTATGCATGTACATGTATATATAGTTCCGGAATTCGAGTTATCAGGGTAAAAAGTTTGACCCAAATTTTGTTCAAGGGAAACAAAATTTAGTTCGAGTTAGCGGGGTTTTCGAGTTATCCGAGTTCGAGTTAACCGAGTAAAAATGACTGAAAAGTGGGGTCAAATCCAATGGAAATGGAAGTGAGTTCGAGTAAGCAAGGTTGTTCGAGTTATCCGAGTTCGAGTTACCGGGTTTTTTTTCTGTAGTTGACTTCGCAGTTATCAGTAAAAAAAAATAGTCTGTGCTGATACATCTCTGTTAAATATATAAGGTATCCTTTCGCATCCAGTGGTTTTGCTTCACTTTATACAAGCTTGCGTTAAGTGTTTTGTTTTATAAATTATTGATATTCATGCCAATTAATCAATTTTAATTTAATCTGTGGCATTTGACTTTTTTCAGGGTTAACATGAGTTTCAGAATTTGCAGAGCCACAGACACAAAAACAGAATGTGGACAAGGACATCAAAAGAAAACAGGAAGGATTAAGATTATCCAGCTTGATGTTTGGGTGTCTTCATGATGCCATTTTCAAGAGACTAGTAAATTACATGTAAATTGAAATCAAGAAAAGCTGCAAATGAGCAAAGTTTATATTTTAAATGTTAACGTATTTACAGTGTACTTCAGAAAACAACTTCTTGATTGACCTGTCTCTTTCACATCTTTTTAGATGTAACAAGGGCATTATGAAGTGATCTTTTTAAGAATATGCAGCCAAAACAGTAACAGCAGAAATGAATGGGAGTTTAAAATTGCTATTTTCAATGTTTTGGCTGGTAAGAAACCACATGTGACCAAGCTAAAATCTCTTTGGCCGGTTAACATGACCTGTAAGTGTCCAAATATTTTGAGCCCTCGACTACACAGGACTTACATGTAGTTGTCTAATTATCATAAGATCTTTGGTTGACCTTGGGGGAGGCAGTGGAGTTAAAAAGCAATGTAATAATTTGAATTTGGATTGGTAATGCTGAAACTGGTGGTACTGTAATTCTAAAGTATAGACGTTAAAATCGTGATTGCAGGCAATATGCAATACCAATTTCATTCTTATGTGTTGTATATGCTGCGTACAATTTATAAGAACAGCTATAATGTTAAAATTAGTGAAATACCGTAGAATTCCGGTTATAAGCCCTGGGCTTATACAACTTCATAAGGGGTTTTGGGTGAGCTTATAAACGAAGGGGCTTATATCCGGGAGGGCTTATAAGCGGAATGAAAAAAAACGTTTCGAAACGAGCCACGGGAGTGTTGATCAAAATACGTTTTTAAGTTAAAAACGCGTAATAAAGCAACATTTAGCCCTGTTCAGTACTGTCATCCGGTAGAGGGGGGCTTATATCTGGGGGGGGCTTATAATCGGATGTATTTTTTTGTTTCCAAGTAGATGGGCCTATAACCGGGGGGGGGGGGCTTATAACCGGAATTCTACGGTATTCTAAAGCCAGATAAAATTTGCAGTATCCATTAGGTACCATGAAGCAACCAAATTGTGACTCATTTGCTTACTTTGTGAACTCCATGACGAATGGGCAACATGACTCCACAAAAATGTGTACAATAAAGCATACAAATTTTTAAAAGAGCAGTCAAAGTATTGATGCTATATTTTTTTCTTGCATAGTTTTATACACAAGCAAACCTGATTCTATTTTTTCTGCGTAATCAAAGAACAAAACTGAGTTTGAGACTCACAAACAATACTCTATCTTCCCAGAATTTTTGTTTTTTTATCTCTGTAAGTGAAGTGAAACCCCTTAAGAGGAAGGGGACTCAAAAAGACATGTAAAAGTAAAAAAGGTGCTATCATCCTTTTTTTTTTTTGGGGGGGGGGGATGGGGTTACAGAATGTCCCTTCTTTGCTTCCAGTTAGTTTCACTCCGGTTTGCTTGTAGTTAGGTTCACCCCTGTTTGCTCGCAGTTAGCTTTATTCATCCGGTGTGCTTGGGATTAGCTTTCACTCTAGTTTGCTTGTGGTTAGCTTTCACTCCGGTTTGCTTGGCATTAGCTTATGGCAATATGCTGTAAACCCTTTGCTACATGTATGACCTCTGCCATTTCCATTCAAAATTAAAATATAGGCAAATAGTGAAAATAAAAACAAATGAATGAATGAAAAAAAGAAAATTAACCATATTCTTAATGTAGATGTATATTATTTCCTTTATACTCTAAATGTTAAGTGATTTGCTAATTTACCACGTGATATGCCTATCTACCCCAACATGCAGCCCTACTACCCCCTCCTTATCTACACGAAGGTTACATAATTACCCGTTTTGCAGCATAATTTCCCATCCAGACTTCTGGATCATAATGCTGTCGGTGGAATTAAAACGTTTTGATTGATTTTGTTTGTTCTCGGCTTATTTGGTGTTGCTGTATACGGTACTCCCATATAAGGGCTATACGGGTATGTGCTGCTCAACAGGGTATGCCTTTTGCCTCTCTGACTCTGAAACAGGGTATACAAATCACCCTTTTGACTGTGGAACACTATCAAGTTTAGCTATGAAACTCCGCTCCTCTCATTGGTTTTTCTCCAAGCCACAGACAAAGTCAAGTGAGCGCTTTGTGATGTACGCTAGTGTTTTTATATCTATCTTCATATATTTTTCATTGTGGATATTGTCTGGAACAGGGTACCTATTTTGCACTGTTTGTCTGGAACAGGGTCGCAAATTGAGCCGTTTTTCTCCGGAACAGGTCCAGAGTCTCAGCGACTCAGTGGCACACCCCTTTAGTAAATTTTAGGGAGTACCTCTTCCCCCCCCCCCCCCCGGGACACGGTAAAAAAAAAAGTAAGTAACGATATTAATATTTATAAAAAAAAAATAAAACGAATATTATATTCTTAGCCTTAAAATTGTACAATGGCTTGAATTCAGGTTTCAATAAAGTGCAAAATAATTAACTGGGGAGCTCCGCTTTTAGGCTTGCCTAAATCTATATATTATAATGTTTATCACCTCTCTATTTGTACTTGGTATAGTAAGTTTCTTGTTCTTTTAAAACGATAGTTGGCAGTCCTTGCTTATATGATCGACGGGAGGTCCCTTTGCTGTCATGTAACAAGGAAATAGAAAAATCATAAAAATTTAAGATCCGACCCCCACCCCCTAAGTATAAAAAACTGTCACGCTTGTGTCGAAAGTATGCAAATTTGGTGCCAACGGGCATTGCAAAGTGCCTTATTGAAAACACTTTGCCGGCTATTACCTGGAATATCGCTTAATCAAGTAACACAAGGTAGTGCTCGTAAATCATGACGATACATATTTGGACAAAAAACTAGCAGTGGTTGCTTCAAATTCACCAGTCGCAAGACAAGCGGTGTGCGAACTGAACTGGAAGCCATTGAAGAAATGACAGGAAAGAAACGTATTGCAACGGTCAGAACATCATAATCAAGCAAAGGTGAACATATTTACTTTGATTTATGCCTAAGTATTGCTAGTATTGCGATTAAATTTATCTAAAGAACAAATACGACGGTAATACTTTTGGTCACGCATTCAATAGCCTGCGAACCCAGACGCATTTCCGGCTGTCGCTTGTCTTTTTCGGCGGAGACAAGCGACAGCCGGAAATGCGTCTGGGTTCGCAGGCTACGCATTCAAAGACTGGCGTGATTTTATGCCGTTTTCGTACGATTTTGAATACTTTTTTGACAAGTGCTTAATCATTTCCCCAAACCAAACATTGTATATTTTACAAGTATTATCCTTCTACACTTAAAAAACCTTTATCTCAAGGAATTCTGAGAAATGGCACATAGTGAAAATGACGATTCTTTTGACCGACCGACGTTCATGGCGCGTGGGAATAGTCTGGTTTTGTTTACCGTTAAATAATTGGATTAAAACTCTTGAAACTATGCTTATTTGGACAAGGAAGAGTCATGCAATAAACCGGTTGTATTTATTTTTTCTGCGCTTGATCGTTTTGACATGCGAATCGAATGAAAATGGTCGATTTTCAACCCAATTTGTACCCTCTCAATCGAGTCTAGACGAGTCTAGACGAGTCTAGACGTCAAATCGAAAATTTCGTTTTTCTCAGAAAAATAAAAATATTTGAAGAAAAAAACAACATAACGTTTTTAGTTTTACATGTAATAAGGACTACCTTCATGCAGAGGATAAGCGAACAATTTTTCATAGCATTACCGGATGTTGTTGGATTCTTCTAGAAATCTCCTCTTAAGACTGGATAGAGGTTTGCATGGCAAAGGCTTCGAAATTCCTTTAAGAATGGGACAGTCAGCCTTGACAAGAATTCGGTGCAAATCTTGGTTGCGAGATCTTCGCTGCATAAAATTCTGGTGAATAAATCTGAAAAACTTATGCAAGATATGTTTCCTCGAGAGATAGTAGGATGAACTGGCAGACCTTAATCCATTAGCTACTGCTTCTTTTACAACATCGATCTTGAAACGAGTAATAAAATCGATCAACAAATGCAAAGATAAGCCACCAAATCGATAATGAAAAGTCTTAGACTGCGAATGAACAGGTATGACTGCTCTCTCGTGCCCAGTTCTCGTTTAAGCTCGGGTATTATTTTCCTAACATGAATGGTGATTAAATTTACTTGGCAACGTTTCTGTCGGAATAACAAAATAACACCAAGGGAGTTCAACTTGATTCATTGAATTATATTTGCAGGCGGCATTAGCCTTTTATGATCAGGAAAAACATTAGACTGAGTCTATTATGTCTCGATTTCGAAAGGAGTACTGGAGTCTCACATTCATTTTGCTCCAGGCCTTCTTTTGAAACAAAAGGTAAAAGGTAACTCGGTAATGTCGTACTGCTGTCATACATCTGCCAAACTTTGATTGTCATACAAAACAAAGATTGAAGAAACGGCCAACCAGTTCGACATAAAATATAATACATTTCAGTCTTACACATTCTACTTAGTTTTATCTCTCAGCGCACGTAGATTTTCCAGAAATCTCCACGTGATACTGCGAAGAAACTATTTTCATCATCATTATCATCGCAGAGCCATTTACCATGAAAAATGAGCCAGCGATTATTGTAAGCAATAAATGCTGCGTGGTTGTACATCATTGTTTCTCCCGTTTTTTGATCGTGTCCCCACTTTCCAACATGGAATGAGCCTTCCCTTCCCCACTTTTCGCACTGCATGGCTAACTGAGAGTTATCACCCGCCAATCTCTGAAACGAATTGCACGAAGAGGGACGCATGTTCGTCTGATCGCTGAAGTACTGGACTACAGCTTCTCCAGTGCTGTTAGCGACAGTGGTCACGTGGAACGTGCGTCCCTGTTGTTTACTGCACTGGAATCTCAGTTGAGTGAAATTTAAGTGTGTTCTCAGCTCATTCATGGCACTTTTCTTGATGCCCATTAAGTTGTTGTGATAGTTGCTGATCCCGCGGTATGATGTCTCAGCGGTCCACCTAGAAGGTGGAGTAGAGTTGTTCATCACGATATTGGCGACAAGAAGCCAGCCTCCTGGAATCAGCAATAACTGATTTAATTTTGAGTTTATTTCAGAAGTGCTTTTAATTATAACTTTAATGTTTCTAACCAATCAAAATCAAAACTCCGGAAAATGTGTTTTCATTTTTTAAGGGGTACTAGACGAGTTTAATTCAATGGAACGTACTACGGATCGGTTCGTAAAAGTCTAATAAATCAAGCTCCATTTCAGTTCTTTAGTACTAAACGCCTCGAATGTTAACTCTAAGTTACCTTGGAAACAAATTATTTAGTTACTTTCTTCCTGTGTCTCACGAATCCCCTAAAATGTTTGGTGTTTAGTGATACTTTATTTTGATTATTATTCTCGAAAAAGGTGGAGCATTGCCTGGAAATTTTTATACCTCCATCAGTTGTCATGTCACAGTAGACTTTTAAAGGGTTTCCATTTTGTTCAGGATCGATCCAGTACTCCCCGTTTCCTACAGAAACCCCAGACTGCCGGATGTTATAACAGGAATGTGCAGGCGATGAAGGTATTAAACCAAGTTTCTCTATAAATTAACAAAAAAAAACAATAACAATAACGTGTTTTATTCTCTGTTTTTTTTTTTCTTTTTTGGTGTGCCTGTGCCTGTTATGTTAATGTTGGTGTTGTTGTTCTTGCTGTAATTATTGTAGTTGTTGTTGTTGTTGTTTTTGTTGTTCAGGCAGTTGTTACTGCCTGAACAACATATTTCGACGTTCTCGAAATATGTTAAAACAGCATCTCCTTATCTTTCATAAAAAATTGAATCTTCTAAAAATTTTATTTCAGCCATGATACGAATAAAGATCAATGACCACATAAATAGTACTCACGCGTTTGGCATCGTTCACCCTTGTATCCCGGATGACAGTGACCGGCGTCTTTTAGTACGTTCCGATCATGGGAATCATCGATGCAGGAGACCTGTGTAGGTTAACAATATTAATTACAAAAGGTTTAAATTGCTCAGAGGCCGTTCCTAAACGTCTCCCTCTTATTGCGAGGAAAACGAGCGCGCATGCTTTTATTATAAATAGCTCATGCTTTTTAAATACACATCCCCTTCATCCCTTTCACCTCGGATTTACAAGGGTAGCTGTGTAGCTAATTCCTCCGAGAAAGAAAATACGAAGAGAAAATAAATAAATAAATTAATTAATTAATAAATTAATAAATAAGTGAGTATTAATAATAAAAATAGAAAATAAAAATAAAATCATATATTATATTTACATAGGTTACATAGGCAACAATTGCATTGATGTTCGAAAGAAATTTGGCATAGGTATTTTAGTTTTGAACTCCCCCAAGGACGTTAGTGACCTCAGGTCCTTGGTTAGTTTTCCATATGTTTAAAGTAGTGCATCTGAAGGAATGAAGACCATAAGTGGTTGTGTTAACGTATGGGATTTTTCCCTCCGTGGCCGTCTTGCGCCTTTCGCGTTTCCCAAACGCGCACTAAGAACCTACACAGGCGGCGGGGGAGGGGAGGGGCAAGCTCAGAGATTTCTTTCAGAATGTTTTTAACTTGGCTTATTATTTTTCCGTGTTCGTTGTCTTATATCACAAAGTAATTCACAGCTGGAATGGAAAAAAATATGTAATTTTGCATATTTCATTTACGACAGCTTTACGGTTTTTAACAATACATATATTTCGTAACTATGGAATCCATATTAACAATAAGCTTTAAAACCCTTCACTGCTTTTGCCTATTGCCAAGGCTGAGTGCACCATTTATAAAATCGAAAGAAAGAGACAAAAAAAGCTGAACTTACTATACTCCATACTATAATCTTAGAAATAGTAAACACTTTGTACTACCTAGATTCAACATGGACACTGTCAGAAATTCCTTAAGGTATAGAGAACCATTATCATGGGACCTAACTCCAACCGCTCTCAAACAGTCCCCCTCCGTAAAGAACTTCAAGAACCTCTAAAAACAGCGTCGCCATAAGTACTTTATCAAAAACATTAGCTTTCTGAAAGAAGCTTGCATGGTCTCACATAAGAATCAAGATTTTACATATTTTTAATATAGTAATTTTCATTTTATTTGTTAATTATACTTAGATTGTTTCTAGCTTAATTCCTATACAATATGTCTTGTAGCTTAATGTAGGTCCACATCAGCCTCCGACTGCCTTTAATTTGTCACAACGACAAGTACACACGACCAGTTATGGATTTCAGATAAACATTTCGTGTAATTTGCATTTTTTTGTGAATTTGATATTACCATGCCAACGATAAAAACCAAACCCTCAAAATGGTAAATCTTTATCAACTTTGATTATAAAATACTCTGCTCTCTAATATAAAATACGTCAAATAAATGTTCATTCCTTTGTCGACTTTGTCGAAAAGGTTCTACTTGTGTTGCAACAATGTGTATTCAAATGATTTTTTTGTTTTTATTTTAAAAGAATTAAATCGAAGTAAATGAAAAAATAATAAATAAAAAATCACATATAAATATACGGCCAATTAATCGAACAAAGAGCGCATATTCCTCCGCGCAATTTTCCAAAACTGAATTTTACGCCATACATACAATTTAAGTACCTGCACAGAGCCATAGTATGTAGATCCTTTCTTCCATTTAAAATCACCTGGTTTCATCTGTCGTGTTTTGTTGTTTAGCTCGCAAACGATTTTTGAATTACTTCCACTGGAATGAACATTGAACGACTTGCAACTTTCATTTCCGATGCATTTAAGCTGACATTCAAACTCGTCCACAACATCAGCCTTGCTTATGTCGTGGTAAAGTAAGGCATGGTCTAAAAGAAAAAGTAAATGAAGTTGTTTTCAATGCAAACAGACAGAAAAAAAATTAGGAAGGAGAAAGTATGAGTTTCATCTGTTTTATACTCACCGACTTGAGTTTCAAAAACGCTTGCACAAAAGTCAGTGTTTGCCACCACAAATAAGATTACCAGGAGAATGTTAAGAGTCACAATGGCCAACTGAATCAACCGCAAACCGACCATCTTCAAATTAGAGATATTTTCGGCGAGTTGTGCTGGCTTTCATTCCAGCGTAAGAAACTAGCTCGTTTAAATCTCAAGTAGTCATGAATTGGAGAACCCAGCCGGATGGTAGGCTTTTCGTGTTATTGAATAGCCTGCACTCTGAAATGGGTATATTTTTATCGAGTTGAGTTTATTTATAATTAATAAGTAACAGCACATTTGGTGGTGGTGGTAATTAACTTCAGCTTTCTTTTGTCCGTGCTTAATTGTGAGTTTTTTCACATGAAAATAAAATCTTGGCTTGCAACTTAGTTAATTACACTGTAAAACCAATTCTAATACGTTCACAAGATACAAGCACGCAAAATCTATCTGTCCTAATCTTAGCGATGATAAACAACCGAAATTTCAGTGATGTTTTTGGCACTTGCCCGCAACACATTCTTTGATACTGTAATTCTCCGGCTGCTGTTATTCTCAGAGGATTAGCGTAAATTCGGATTTTAGTTTTTTTTTTTAACTTTTCAGTGGGTTTTTCTGTCGATGTTTTATGTCCGCTAGTTTTGACGTCAATTTATCACGAACTCCACAAAACATAAGCAACGAGAAACACTTTGATACAACAAAAGTAAAATTAAAACTGTGAACTTTTAACCCTTGGTTAACCCAGCCCCGAAGTATACAACTTTAGCTAGGACCATTATTTTCAATTTGAATATTATGTCAACAACCAAAGAGCACTACCGAGAAGTATTCTGCCAACTTAAAACTTAAGGTAATGGGCAGATCTTGGAATACAGCTGCTGATGTCGTTTCTTGTTTAGGGCAATATTTTTGGAAAGTTTCCGTGACGAACCCAACGGACGCCTTTGAGGGAGGCAACGTTAAGAAGCATTCTGACAAGTTTCTTCCCAGGGTCCCCTCTTCCACGGGAAGCCAAGGGAGGAAGAAAGGAGTATTCGAACGAGATTACCGTACACTTTAGCTGCTTTTACAAGGCTTTGTCATAAGTACGAAACTTGTTTTGACAACATGGATAGCTGTTTTCTTTTTAACATTTATTTTGTTTAATGCTTACAAAATTATCAAGAGAGAATAACTGATAGTGCAATTCTTCAGACCGAAGTGAAACACTCAAGATGCTTTTTGATTGTTCGTAGGGGGGAACAGATCCAGTGGAACTGGATGTATGTTTTTAGTCTGCGGCATTTTAATGTCCATTATTAAAATTGACTTTGAGCGATTCGTAGCTAGCGGGGTTATTCACTCTTGAACGTATATATTACTCTTTTTTTCTAATTACTAAACTATGAACCTTACTAAAGATTCCTGTACATCAAGCAGCCCTCTTCCTTGCCAGTCTAACTGAAATAATTTACACAGAATAAAGCAAACAAAGATCTGAGCTGCTCCATTGTAGGCAAAAGGCTCTAATTCATTCTCTTTTCTTCGTAACTGCTTCTTCAAGACTTCTCATGTCAAATAAACACAGTATAGTCCGTTCTCGTCTTAACCATGCAAATTATATTCAAACCAAACTGACCCAATCAGAAGCTTATAAAATAGATGTCGAAAAATTGATTGAAAACGTTACCAAATGAAAAGGGTGCTCAGTACAACTTATTCTTAATAATTTCGCAATTTCCGTTAACTACGGAGCTAATCACCCTTTTATGAAAAACACGAATGAGAACAACAGTAGAAGAGGAGAATAAATTCCCTAAGCTCTCATTAAGAAATCACTTTGTAGTCTCTGTACAGCACAGCCTGCGATGGCCATAACGTCATTCTGCTGGATTCTTTTCAAAAAGCAATGTCTGACAGTCCTGAAAAGTCAGAGAGGCATGTTTTTAGTATTTTGTTAGAAATAAAGACAACTGGCCAATTGTTGACCGTTTAATGAAAGTAATTAAATTAGCAAATAAAAATCCAAGAATTAAAAATACTGCAGCCATTTGAGAACACAAGGGAAACGTAGTAACGTAGTTTTAGCTACTCTTTTGGCGTAGCTCTTAGATAATACAGAGACTTACAAATACCCTACCAACAAATTAATAACATTACATTTCTAGGAAATAAATAGTACAGATTACACAAACAAGAAATATAGGCTAACAGGAATAAAAAATTTAGATGTCTTTCGTATTTTGTGCTTTATACACCGATTTCACAAATGGCGGACGCGCGGAAAAAAATTGGTACGGGGCATGAAACGGGGGTTTTTTGGATAAGTTCGTTTTTAAAGGGGAAAAGGTAATTTTTTTTTTTTTTTTTTTTTTAGGGGGATTTTTTTTTTTTTTTTTTTTTTTTTTTTTTTTTTTTTTTTTTTTTTTTTTTTTTTTTTTTGAGGAGGGGGGGGGGGGGGGGGGGGGATTTTTTTTTTTTTTTTTTTGGGGGGGTTTTTTTTTTTTTTTTTTTTTTTTTTTTTTTTTTTTTTTTTTTTTTTTTTTTTTTTTTTTTTTTTTTTTTTTTTTTTTTTTTTTTTTTTTTTTTTTTTTTTTTTTTTTTTTTTTTTTTTTTTTTTTTTTTTTTTTTTTTTTTTTTTTTTTTTTTTTTTTTTTTTTTTTTTTTCTTTTTTTTTTTTTTTTTTTTTTTTTTTTTTTTTTTTTTTTTTTTTTTTTTTTTTTTTTTTTTTTTTTTTTTTTTTTTTTTTTTTTTTTTTTTTTTTTTTTTTTTTTTTTTTTTTTTTTTTTTTTTTTTTTTTTTTTTTTTTTTTTTTTTTTTTTTTTTTTTTTTTTTTTTTTTTCCTTTTTTTTTTTCCTTTTTTTTTTTTTTTTTTTTTTTTTTTTTTTTCCCCTATACTATTTATAGTTTTATCCACTGGCAATACAACAATTATACTTTGAATACAATATGGCTTCTAGCCGCTCAGAGTGTCTTTTTAGTGGTATCCATTCCATATTTAATTGTGTCTAAAACTCTTTTTCAAGCATATGAACAAGAGCAAAAACAGACCAGAACGACAGTAAGGTGTTTTAAGTTACGCTTACCAAGTTGTGCTGCATCATTCACAGCCCAAGCAATGCAGTAATGCGATAGAAGCTGATGAAGCAGATCCACTTCGTCAAGGAATTCTATTCTCTCAATTCTATTTGGAGCATGACAAAGAAGAAAGTACAATATGACTGCTATAACAATGAAAACACATGGCGCGACAACCTAAATCGTATCGTGCAAATAAAGACAACGCGAATGAAAACATGGGTAAATGGGATGGCGTGGTGCTGTGAGCACTCGCCTCCCACCAGTGTGGCCTGGGTTCAATTCCCGGGCCCGGTGCCATATGTGACTTGAGTAGAGTTTGTTATTGGTTGTTGTCCTTGCTCCGAGGATTTTTCTCCAAGTTCTCCGGTTTTCCTCCCTCCACAAAAACCAACACTAGTACCACTTCTGAATTCCGATTCGATCTGGAAACAGCGGATGAAGAATCACTGTGGATATGCCACTGCTTTTTAAACATGGCTATCCCTCTTATCAGTTTGTGATTTTTATTAATAACTTTTATCTTTCCATAAAGCGGTAATCAAAAGAAAAGTGTAACATATCAACATTCAACCTATAATTTTTCAGGAAATGAAACAAATTTGAATCCGTGACAACTCTGAAGTTTCAATCTACATGCACGAAAGTGAATACGTATACAGCAAAAAAGAAACTACAGCAAGCCATACGAACCTTGTTCTGTCGCTTGAGGGTAAGTAGTTATAAACACTCATCATATCAAGAACTTCCGCTTTATCCCAATTGTTGGACAAAAATCTTTGTTTCTGTTAATTGGAAAATGGCATACATTAACGCAAAATAGCATAGCATCTCCACACTGCCAGAAGATGAACGAATGAAAAACTTTATTACAGTGTCAAAAACCACATACAGTAGAGGGACGATTTCCTACTATTTGGGGACACATGTTTAAAAATACAAGATTTGAACTAATTTAAATTTTTTGCAGGCAAGTACTTTGTGACAAACCATTAGCAACATACGTTTTCCTCAGCAATCTTTAGAAATGTCGGGAAGACGTTAGAAAACGTTCTCATGACCTTCAAACAGACTTTATTTCTTCAGTAACGTCTTAGAAACAAACTAATACGTGCATAGTTGCTTGAAGTGGTGAAATTCCCTTTCGAATGTTGACATGAGTTACTGGAGTAAATCACAAGAGAAAGAGTTGAACGCTAAAGGAGAGATGATCTTATCCCTTCACGCCCACACATATTGAACTCTCTTTATTATTTCCAAAACTTTTGAATAACTCACATGTGATTCAAGGTCAGGACAAGCAGACGCTCCAAGAAGTTCACAGTTTCTACTCTGCAAAAGACAACGCAGCGCGTACTGTAAACATGAAGGGAAATTCGGTTACTTCTAACAAACAGGTCTAAAACGAAATGAAATAACAAGACTAGGAAAGCGGAAAAAAAAGAAGCTGAAAAGGAGAATGGAAACGTGTCGTCAAAAAAAGTATTGAGTTAACAGAAGGGTAACCAAAAAATGAGATGGAGTGGCCTAATGATTAGTGCATTAAAACTTGCAACTACGATTTTTTGGCAACAATGTTGCGCGAAAAATCGAGCACCGTGTATTATGACACCGGGGACGATTTTTCGTGCAACTTTTGACTTGGTAACACGTTGCGAGTTTTTGAACCCAAGTAATAAACTCGCAACGTGTTGCCAACTGAACGTTGTTGAACGAAAAATCGTCGTTGCAAGTTGTCCCGTGTAACACACAAAACTTTTAGAGACTGAATCAGCCGATCCAGGCTCGGATCCTGGCTAGGCTTTTAATGTCTTGCTCTTGGGCAAGGCACTTTATTTCTCGCACTGGGCCTCTTTCCACCCAAGATGCGTTTATGCAAATTGGCAAAACGCTTGAAGTTTAGAACCAGCAAGGACTATCAATGAATGTACTTCTAGTGGCTTCATGCTATGGAAACTGGAAAGGGGGAGTAGGGATGGCGCAGTGGTGAGAGCGCTCGCCTCCCACCAATGTGGCCCGGGTTCGATTCCCGGACGCGGCGTCATATGTGGGTTGAGTTTGTTGTTGGTTCTCGTCCTTGCTCCGAGGGTTTTTCTCCGGGTTCTCCGGTTTTCCTCCCTCCACAAAAACCAACACCTCTAAATTCCAATTCGATCGGGAATCCGAGGGCCACAGGTTTGTCAGTCGAAAGACTGCTATGTGCAACCCTCGTAAAACAAAGTTGATTTTATAACCTGCATTCGTGTGGGCCAGCTGGCCAGATATGAAATCTGAAGGGCAGACAGAAACACTACTCTAAGTCAAGAAATGACCTTAAATATAATTGGCTTCAGTTATTGCCTCCCTTTGTTTGAGATTTTGTATTAACCAAAGAATGTATTATTTTACTTTTAAGTTTGGGATCATCAAGTAGAAAAAAAAGCATGACCAAGCTGGCAGCTACTTGTACAGCAAATTCAAATCAGAGTAAACATGTACCCTAAGATTCTGGATCATAATTTGTCCAAATCTGTCCTGCATATGCACCTGAAAGTTAACACAACCAAAAAGTGCCAATCAACCAAACAATTAAGTAAAATAATTCTAACTTAAAGACCCTCAGCTATTCAAGCTGTAGGAATCACAAACCACATAACACAAAACAACATGTGGTTATAGCCCCCATCACCTGCCCCTCCTCCTTGATGCCACCCCCACCACACCCCAACATCAGATCTAGAGATCTCTTGATAAAAATTAGGAATTCTAGGAATATTAACCCATTTTAACGATTATTCATGATCAGTTGCCATATAACTGACTGTAGGACTGACATACAGAATACACACTTGGCTCTAGTTTTTCAAGGGGTGGATAACACAGGATAAATCATTATCCAATGGATGTTAACAAAACCAACTACTGTATCCACTGAGTAGTGATTTATCTGCTGGGTGGTGTCAGTTATCTTTCCTTTGAACAACTAGAGTTTTTGGGGGGGGGGGGGGGGACAGCAGAAGTGTACCTTAAATTCTATTTTGAAATATTTTAAATGCATTTTGTCAATGACTCACTTGTTCATAGTTTATAAAAACAGCAGTTTTAAAATTGGCTCCAGCCCAGTTTATAATAGCTGCTGAATGTTCAGGTTCCATATAACAAAACCAACTACTGTATCCACTGAGTAGTGATTTATCTGTTGGGTGGTGTCAGTTATCTTTCCTTTGAACAACTAGAGTTTGGGGGGGGGGGGGCAGCAGAAGTGTACCTTAAATTCTATTTTGAAATATTTTAAATGCATTTTGTCAATGACTCACTTGTTCATAGTTAATAAAAACAGCAGTTTTAAAATTGGCTCCAGCCCAGTTTATAATAGCTGCTGAATGTTCAGGTTCCATATAAACCAGCACGCACTCCGTAATAAACACTGTCGGAAGGCTGAAAAATAACAGTCATACACAAAATACTTGCATTTTAAAGTGATTTTTTTTATTATCATGTTTGTTTCAGCTCATAAAAAGAAACTTGACAGGAAGAATAATAAGAAGGAAATTTTGCTTGTATTACCTTTTATCGACTCCAATTTCACTTAATTTGCTTTCAAGAGCACCAATTTCTCTCAAGTCGACAGCCAACAGATGGTAGTGTTTAGAGTGAGCTTCATTTCCTTCTGGATTGAAATGAAAAATGATTGCACACACAAAGTCATAGTAACATACAAATGCGCCATGTATTCATCAAACCTGGTTCAAGTTACATGAAACTGCTGAGGTTGGGAGTCTGTTAGTCTGTTACTAGTTTTATTTGTGGTAATACCTGGAAAAAAGCTCAAAGTCACACATCGCCCTTGCACATTACTATCACACATTGCTCTTACTGTAATGTACTGTGTATTGTATTTCATTGACCTTTACTAAAATTGTATAAGATTTCCTTGTTGCACAAGTTCAATTACCACAAGTCATGTGTGTGACAAAACATACCAATTTTCAAACCACCATCTTGAGAAAATACTTCTTGGAGTTTTCTTCTTGCCCTAATGAAAAAGAAAATCAGAATCATAAAATACACCCTGGAAGAGTGGTCTTAAGTAAATTTCACCTTCCTTCTCACGATACATCTCTTGACCGAAATAAGAATCATGCATGTCTCATGAAATAGAAATAAGGTGACTCTCATCTTACATTTTTAACCAGTACAGTAACTGACAGACCGTGTACTCCTTTAGTTTGCGAGACAAAGTTCTAGTGGTTGTTATAATTAGTATTATTAGTAGAATTCTACAAGAATACTAATGCAAATGCGACAATCTGATTGTTTGAACTACTTATATACTATCAGTCGTTAACATAACAGTTTGCATTAGCTCAGAACAAGTGAATGTTAATAAGACTTAAATATTATACAGAAATTTTGAAAATTGTTCAATTTGAAACACTTTAGTGAGAATTCTACTAAAACGATTAGATTATTTGCTCTCAATTTCTATAAGGTGAAAGTTGATTTGGCCAGTGGCCTCATATCACCTCATAGAAATTTCGATCTCAAAATCCGGCTGATTGTTAATTAACATAATCTTAAAAGTCTTGCCCAAAGTGCAATAATTCTGGTCTTGTAAGGCTTGACTAAACTTCGTCTGAACAAAGAAATCTTAGTATCTGTGGCATAGCAAGCCAGCAAATCGCCTACCAGAAGAATGAGGAAAATAATGATCATTATGTAAATTAAAACTTGCCTTATACTGTAGCACTTTCTGCTGGTCACATTTCCAAAATCTATTTCAACAAACAGCTTTGGAGCTAAGCCTTCCTCCTTTACTTAACAAAAGACACAAGGACAATTGAACAATGTTAACAGACTATTAAGAGATTGAACATTCAATGCCACCTCTCAGGTTAAAGCTAGAGGTGTCAGTGAACATGTACAAGCATACTGATCTACAAGTATAATTATTATGGCTTATGCTTATTGCCAGCTCTGTTTCTATTGAATGTGGCAACTACGAGAATTTCGGGAATGCCAGTCTACAGCTACCCACTTACAATTATCTGGGTGGAGAGAGGCACTGTGAGAGTAAATGTCTTGCCCAATAATACAAAACAATAACCCCAGCCAGTGCTCAAACCCAGACTGCTCTAAAGGGGTGCAGTGCACTAACCATTAAGTTACCACCCCTCCCCCCTTAGAAGAACTGGAGATTTGACTAGATAGATTCAGATCCATTAAGTTTTTATTTTCACATGTTAGTTAAATTAATTTATTTTCAGTAGTTTTTCTAAAGCTGACGATTCAGTAAAATTTCTATTTTCAAGACTCAGTGTACATGTACATGTATCAACCCTACCTAATAAAAAAAGGGCCGAAAGTCTCAATTGAATATAAAATAAAACTGAATACTACATGTACATGTAAGCAAATCAAAAGCTATCGATTACCTTTAAGAGCCAAAAGAGAGAATCAAACCCTGCACCAAGATTGATAACCTGACAGTTACATTCTGTCTGTGAGAGGAACTGGTCCAACAGTGCTCGCATGCCTTTGACACGAGCATAGTAACCTGCGAAAAGATATAAGTTTACAATTACCCTGATTAACATAAAACTACATAACAGTTACATGACTGCACAGTTGGAAGGAAACAAACAAACACAGCAGCCAGTGAGTGATAAAAGTTTTTTTTTTGAGTCATATGAGTCCCTAAGTCATGATTCATGAGTCTATGATTTAATTTTATTGTAATTACAGCAGAGATTCCAACCCTTTTTGAAGGAAAATAGGGAGTATTTTTAGCGCTGAAGGTGTGCGCCTCTAGGGGGGTCTGGAAGCATGTTCCACCGGGAAATTTTGCAAATTTAGGTTCTCTCAAGTGCCATTTCCGGCATTTTGACATCATTTCTGAGTTATTCTATAAGGTCTTTATTCTTTTCACAAACATTTTTGGTACTTTTCTTTACTTTTGCTACACTCAGATCGCAAAAAGTACTAAAAATTAGCAATTTTTCTCTTATTTTCAGAATTTCATGATAAATCGGGAGAATCTGATATAAATCGGGAGAGCGGGAGGCAACGCATCAAATCGGGAGGGTTGGAATCTCTGTTACAGTTACCGGGTATTACAGTTGGAGGAACAAGTGCAAGTTGATGATGACATCACTTCCCCGAGAAGTGACTGGGCCGTGATTTTCATCCCAGAAGTTGCTAAGCAACATGACATATTTACATGCACGACAGCTTTTGGAGTACTCATGAGCGCTCACACTAGTTTTTAATTGGATGAAATACAGTAAGTTGGAAATTCTTCGAGTGCTTCAACGAAGATTTGCCAAAACTGGCACTTATTACCCCGACTGATTAATTTGAAAGCAGTGCTGCCCTCAGTAACAAATAAAAGAAGTGTACTGTACAAACAAACCAGAGTGGGACTAACTGCAAGAAAAACCAGAGTAGATCTACAGTAACTGCAAGCTATCCAGGCTGATAGCGACCGCAAGCAAACCAGAGTGGAACTAACCCCAAGCAAACCAGAGTGGAACTAACCCCAAGCAAACCAGAGTGGAACTAACCCCAAGCAAACCAGAGTGGAACTAGCTGCAAGCAAACCGGCTAATAGAACTTCTGTACAGACAAACCATAATTCGGTTTGTGTAATTATAACTCATAACTCATAGACTCATAGACTCATTTAACTCATAAAACAGGGGACCTCACAGCCAATACCATGACACCCTTTGAACAAGACCACAAAAAAATTGTATGCTCTTTTGCTTAAAATTAATAAAACAATGCATAACCTCTGTTAATTTCTGGAGTCTTTCTTTCTCCTAGCTTGGTGAAGTGCTCAATATAACTGTCTGACCAGTAGCCAAGTTGGACAGCAAATCTAAAATCATGACAAACAACAAAAGGAAAATAATATATAGAAGTTCTTTTCAAGTCCAAACTACAGTGTTATATCACACAAGTGAGTGGGAGCGGCAGGTAGAGATAAAAGTCTACAGCATCAGTCTGAGGTGTCCCACACCACTGGAGCTTGTACCAGTTTTTGTAGCAGTAAGCCACTAGCCGGTAAGGACTACTTCTACTCAGTCCCAGTGGACAGGACAGGTGTTCTTTGCAGGTTGCTGACTGAAAGATCAACTTTTGAGTTTAATTGAGTCCACTTAGCACTTCCATTAGCCTAAATAGCACTCCAGTTAGCCTACCGGTGACTTAGTTTCAATTGCTTGTGGTTAGCCTTTATAATTTTATTGGGGTCTTAAGCTCACTTTAACTCAAAAAAACACTAGGTCGTTTCAACCTGCATCCTGCAAAAAATACCTGCCACCCTGGACAGGATGCTAGTCTGTCACAGTGTTTCCCCTAGCATTTAATTTGCCAGTACCAATTTACAGCATATACCTGGGCGAGAGTGACAGAGGCAATGACCCTGGCGAGGTCTTACATGTACATGTAAACCAAGACTGGTCATTCTGGACTCCAGCACACACAAAAAGCCATAATTTAGGACACAGTGCCTCTCACAAAGTGTGGAACCACGCTTTTTTTCACTACTTATAATTCCCAAGTGTGTTCAATATTTAGATTGCCAATAAGACAGAACTAAGAATGAATGTACGAAAAAAAGGAAAAAGAATAAAAAAAATTGTATTAAGAGAACTACACTGTAGCCTTCAGAGACAAAGTGAAATTCTTGAGATACGACTTCAGTCACCGATAATTTTTTTTTTTTTTTTTTTTTTTAATAAACGTTATTGTTACATATGCAACAGAAAAATACAAAGGAAAAGAAATAAATAAATCAGTAAATAACAGAAATAGGCACTGGTAGCAAACAAACTAAAGTACAACATACAGTTGATAATGTTCGCGAGGGAACGAAACAGTGTTACAATTGCAGACATTGTTTACAATTTTTTACAAATTTTAGCCCTTATTATAATAAATTATACAATTATTTGACACTCAGCTTTGTATTTGCGTACAATTCTATTTTAACGAACCCAATTTCTATTTAATAATACTTAACACTATTATTGTTCTTGCTATATTATAAATGATGGGGCAGAGGCGGCTATTCAGTAGAATATTAGGGTGCGTTTCTTTGGGAAAAATCCAAATCCGGATTCTTGATCCAAAAACGGATTTTGGGTTTCTTTACCTATATCCGAAAATGGATTAATCTTGGATCAATGATCTGAAGAATCCACACTTCGAGTGGATACATCAGATCATATCTGAATCCGGATTTTTAGGATTCATGATCGGTGCGTTTCTTTGGGAAAGGATTCGAAAAAAGTACCTTGGCCCAGCGGTCTTTGCTGTGAAAATACAGGTTCGCTCTTTGTAAACACTGCCATACGGAAAGTTTTAGGCGGTTATTTCGATCAAAATACAAAAATATTTCACGATAAAAGGAAACGGTAGCTTCATATATTCACATATGTAGTTTTAAATGGGATACAGGTTTTCTAGAAAAGCCACTGTGTGCCTACGGAAGTTGTATCCTTTTGAAATTGTCACTAGTGAAATTTGCACTGATCATTTTGCAATCATTTTCGCTCTCAGATGCTTTCTCTTGCCACATTGCGTTTAACGCTAAAGATATCTACTTCGACGTGTGGTTTTTGTAAAATATTTTGTATGCTTAAATTATTTTAGCTAGGATACATTCGACGAAAAATAAATTTGTGCTGATATTTTTATGTTTTGTGCGAAATGTGTTTACGGGTTTGTCATGGCAAAAAATCCGTTTTCGGATTCTTCGTTTCTTTGGGAGCAAAGTATCCGTGTGATCTGAGATCAATGATCCAATTTTGGATTTTCCCAAAGAAACGCACCCTTAAATAATTGAATGATTAAATGATGTTTTCAAATTTATAATTAATGAGTACCTTATTTAGTCACCGATAAATTAAAATTGTTGCGTTTGTATTCTAATGATCTTTTTTCGCCATACATGTTAAAGTTTAATTATTTGATAAAGGATGGATCTGGCTAAACACCAGTGCAAAGGTTGAAAAAAATCCAAAGCTCGGATCTGCTTAGTTCGTCTCGAACTCTATCATTTGCTCTGAGTTACCTGAAGCGAGTTAAAAACCAGTAATTTCTTACCTCTTACAAGCAGTAGCGTCGTCATTTGTGGAAATAACAGCCTCATCCTGTGACATTCTCTCCTTGAAGTACGAACGTGATCAGCAGAAAGACACGAAACATTTCAAACAAGCCGCCATGTTTGATTGCGTTTCGCAAAGCACTATGGGGTTTGCCCTCGGGGGAATGGTCGCGAGTGGAGTCTCTTCACGCGGGAGTGTCAGCCCTGCCTGGGCTGGTGTCAGCCAGTCCGGGCAAATTCGGGGCGCGAGTGTCAGCCCAAAATGGCGGGGCTCAGAAATGTCGTATACCTTTTTTTGACATTGTATTTCGGCCTTTCTCATTAATTTATGCAGCATTTTAGTTTCCTAGAGGAAGAGCACATATTGAGGAAGTAAAGAGTGCGGAATGAAAAAAGAATTAATCACTCGCGACAGGCGACACTTTTGAAGAACGCGACAGAGCTCAAAATCAGCTCTTCGTTCTCAGCGCACGGGTAAGAGTAGAGTAGATTTGTTGATTAAAGTACGAAGCAAAATATTTGGCCCACTTGTTCTCCACTCGCCAGTTTTAACTCCTCCAGCCATACATAGCCCCATGCATATAGCATTACAATAGACAGATCTTTGCTCTTCCAAGCATTGTGACTGGTGCAAACTTTCCTGACATATTCAGTTTACATTATATTACGGTTCAGACATAGCAAAGGACCCCTTTTTTAGTTTGAACTTCGAAGCGTTATTGTCATCAAATGTTCTGGTAGTAGTACAAGTCTAGTACAGGGCCTTGATTTGAAATACAGTACAATCTTGATTTCTCGAACCTCCATGGGAAATTAAAATTAACGCGACTTTGTGAAACCAGGAAGTACTATCCAAGGGAAACAAACCTCGTTTCGAGTAATAGAGGGAACGAGAAATCGGCATTCTTCTAAGCTAAAGCTTTTCAATGACGAACACGACACAATATCAAGCTTCTAAACTATTTGTACATGCATGGATGCTACGGTTGGATGCTCTACATGACTGAGCTTAACTGAAAATGCCTACGAGTCATTTAATACCCACCGTAACGAGCGTGGAACAAAGAAAAAAATCTGTATCCTTGAGCGCGAATCGAGGTTACGCCATGGCCTTTTGCGCAGTGGCCAAATGGTCTATGTTCTATTTAGAATACATCACTGAGTTTTTTTTTTTTTTTTTTTTTTGACTGAGGTTGTTCCACACAGTCCACAAATGCTTTGCTTCCCGATCAAGAGGGTCGCACATCAAACTTGCATTTGCCCTCAAAGCATTTGTCATGTTACCAGGGGGGCTGGCA
The DNA here is from genome assembly GCF_052425735.1 of Oculina patagonica. Lineage (NCBI taxonomy): Eukaryota > Metazoa > Cnidaria > Anthozoa > Scleractinia > Oculinidae > Oculina > Oculina patagonica. The sequence continues at coordinate 26,159,985 of NC_135769.1, forward strand.
GCGAGGTCTGGGACGAGTTTCGATGATCGCCCCAGTTAAGAAATATGGCCGAGTGGGACTAAGTACTTTAATTGAAAACAAAGATGGCGGAAGTTTATGGCGGACGGTCGTTTTCATAAACGTTTCGAGAACTGTTTCCACGTTCGAACATCCAGGGGTTCGTTTAAGCACTTTTTATCTAAATTTCGATTTTTAAGAAGTATCACAAGTGAAATTTACGCCGCAAACCGGCGAACGGGACCACCACTGCGTTTTTACATCCCAGTGAAGACAACCACGAAATCTCACAGCAGAATATTTTTAGTATAAATTGTTTCATACACTGGATAAGCTGAACGATCTTTTTTTCTGGACTAGACGCCATGACGGTAAGGGTAGCCATTTTCGGACAGTTTTTTCTTCGGTAAGACTTAGATCAAACCGTAGTTGACGTAGTTGTTATTGAGAAAGTGCAGTTGGTTTGATATGACTCGTTTTGTTTTATTTACCAATTAAGCCTCAGAGCCTGGTTAGAATTTGAATATAAGAATATAATATCTAGAGTAACATGGAACTGAAATACAGTTTATCAAAATAAAATATATCAAAATTTAATTGGCCTACCAGTATTTTTTATTTTATGTTTTGCACCAGTTACAATAACATTTTTTCATGTTCAATTAGTGTTTTAAACTTTTGAACTGATAATGGCGCTCACTGAGAAAGCTGGTGGGGTAACCTTGCATTTAGACTTTGCCTGTGGGGTGAGAATTGAAACTTGCAGGAGGCTGGTTGGTTGTAGAATGCTCCAGTCATGGTCAGTCACCTAAAACTTAGTGACCACGGTTTGCTGAATTTCCTTGAGGAAAAAAAATGAAACTTGAGTTCTGAGGGGGCTTAAAATGTTTTTAGCAATGCATTATCTTGAAGTGCTTTTACAAATAAAATAATTATACCATGGTGGAGTTTGCAAAGGATCTGCTCCTCAAATGTACATGTGTGTACCCTGGTAGAGAAATAATTGAGACACTGCATGGGATCTGACACTTTTAAAAATCCTATTGAGACTTACTTAACCTGTTGATTCTTAACTGCCCTACCTGTCCAAAGAAAAAAGTCAATTTCTACTCGCATCCAGTTGAATAATCTTCCTGCTGACCAGGAAAAAGTTTCAGATGTTAATGTAAAAAAATATGTAAAATTAAAGTTGTTTACAGTGGTCATGCCCTTAACTTCAAGGGAAACAAAAATTTTAAATGAACATAACAGTTACAAATTCCAACTAGCAGGAGGCAGACCAGTTCTCTATCTACAAAGCATGACCAAAGATTTGATCTCAGGACAACCGAGAACAAATTCAGCTTGTTGCTGGGTAGAGGATTTTGACCTGGGATCTTAGAATTACAACACCAGTACCCAAAACAACTTGGCTACACTGTCTCCTGAAAGTAGTGATAGATGATAGATGAGAAATTTTAGGGTGGGGGAAAGCAGTATTGCAATAATAATATTGTAGAATTTTTTTATTACCGGCAAGGGGTTCATCCCCATGAGTAGCTCATTTGGAGATGTGAAATAAACCCTGGGAGACAAAATTACCTGGTAAGTATGGTAGGTCAATGTACTTGTTTGCAACAGACATTCCATTGTTGATGGCCAAATTTATCATTTTTCCAGTGCTGAAGTGTTTCCAGTACATAAGACAAGCATTTACTTTACCACCTTTAAATGCTGTAATTAAATTGTGATCCCTCTGACCCTGTTCAACCAAAGTATTTACCCAAAACATAATTAACGGTTTCTGTGTGACAGCAAGGCACTTCAGATTGCACAGTTTAGGTAATTGAAGCCATATCCTCTGCAATTATTATTATTTTTTACATTTAAATTTAAGTGAAGAAATTTATTCTTTTTGGATTATATTTCTTTGCCTTGTTGACTTCAGCTTGATCTTGTACCGGCAAAGGAAAAAAAAGGAAAATCGAAATTTAATATCTCTTTAAGATTACCTTAGAAAACGTTTATTCTCCTGTGGGCCCATTCGCATGGACATGATGGAAAATGCTTTAAAATTCGATTTTCAACCAAAAGCAACTCGGCACTTTATGCACCTATCAATGTTAAGCTGCTGGGGGGGGGGAGGCCGGGCATAGGCCGGGCATTTGAACTTAGCTGAGACTTTCTGATCAAATGCCCAACCCCAGGGCATGTGTGGATGTTCAAAAGAGTCACTTAACTTCAATAAAATGCTGTAAGAAAGTCCATTAAAACGGTCAAAAGTCCCCACCATGGGCAAACAATTGCTGTCAAATCCCCCGCCTAATCCCGGCCTCCCCCCCCAGCGGCTTAACATTGATAGGTGCATTACATGCAATATATTTCGGTTCTAGAAGTAGATGCTACTATAAACGTTCAATCAGAAGATGAATTTATAAAAATAACTTCTATGTTTTATACGCAAACTACATGTGTAAGCTTGTATAAAGACACAGAACTTGAGACAGGTACTGTATATAAAATGATCTAAAATGTAAACTTTAATAAAGCTTAGCAGGTCAACCCTACTTGACAGGGGAAGCCGTGAAAGACTTCGACGCCAATAAAGGACACTGTTACTGAATTTTCTGTTAAGTGAAGGAGAATCGCGGTCGAAATAATTTCTTTTGCTGTGCAGGCGTGAAGATAAAATAACACTTGACTGGGGAATCTCAGCCCATGCAGTATACGTATACACAGAAACTTGTCCCGAAACATGTTACTCGCTCCTTGCTCATTTAAATTTTTAACTGCTCTACTAACCTAAAACAGGGCTGATCCTTCATTACATTAGTCTTGATTGTCTCAGAACTGCCACAAAAAATTATAACGGGAAGTAAACGGCAATAACCAACAGCAAATTCGTTTTCTACAGTCAACTCGACACGCGACGCCATGTTGTTTCCTTTTTTGCCAAGGCATTGTGCCCATGCTCCGTACGGTTCTCGAATGATTGACAGATTTCTTAACTGGGGCGATCATCGAAAGCGGAAAAGCGGTAAGATCAAAGATAGCTGCCAGCCCCCCCTGCATGTTACCATAGTTATGTACACTGTAAAGACACAATATAAGTACCCCACATTATACACCATTTTAATAAGTCGAGACACCATTTTGAATATTTAACTTTCCGCGAATGACGTTGTTAATGAAATATTCATCTGCGCCTCGACGTATTAAAATGAAGTATCTACCATTGTAATAAGCTGAGGTGTCATTTTGAATATTTTATAAAAGACCCCATTTGCGGAAAAATAAAACTTTGAAATGGCCCTCGACTTATTAAAATGGTGTATAAGTACCCCCTGTATGAACACTGAATCGAAACTAGCCATTACTGCTTACTCATGCTTATTGAAGCTACAAAGCCAATTACAGAGCTAAACACATCGACACGGATTGTCATGCAGTCATTTGTTGTTTTGTTATATACTTAATTCAAATAAAGATATGTACAACTTTCATACAAATGTACCGTTCAATTTGTTGTCACGGTTTCCGTAAGCGTTTGACAAGCTATATTTCATCTGGTGGTAAAACAAAGTTGAATTGAAAGACCGACCGACCGACCGACCAGCCGATTGGCTGACTGACTGACTGACTGACTGACTGACTGAATGACTGACTGATCGATCAATCGATCACTCGATTGCTCGCCTGTCTGCCTACCCGCCCACCTGTCTACCTAACTAGTTGTCTGATTGGTTAGTTGCTTGCTTGCGTACATAATTGTAAACATAAAGAAGGTTGTATTATTTTTTTGTAAAAATTTGCGAGGGAAAATAAAGTTCAGTTCAGTTCAGTTTATTGGTTGCTTGGTTGATTGTTTGGTTACTTTGTTGGTCGGTCGGTCCGTCGATCGGTCGGTCGGTTGTTCGGTTGATTGGTTGTTTACTTGGTTGATTGCTTGGTTACTTGGTTGGTCGGTCCGTGGGTCGGTTGGTCGGTTGCTTGGTTGGTTGACTGGTTTGTTGGATAGTTACTTGATTGGCTGGTTGGTTGGCTGACTGGCTCGCGTGCTGGCAATTTGGTTGGTCATTTTTTCGGCAAGAATGTTTCACGATCCGAGAAGTCTTAGAATCTCCAATGTGAATCATCTGCCATTACATGCAACTGATGGCATCTCCTGTCTCATTTCAAGTTCATCTGTTCTGCCGTCACCCGTGAACCCACTGTTGTTCAATGGAGTAACGACGTTTCGCTTCCGGCAGCAAATCAACTCTCCCAGGTGCTTCCTGAACTTGCTGCTCTGTAGACTGTAGACGACCGGGTTAATGCTTGAATTAAACACAATCAAAGCAGATGCAATAGCATGGTGAATGGCTTCTAAAGTAATGGTACCAGTAAAGCCCAAAAAATAGATTAGCAACTCAGGCACCCAACACAATACATATACAACTGTCACAAATATAACCATCTTGGTAACGCGTTTTCTGTAGCGGAGTAGTGCTCGCTGTGTGGCTTCGGCGGCGTCGTTGTTCACAAACCAAAGACGATACACCACTCTGGAATACAGGACTCCCATGATGCTGATAGGAATGACCCCTGCCACCACAGACCAACCAACTGTGTACACTTTGGCGTAAATTGGTTTGGCAAAGCTGTGTGCACATCCGTTAATTTCTTTGATGTATGTAGTGGCCCAGAAACCGGGAATCGCCCAGATGATTGACACAATCCAGGAAAGGAGAGCAAGTATTATTATCTTTCTCTTTGTGAGCTTGATTTTCTGGCTGTGAGGATGTAAAACGGCCCAGTAGCGTTCAATTGAAATAGCAACCAGAGAGAATACAGAGGCGACTGCACCGACCCAACCTGGGGTACCAGCTGTTACTGTCTTACACAACACAATTCCTAAGGTCCCTTGGGGGTGGGTGAAAGTTGGAGTAGCTATGAACTGTACTCCAATGAAAATGGCTACCACCATGTCAGCACTTGCAAGATTTACGAGCAGATAGTTGGTGGGTGTCTTCATGGATCTGTTTAGCAGAACCACTAGGATGACTAAGGTATTGCCAACCAGGTTAATTATCATCATTATAGAGAAGAGCACTGAAAATCCAATGTACATCGTTGATATCATGTTTCTTTCTAGATTCTGCCACCTGTGAGAAAACAAAACAGTTATCTTTGGATGTTGTCCTTCAGTAGCATTTTGGAATAACAATATAAAAGATCAAAGGCGGCCTAAAATTAAACCACTGTACTCCCACCTGACATTTTTCCCAATCTCAAACCAATACACATCGATCATTCGCAGTCGTTTTCTATTTTGTTTTCCAGGTAAGAAAAGTGAAGGACAGTGTCTCCCGGGGAAAAGGGACTCCTATATATGAAGTACGGGGATATTCGGCGAGAATTGTGAAAAGTAACCCTTAAAAGAGACCAATCTGGTCGGGGCTGCAGAAGCTTTCTGGACCCCTATAAAAAGATACCAAAATTCTAAAAATAGAATAAAATATTTGTATATTTCTTCGTGTGCAACCCTAAACGAGACCCCGACGACTAAAAATACTGGCATTTTCCCCAGAACTCCCTAAATGAGACCAAAAATCCGAAATTCACACCCCTAAGCGAGACGACGAGCATCCCCGCCCCTTTCATATGGGGGTCTCCCACCCGGGCGGTGTCCCTGTGTTAGTATCTACGTGTGAGTGTCAACTATGCGCGAACAAAACGCGGCACCGTCATTAAATGTCACATCAATTGTTAATGAAAAACGAAACCTACAGCTTATGACATATATGTTCATTTGCCGTTTTCTAGTTTAAGAGACACGATGTGATGTATCAAAAGAAGCTGTAGGTTGGCTGTCACAAGACGGTTGTCTTTTGTGTCAAAATCGTGTTCGATCTTGATTCTCAGGGTCTTGATTCAATTTTGACTTACTATACTGTAGTTTCTACAAAGCTAGTAAAAATATTATAAAAAGATACTAATTAAATAATTCAAAGTTTTGTATTTGGGGTTCAACATTTTTCAGTCTCCTTTGTTCTCTATGTGGCGTTCTGGTATCGCATGATTTACATGTAAAACTTGTTACGTCAAGCTATCGACTGCAGTTGACTGTTTTGCCTGTTGTATAATATGCTGATATAAATTTAAAGAATTTTAACATAATTTATTGCTATCGTTACTGATTTCAGTAGCTACGTTTTGTTAATATTCCAAAATGTTTCTTGAGCTTTTAGTAAGTACCACCCACAAAACAAAACAATTATAAAAAAGAAAAACATTGACTTAGTACGACAACTTCGCGATTTAAGCAGTAGTAATGTACTACACTCTGAGGCAAAAATTTTTGCCACAGAGATTTAGTACATACTACTTCCAGTGCTGAATTTTTGCGCTTGATCTAAAACTGAATTTTTGCGCTGGACCTAACCTGGATTACAAGCGGAGCGTTTCATAGTATTTTATTTATAAAATGCATGAAACTTATGATCAAATATAATAAAATATTATATTTGCTCCTTATCTTAACAACTGACACAAGCCTGAAAACATTCTTATAATCTTTTTTATTTTTTTACTGGCCTGAATTCTAATCTGGAAATTAAATCTTGAATACAGTGCTGGCAATACGCGATAGCTTTTTTGGCAGTGAGACGGAGTCGAGCCGGGGATGAAAAAAGCGAGTAATCGCACAGGTGCATGGTGGGAAGAGAGCTTTGCTCGATGGCACCTGTCAGCACTAGAAACAAAACTGAAAAATAGGCCTGATTTTTAAAAATGACTCCAAAACTGTAATCAACACTGGATCCAAGCGGAGCAAAAACCAACCCTAGGTCAACCCTAGAATCAAAATAAAAAAATCTCTTATACTCTTTTTCAAACTTTTTTTATACTGCGTTCGAATGGGATTGTCTTATATGGGTCCACTTGCTACCCAGACTGTACTCTTTTTTACATTGCTCACAAAACCATCGTGTATTTCGCATATAACGGGCTTTTGTGCGCCTTATAGCTTTCATTTTGTCTTCTTTGGTAAACCATCTCTGGTATCGGGCATTAACAATATTATCATTCCAAAACATCAATTGTTATATATTAATAACACAATATATTAATTTCTTATATCATTAATAGTGCGTTTAAACAAGCCTTGATATCATAACTGAAATATCAATCTGGAAAACCAAGCGAAGCCGAGTTTTATGATGTTTTTTGAAATTTATTTCAAAATCTCTTATTCTCTTTTTTAAAAATCTTGGATCTTAGTGCGTTTAAAAATCAAATCGCTTGCTCTGCTCAAACCCTAGGTCAAATTAATATCCATATGGATATGTTTCTATATTGGTATCTGATATGTATTTTATTGCGCGCTTGTCATATCCAAAGGTGTATACCTTTTCTTCATATTTGTTTACAATTTGTTTATTTTGTCTGGTAATTTTATTTTCATTTACTAATGTGAGTTCTTTGATTTCGTTCTTTACAATTTTAATCATATTTGCGTGATTCAGTATCTGGGAATTTTCATGGTTTAACCTGAAACCTTTAATAACACATTTCTGTTTATTATTTCCATATGTGAAACTGTAATTCTTTGGACCTCCAGAAACGAATGTATTATTTATAGCTTCACCCCCTAATTCATCTGTTAAATCACCTAACATATCACCTGTTTCTATCACCTTACTATTTTGAGATTCGATATACACAATACTATCTGTATCAAAATATAATACCTGTTTATCTAAATAGTCTAGTTTTTCATACAACATTAACCGTGCACTGCTAGTCGTGAAACAGGCTACATAGATATTTGTATTATAGGAATTATCAACAAACTGATCCTTATAAGTGTAACTCATCTGTACCATCTCATCGGTTATGAAATTCATGTTTAAATTACCTATAGTATCGTCGAGAACTACTTGATAAAATTCATTTATATCAGTTACGTATTTGCACTGATTCATGTTATTTCGTTGACCAAATTTCCCCCAAAGTGAGTTTAAACACATTTTTGCAATGGCTCGTAAACCTGAATTTTCATTTAATTCACCTAAATCAATATCTAAATTCTTTTTGACTTTATTTCTGAAATTCATCTCGTCATTGTTATTTTTAAAATTATATTTCGTTGATTCAAGTTTGAGTTTCATAAATTTTTTTATATATCCCTTGAATAGATCGTCGGATGAGTTTTCAAAATGCCAAACTTCATATATTTTTGTAATTCTATACCCTTTTTCAATGGCTTTGTTGACTTCATCGGTTGTCCATGTGCCTATGAATGATCGTTCATTTTCACTATGTTGGCATTTTTCTTGTTGCTTTGTTTTTGAACATGATATACACAGAGGGAACATTAGCTTTTCAGCCTTTTCACATTTGATTCTCTGAGGTAAAACCGCATGGTATAATTTTTTTGGTGCCAAAATTTTGCATTTTATGAATCCATACCATTTCTTTTCGTATTTTTCTGGCGCTATAATTTTTTCAGGATGACCTATGGGATATTTCTTGTAGAACTGAACTGTTGGATACAGGGAACAAAAATCAACATATTTACCACATTCACCTTCTTTGAAATTATACAATAATTTGGTAGCATTAGTCCGACCGCCAAAGAAAGCATTTTGCGGGTTTAGTGGGCTAACCACTTCTCTATTCCAATTATTTTTATAATATTTCTGAAAACTTTTATCCTTTTTTAATTTACATTCCCACATCTCAATAAGATTGTAACCAGCACTCGTTATTTTGTTGTTTTTAGCTTTTGTTTTATTATATAAAGTACCCATATCGCATTGATTCTTATTATTGATTACATCAGGCTTGTAACAATCTGGACAACCATGCCAAAAGCAACCTTGGAATTCATAAATAGTATTTGTAGATGAACAAAAGCCATCAACTTTTAATTTGTTATTGATGAGTTTTTCACCTCCTGCCAAAGCATGCTGGATCTTAATATTATTTTTCTTGCTTATGTAATCAAGCCATGCAATACTGACTGCACTATGATTTTCTGTTTGAACAACATTATCAGCCACAGCTATGGTATTTTTTGGCATATAATTTCCTCTATAAATAGCCATACAAACACCAGCTATTGTGATGTATTTTAGTGGATCAATATTTTCTTGGTTTATGAAATCTTGTCTGAATTTTAACATACATCTTCTTAATATATCAACATCTGACCTACAGTATTCAATTAATTCTTTTTTGAAATCGAAAACATAATTTTCATTAACACCATCATTATACCATTGTAAAAATTTTTGTCTATCATGGGTTTTCATTTGATTATACCCATAATGCTTTTTAGAAGGTATTTTTCCTATATAGTTTTGATTACAAATTTTGTTGAAATAATGTGGGAAATATCCTTTTTTCAGCTCGTTTAAACCAAACGTTTTAGGAAACGATGATAATGGTTGCTGAATAAAATTTAAGCTGTCGATTATCTTGATTCTTAATTGTGGAATTTCCATCATCATAATTTTTGCACCATTGTAAATACAGTAAGGTTTAAAACCATTATCAATACACCATTTAAGAATAAAATGGGAGTCGTACCCTTTGGAATTGTGAGCCAGAAGTGTGTATCCTTTATATTTTTCATTAAGAATACCACTACAAAAACTATTAATATCATTGAAGATTGATTCATTACCATCGAAATCATGACAGATAGCTAAATTGACTTCATGTACTCTTGTGTTTTGTGTACATTCGAAATCGAAAAATAAATATTTTTCATTATACGTTTTACATGAGTAGCAATAATCTTTTCGAGGTATGTTTTTATTTAATCTGCAAGGGTTTTTGCTATTTTTGATGCAATTTCCACCCTTACACTTGATCTTTTTCATGAAACATTTATGTTTGCTTTTACAATATTTATTGCAATTATTACACATCTTGAAACCACATTTATGTATTTTAATATATGGTTTTAGGATGATTTGATTGCATTTTAAACATTTTGCTACACTTTTACACACTGAATCATCATCATCTTTTTTCGATCGATTTCTTGTATGGGTTTTAAAGCAACTTTTACCATGAAAAACACGATTGCAGTGTTTACAGGTAACGACTTTACCATTGCATTTATTACCGTCTGGGAAATATTTAAAGCAAGAAAGGCATTTTTGGGGGCATTTATGTTTATCACGTCTTGTATAAGCTTTTTTGCAACTATGACAGTAATATGCAACATTTAGAAAAGCTGTCATTGATTTTATGACATCAAAATGATTCCGTGTTTTGTATAAATAAATTTTGTCTGTTTTACCATTATTGGCTGTATATATGATTTCATTGAACTGTTCAGAATCTATGATATTAATCTCTACATCTAAATATGTAGCAAATTTATTGGCATCATCTAAAGAATTTCCAAAATCATTAATTTCAACATTAGCATTGTTATGTAGCTCTTTGGCTTTAATTTCTTGTAGTTTCCGTGATTTATTGAATCCGTCTTTTAACTGGCTTATGGTGTAATTCTCAGGAAACAAATTAGCATAACCTGTTACTATTCCCCTAGCAAGGCATATTGAGTCGGTGTTTTTTATTGTGATAATGCATTGTTTCCTATTCACTGTTTGTTTTGATAAATATAACCGTCCTTCTCCTGAAGGAATTTTAACAGATTGAATGATTATTTTGCAATTTTCTAAATCTATTTCTTTATACTCCAACGTATTGATTATATCTTCAAGTTGATTTAACTTGTAATCAGAAACTTTTAACATTTTTGTTGAAATCGGATGTGTTAATTCATTATTTAAAATTAACAATCTGAACCTATCATTTGGTTTTAAATGTCTTTTTTTTATTGTCATTTCAACCATTTTTTCAAAGACACTGAAAACGTCATTTTTATTACCTATGAAATTTTTGCGTACAATTATTTTAAATTCATTTGTGTAAGCATTGTACTTTTTATTTACCGTATTTCCGATTTCAGTGATTTTGAATAGAGGTTGGTCATTGCTTGTTGTATCAAAAATACTGTCATCGAAATTAAATTCATTTGAGACATTAGTCATTGGCTTTGGTGTAGGTATGTAATCTCTGTGTTGTTTTTCTTTTTCGATAATTTCATTGTATTTCTTGTTAAAAAGAGTATTTCGTTTTTTGTATATTTTACTTAATTTTAGTTCTGTTTCGATAGTTTGTTTTATCTTTCTGTGATATTTGATATCGTTTATTACATTCTGACGTGTTTTTTTATTTAATAAATCTTTCCATTTATGGCCTAAAGCTTTGGCATCTTTTAAATATTGAGATGATAATTTTTTCAAATAGCTTTGATTTGTTTTATTCATATTAATATTATTAGAGAATATATTTTTAAATAATACGAGTTCTGGTGAGATCGTATTATTTTTTAGCGGGTTTTGAGAGCGTTTTTTGAGAGCGGGTTTTGATAATTTTTTTGTTTTCATTTTTTTTATACTATATGAAATTAGTATTTCTTTAAGTGTTTATAGTAAAATTATTTTTTTTATTTTTTTTAATTTCATGTTTTTGAATAACTAGATATATTTATATATTTAGTCATTGTTAAAGTGCATGAAAGTGTTTTATTGTGTATTGTTATTATCAATTATTTCAAATCTATCATCATCTTCTATTGCTTTGATAACAGCATTTTTGATATGTTTTTTTGACTTCAAATGTGTCCATTTAGCTGCTAATGAACTATCGTAATTACATATATCGCATTTCCATCGTTTATTTAACATATACTTAGTCTTTGAATTTTTGATAGCGTTTATTCTATCAGCGTCGTTATCATACTTTAAATTTCTTCCCATTTTCTCTTATTATACTATAAATGATATTTCTTTATATCTTTTACTATAAATATATTGTGCGTTTAAAAATAACCAGTAATAAAATATTATTGGTTGTCATCAACAACAATAACAGTATCATATCAATACTGTGTAACCAGCCTTATAGCCTTCTTCAATATATGTTACATAACTTGTCTTTATATATGTGACTGTTATAGTGCGTTTAGATATAAACAGATAATTATTTTCTTTAATATATATATAGAATGACTGATATAACATTAAATATCAAACACCTTTTAGAATCTGATCAAAGCTCGAATGATATAGCCTTCATTAATAAAATGTATTGTATTCAGAGCATCCTTAAAACAAATATTTGTATTATTAAAATGCTATCTTCAGACATATCAAATGAAGACAAAAATCATGTACGTTTAAAGTGTATACCTGAAGACCAGAAACGACGACGGGGAAGGCCTCGTAAGGATCAACATTAAATACATAATTATTCAGTTTACGGTTTTAGCCATAAGTTATAAATGATTAATGAGTACAATGTTTTTAATGACGTGATTTCTATTGACCAATCATATTTCAACAAATTTTACTCAAAAAGTTTACTCAAAAGTTTACATAAAAGTTTACACAAAAGTTTACTCAAAAGTTTACTCAAAAAGTTTATTCTGAAATTTACTGCCAAACACAGCTGTGCCGTGAAGTTATGTGTGTTATATATATAATGGTTTGTAATTCTGAAATCCACGATGAATTAAAAAATTTAAAAGAACCTATATGCCCTTTCTGTGATCAACTATTGATAAAAGGTATCAAGGATGCTGAGCAATGCTGTAGTAAGCAGGATATAGAAAATATAAATGGTATGGATGTCTGTCTAAATTGCGGTTTGGTTCATAGTTATGATTATGTCAGTGAGTATATTGATTTTTATGAAAATATGCATAGAATACGGCGAGAATCGGTATATCATCGTAAATATCACATCGAGGCTGTTTTAAACGATTTATGTATTAAAAATAGGGTACAATTGACTAGTGATCAAAGGAATCGAATTTATAAAGTGTTTGATATTATCGAATCCGGCGCTATTCCTGTTGTAAACAAAGGTAGAAAAAGACTTATATCAACCAAATTCATAATTAAACAGCTTTTTTTGATGATGAATCTACCTTGTGAATTTATCAAAATTAGCAAAAGCAAGAAAACGTTAGCCTATTATCGATTGTATTGGAATGAGATTTTGTCATTAAATTTTGGCGAAATAAATCGGATCATCCAATAAATTTCTTATCATATTTTCGTAGGTACTTGTCGATTATCGGACAGGTATCCGTCACATAATCGTCAATGTTCTTCATTGAAATTATGACGCTAGACGGATTGTAATCACCGCATCTCATCGTGTTTTTAATTGAGTTGAGTAAATGCTGGTAGCTCTGATATGCATATGTACTATTTTGAATTTTTAAATCGAGATTTTGATGATGCATCCAGCCTTGTATTAAAAGCGCTATTGTACTAATTGCAACCAAACTAACACCTCCTGTAGCAATACTTGATGAAATGGAGCCGGATGCAAAGAGAATAGACAATGAATTCCCTAATAATTTCCATTTTTTGAAACGTTTAACAGCCTGCTTATAAGCCCAACATTTTCGATGATATGTTTGATAATAAGCTTTCAATTCTATAATTTGTTCTTCAGTCAGTTCGCTTGATATATGGTTCCATGTAAATATGCATTTTAGATGTTTAGTCATATATATTAGTTATATATGATTTTTTTTGTTTTATCATTTTGTCATTTTAGCATTGCGCTTGTTCTTTATTGTGTAATACAGCTTCCTTATGTTTTGAATTAATCTCTCAATAGAATCAATAATATTGCTAACCAATTTCACTGTTTTCATATAATTTAATTAGATAAAATCGTTGGAGTTAGATAATTTATTCGAAGAATACACCCTTTGTTTTATCTAAAAATTGAATTTTATGATACTCTTTACCATTTATCGGATACGCAGTTTTACTAAAACCGATTCTTTGTACAAAGTAATCTGAACTGATTTTAATGTTGGATGCATTGATATTAAAACCAGAAAATGCTCGATTAATACTCATACCATTATTGCATACAGCGATTCTAAATAGGGACCCTATTTTAGTATACCATAGATTCAGATATTTCCCTATATAAGCAGTTCTAATCTGCTCTATATATTCATCTAAATCATATTCAATTTTAATTTTTTTATTTTCAATTTTAATCCAAGGGTAATGAAAACTACTATCATCGCCCAATTTTATAAGAATTCTTTTATTAGGCCCTGCCTCATATTTAAATGTCAGATAAAAGGTAAAGTCGTCAGATCCAGTGATGTTTTCATTTAAATTAATTATGAAACTATTTTTAAAACCCTTTGTTATATCAAAATCTGCTAACAATTTTGTTGGATTAAAAACAAGATTATCTAATCCTGAAACAACAGCGCCGTTGCTATCTGACATGATGAATTTAGATGGATCCATTAAATCGAAATAATATTTCCCAAACAATTCATAATAATAGCTTTTGGGTTGCAATGTTTTGATCTGGTTTTCAAGAGTTAGTTTGAGAGCATTATTCAAGCTTGTCAACTGGCCTAGATTGATTGCATCGTTGTTATTTAAAGCTTCTTTTAAGCCAGTGATGGAATAATTGGACATATTTACAGCTCCCTCGATATATATTTGATCATTCTCCACGCGATATAGTTGGTCATATATGCTTGGTGAGATATTGGATTGATGTGAAGATATTCCATACACTGTGAAGTAAGTTTGTAGTTTTTGATCATAATTTTGATCAGGTTTCATCTTCATAACGATATCAATATAGATATAATTGTTACCGATTTGCTGAGATTTGGTGAATTGGCATATTAATCGAGCATATAGTTGCGTTCCGAATACCTTTGTGCTTATGTTATGAATTGTTTCAATTGAAGATATACCATCGATATGTATAGAACTAGGATCAATATCATTATTTGTCCATATCAACTCAAAACATAAGGTATATTGATCATTGGAAAGAAGATAGAGGTTTAATCCAACTCTTGAACTATAATACCGTTTTGAAGCATCAAGTAGTAATTTCATGTCAATCACCTTTTTGTTAATCTGATGCGGTGATTTGTCAAGGTATACTTCATCTCCTAATTCGATATCGTTTTCTTGACTTACTTGTTCACTGGGTTTTTCCATTATATATTTGAATTTGTTTTCACTATTAACAGATTGAACATGGCTTTGACTTACGTGATCTTGCATGTATTTGAGAGTAACAACATCATTTAAACTAGATGGTTCCTTTATATTAATTATTTTGTTATTGGCCATGTTAAGATTTGCATTCATATGATTTTTACCGTTAATATCAAGCTTTGTATGAAGACTATTCGCCAAGACATTTCCTTGAGTTCTTGTTAAAAAAGTACTGTCGGCATATATTTTAGAAGCCTTGCTCTGAAGGGTATTAGTTAAAATAGCACCTGTTTTCTTCGTTAGAAAAGTATTGTCGGCATATGTTTTATTAAGCGCGTCTCTGGAGTCAATATATTCTTTATTCATTACGTTTGACATATTGCTGTATCCTTGATCAAAATTCGGAACATTTATTATGCTGTTAAACGTTTGTTCATCGTGGGTATCTAGATCAGCTTTATTTTGTATTTTACTATCTATTTTTTGTTCAAGGTTGGTTTCCATTAAATCAACGTATTCTTTCGATACTAGACTGGTTTTTTGGTACAATCCATCATAGTACGGTGCACTGTTGTTTATCGTTGCTTGGTTGGCATCGAAATCGTTTCCAGCAACATCTTTTGTCAAACAATTCAATTTAAGATATCCTTTGTTGACACCTGAAGACAAATCAAGAGCATACGAATCGTAATCAGCATCTACTGCAACGTCATTGGGCGTCTTCAATTTGAATATTTTTTTATTCTCCATATCATAATTGCCATCGTCCGTCAGTTTAAAACCAACCCCAGCTGGTCCTTCTTTTCCAACACTTCCAGTTATTGCATTCGCAGTATGATTGCCGTCAAAAAATCCCATATGTAATTATGTTATATATTTTCAAAATAGTTCTTGATGAATTTTTCATTGTGATTGGTGTTTGTCATTGATAATGGTTTCAAGATGTCAAAATATCCTTTTTTGAATACAAGTGCTTGGTGTAAAAAATAAAGACAATAATAACCACATAAAACAGACTTGAGGTCTTGATATTGAGAATTATTGAAAAGAATATTGGTGATACCATCTCTTTTTGCTCTCATTTTAAACTCCTGGGGGTAACTCATCCCAAAAGAATCAAAGTACCATAGCGTTCCTTTCTTATGACCATTTACACACGCAACCCAATGAGTACCAGCACCTTCCAAATCATCAAGATTGATGATACAAGGACTATGTTTCTTCGGCATATGTTCATCTCTGCTGAAAATTCCAATTATGTTTATGCCAAGTAATTCACACCATCTCATCAAATCAATGCTGTTCAAAGGTTCATTGAGGAATTTCATAGTTTCATACCGATTATGGGAATTCTTGGTTCTTTTACTTTTCTTTTCACTTTTCTTTTTTTTTTAATTCCCAAGCCTTTCTGATCTTGCCAACTTCCGATGAAAGGAGGTGGCCTGTACTGTGCATAATCATGTATATTAAAAGGTCTATTTCGTAGCCCTTGGCCTATTTTTTTGATTGGAGTCGGTGGTCTGTTTTGAAGACCCAGGCCTGTCATCGATCTCATTTTGGATATTAGCGTTTTTGAAATGTTAATGTCAACACCCTTATTGAGGCTTTTGGATTTTTTGATCTTATTTATCTGCGTTTTAGTCAGGAAGATTCTGTCACTTCCAGATAAATCAGCAGATGACAATCTCAGTGTTATTGGAGATTTGTTCATGATGGCTTTTGTAAGCTTCAATTTCTGGTTTCCGCTGAGTGATATAGTGTATGGTTTGTATTCAGTCATATATATTAACGTTACATAAAATACATTTGATTAACGAATCAAGCTTTGAGGAGAACTTTACCATTGACGATATCAACACCAAGCTCTTCTTCATGGAGAATGAGAGCATAAAGACTGTAATTTGCATTTGGAATCCCAGATAGTTTATAACTGAACTGGATTTTGGTCGATCCACTTTTGATTTCTTCTTCCTGGTTTCTCAGATCAAAATAGATGAGCCCATATAACTCTTGAAATGATTTCAGTGTTATTGTTGGAGAACTGTAATAAGCATTAAAATCTTTTTGATATTCCATCAATGTCCTGTATGCTTGTACGATCTCTGTATCTGGTTTCAGTTCTTCGTTTGGATAAAAAATACCGTTGCTTAGTTCAAGCCTTGCATTTGAAAATGTTCGGTTATTCGCGATGTTATATGTATTAAATAGAAACGGATTCTGTGTTTGATCATTCATTTTTGCATCATTAAGAGCCCATATAAAAACATGCCTCGGTTTTCGAATTGAAGAAGTAATCCTGAATGTACCTTGACGTGCTGTTGTTGATGGAGAAATCTCAATTCTCTCTTTGAGATATGACCATGTATGTGGCTTTAAATATGTTTGAAGAAAAATCTGCTCACCCTCAGCATTGAATATCATTTTCGGTACCCATAAAACAAGCCTAGTGACAATAAACCTTCCTGGGTCACCCCCAGCACGAAATATCACATTGTTATCAGTTTCAAGACTGACATCAATGGTGACTTTACCATTCGGTGCTATTTCTGTCTCAAAAGAGTTGAAGAAACCATATCTGTTCAATGGTAGTATGATGTTATTTTCAACAGCTTGCGTGAGTAATGCTTTTCTTTTTGCAAAACCTTCATTATATGTTGCCATATCTGTTGGTGCAATATTCTGAGCATTTCCATCCAGTACTAATGTTGTGTATTTTTGAATAACGGCTCCGACGGCTGTATCAGGGTAATTAAACATGCTTGGTCCGACTGTTTCAGTGTAACTTGATGATAATTCAGTCAGATTTTTCACATTGATAGCATGATTAACCCCTGGTGCATCGAGAGCATTAACTCCGCTTAATTCAACCTTCAACTGATTGATAAGTGAATAACCGGAATTGACGGTTGCAACCCGATCAGCTATAGCATAACCAGTGTTATCCATCTTTGTGATTTTAAAATCAACAGAAAGGTATGAATTATACAAGTCAAAAGGGTGAGTCTCACTACTGCTATCAATAACGAACCTGTATCCACTCTTTTTTTGAGACTGGTTGTTTGCAGGTAATGTTATTGGATTTTGTAATTCAAATGAGACATATTCGTATCGTTTGCAATATTTCGAACTTCTGAAAGACATTATATAATAATGGTTTACATTATTTTACATGTTGGTTAATTTGTCGAATTCCAGACTGAGGATATCATTCCTCAATTGTTCTTCCGTATTTTTCGTTCTTTCTGGTTGGAATTTTTTGTTTTCAGGATGTGATTGTAATAAGCTGACGATCATGTCTCCCTTATTTTCTGATTCAGTGTATTTTTTCAGTTTTTCTGTTTCTTTCTTGGTTGCTTTATTCAGTCTATTTTTGATGATGTTGCCAGTTTTATGTGCAACATGTTGTACTCCTTTTTTACCAGCTTTTTTTGCCAAATCTTTGGTGGTTTTACTTGTCAATGATTTTTTTGCAGTGGAAATCAAACTGTTCATAATACCACCTCCTTTTTGGTGATCATCAACTGGGTCACCGGTTTCAATGTCGATGTAGTATGACATACCGGTATTCATATCTCTCACTTTTCTGATTCTGCTCATATACGAATACGATATATAATATCACACTTCTTTCAACAGCAAAGTCAAGTTAATTGGTATATTATTGAGATGGATAGGGTTGTTCAATCCATCAGTGATATATATCCTCAATTCTTTGATGATGTTGGTATTGATTTTGTTGAAAAGGGGTCGAGGTATTGTTTCTTTTATTTCAAATGGATAAGATATCTGCAAATTGGCAACACTAAAACGATAAAGTACATCACCTTGCGTCCCAGAAACAAGTGAGTCGCTCAGAAGATTGCAATGAATGAAAATGTTATCAACATTTCTAGTTATGTTTGGAGCATTGGATCCGTATTTTGTTGATGTGATGATTTCTTTATTGAAACCAATCAGTTTTGAGAAATCACCTTCTCTGAGATCCAATTGATATTTTTCTTCCAATTCAATATACACCTTCAATAATGATGATGAAAATTCAAGTGAGATACCTTTCCCCTTATCGTTTAAATCGCCATTCACTTCGAGTATTTGTGAAATATACTCATTGATGTCTGAATAAGAATAATTACCATCACGGAAAACAATTTCAACCCAATTCGCTCCAGAATCCTTGCTGTATTTTATTTTGTTATTTCCATACTTTGAAGACACATTGAACCAGCTATAAGTCATTTCAGCACTGTAAAGAGCCAAATAATATGTTTTATTCCTGTCTAAGACTATTTCAGGCACATGATTGATGGTGAAATCATGAGACATTGAATCTCTTATTCCATCATTGCTATCCAAAAACATCGGGATTTCCATTATATCATTAGATTACATTAATTGAGTCCTGACAAATTTATCGTATTGTGTTTTAGCTATCACACCTTGTTTGAGTAAATAATCAATGATCTGCCACATTTCATTTCTGAGAACAATACTTGTATTACCAGCCCTTTTGCTTCCAGTCAACAAAGTCAATCTTTTCATCAAATCGTTTGGGTCTGAGTATATCATTGCACCTCCAATCAGTTTTGATTTCCCTGATGATCTATGTTTTGGGATGTTTGATAACAAATTGAGATTATTGAATATTTTGATTGCTTTTGATGAATACTTTTTCTTCGGATCAAACCTCTTTGTAATGAGATCAACGAGTGATTTGTCAGCAATGTCTTCATAAACCATTTTGCCATCTTTCACGGCTTCGATGACCATTTCATTGATTAATCTTGGCATATTTATGAGTAAACCACCATACTGTCCATTGTTTATCTTGTAAGCATTTCGCTTTGGCTGTTTGTAAGACCTGATACCATCGCCTGTTTTTTCCCTGAAATTGATTCCTTTTATAACAGTGCGATATTTACTCAATATCTCTTGATCTTTCCTTGCGTTATTTTTAATAATCCGATTTGAAGATCGTCTTTTTCCAGTAAGATGAGATATTGCTGATCTAACTTCTTTTTCATCTGGAATATCATTCAAATCAGGATCAAATCCATATTTTCTTATGATGGTTTTTTCACCTTGGTTAAAGATATGTTCTTCAACGACTTCTTTTTTTGGGACTTCTTCATCTTCATCTTCTTCTTCATCTTCTTCAGGTAATATGTCTAAAGGTTCAAATTTTGATGGTAAATCACTTAACCAACTTTGAACCCCACTTTTTGAACCAGATGATGACATTGTTTCATTCAACATATCAACAGCTGTAATTAATTTTTCTTGTTTTTCATTCAAGTTTTCAATTAATTTGTCTTGTTTTTTATCGATGGTTTCTTTCACCTCTTTCTGAGATGTTATAACGGGTTTAAATAATTCCTTGCTTTCAAATTGTCTTGATTGTTTTTCATCCAGTGTGTCTTTTATTTGTTTTCTGATTTGTCTTTTCAAAAGATTATTCTCATAATGCTTCTTCTGATTCTCTCTGAATTTTTCGATATCCATATATAATAGTTTAGATAAATGACAAAATTAATATATCAATTGACATAAATGCTGGAAGACAGATATTTTAATGTACACAATATATATATTGATGAAGATTCCAAACTATGACAACATCAAAAAAGAAGCCCAAAAACGAAGCTTAAATAACTTCTTGAATGAAGAATTCAGAATGCTCATTTGCGGTCAAAGCAATTGTGGTAAAACAAACCTTCTGATGCACATATTGAGAAAACCGCTCGTGTTTTATGACAAGATAATATTTTATACTCCGAATAGACATCAAGACAAAATAAAAGATCTCGAATCATTGATGGATGACATATCAAAAAAGGTTGGTTATGATGTGTTAGAGATTAAGACTGCTGATAAAATAATGGATACTGAAGAATATCCCAACAATAACAGAAAAATAGTGGTCTTCGATGATTTGATAAATTGTTGTGACAAAATTCAATCCAAAATAGCGAATCATTTCACTGACGGAAGACATCATAATATAACTCCCATTTATTTGAGTCAAAGTTACTATGATGTGCCTCAGAAAATAAGACTGAACAGTTCACATATGTTATTATATCCACCAGCCACAAAAAACCATTCCAATCTGATCGGCAAAGAAAACAGAATAGATCCCAATTTATTTGACAAACTGATGCCCTTCGAATTTTTGTTCATTGATAAAGAAAAGAGAAGCTGTAAAAAAAATTTTGATGAAATTGTATAATCAATATATATAATGGTCAAATCGTATTGTGTAAAACAGAAAAAAAAGACTGAATGCATACCTGATAGCGAGCGATATGTAAAAACCAAAAATGGCCGAACTATGATGAAATGCATATGCGCTGAATGCAAAATCACTAAAACCCGTTTTGTAAGCAACAAATCTGGTAAAGGACTCGGAGAATCGATCAACAATAAAATCGGCAATAAGATCCCAGGGTTTAAGCAGGCTCAAGACGTAGCATCCTTTATCATGGGCGCTACCGGAGGTGATAAAAAATTGTTTGATAAATACTGGAGTGGTGAAATTGCTAAAGGGGCTTTTAACAATAAAAATGGATTATTTTCAAAAAAGTTCTGGACATCCCCAAGTGAGCATCAAGATCCGTCATGCTCTGCTACTATTTGGGATAAGAAATCAAAAAAATGGCGAAACACATACTGCGATTAAATATCTAATGTATATATATATGTGTAAGTCATACTGTGTTTCATGTAAAAAGAATACTGAGTCTATGAATTCTAAAAAAGTCAAAGCAAAGAATGGCCGTCTTATGGAAAAATCAAATTGTTATATTTGCGGTAAAAAGAAGAGTAAATTCATAAAAGGTCATAGTGGTGGAGCTCTCACAAGACGAAAAGGCCCTTCTACTGTTGATAAAATAGCCTATGTAGCATCAAATTTCGTAACTCCATCACCTAGCTTTGCTTCAATGGCAAGACTTTTAGCAGGGCAAGCTCTCAAAGGTGTAAAAGACAATGTTGATTACTATAAAAAGGGTAAGGGTCTTGATATTCAAAAACACTTATCAAAACTTGGAGAACTACACATGAGAACACCTACAG
Organism: Oculina patagonica; assembly: GCF_052425735.1. NCBI lineage: Eukaryota > Metazoa > Cnidaria > Anthozoa > Scleractinia > Oculinidae > Oculina > Oculina patagonica. Next base: position 26,182,106 of record NC_135769.1, read on the forward strand.
GAAAAAAGTACAATTATTGTGGACCTGGAACTAAATTAGAAAAAAGATTAGCATCTAACGATCCTAAATATAGAGATCCAATAAACAATCTAGATAGCATATGCCAACAGCATGATATTGATTACAGTAATTCAAAATCACTAGCTGATAAACATAAGGCAGATGATCTTATGCTTAAGAGAATATCAAAAATACCATTTAAAGACCGTCCATGGGGAACAACAGGGGTACAAGCTTTAATCGCTAGTAAAAGAAAAATCGGATTGGGTATAAAAAAAAAAAAGCCAAAAAACGGAAAACGGCGTTGAGTAAAAATGATTGGTCTCAACAATTAGCCGATGAGTTACATAAACCAATCAGACGAAAATTTAAAACTAGAAGAGTAATATCAAATGGAATTGACGACATATGGTCTGCTGATTTAGTTTTTATGGATAAACTTTCAAAATGGAATAAAGGTTATAAATATCTATTGACTATAATTGACGTATTCAGTAAATTCGCTTGGGCTATACAATTGAAAGATAAGAAAGGTGCATCAATAACTAGCGCTTTCAACAATATTATCATTAATGACAAGCGTAAACCTGAATATCTCTGGGTTGATAAGGGATCTGAATTTTATAACAAAACATTCAAGGAATGGCTAAAGCAAAATGATATTAACATGTATTCCACTTTTAATGAAGGTAAAGCTGTTGTTATTGAGAGATTTAATAGAACTTTGAAAAATAAAATGTGGAAGCAGTTCACTGTTCAAGGTAACACACAGTATTTAGATATGCTACCCAAACTGGTAAAAGAATACAATAATACAAAACACGGTTCAATAAAGATGACACCAACTGAGGCTTCAAAGAAAAAGAATGAAGGAACTGTTTACTTTAACCTATACGGTGATATGGAGCCATTATCAGCAAAACCCAAATTTAAGGTTGGTGATAAGGTCCGAATATCTAAGTATAAACGAATTGTTTTCGATAAGGGTTATACACCGAATTGGAGTGAAGAAATGTTCGTAATTACTAAGATCCAACATACTAATCCCATTACATACAAAATAAAAGATTTGAATGATGAAGAAATAAAAGGTAGCTTTTATGAACCTGAATTATTAAAAGCAAAACAGGATGTATTCAGAATTGATAAAGTGATCCGTAGAGATTATAAGAAGAAACAAGCTTTAGTTAAGTGGAAAGGATACAGTGATGACTTCAACAGTTGGATTCCAATCAAGGATTTGAAAGATATATAAACAATTTTTAATTTTATTTATGGAGTATATGTTAAGAGTGCCTTAAAATCAATTATCAAGTATTACACATGCAAATAAAAATATTAAGTATAATATTTTTATAAATCAGTATTTGATTACAAAAAATATTTTAGGACATACATTCATTTTAAAAAAACATTGAATTTATCAACAACTAATTTTTCATCTAATTGATTTTCATTATAAAAAAAGGTATCAATATTTATAATACTACAGCCGTTATCAAAAAGCATTTCGACAATATCTAAATTAAACAAATTTGATATTACGTAATTAGTATCTTTATAATTATCAAAATATGCTTCAATATAATCGGCCCATGGGTTAGCCCCGCCATCCATAACAATTACACTGTTTGGCTGATTAAATACCATGTGCTTGAAATTAAATTCATCTTCTAAGATTTTAGCAATTATTTTAATATCATTCGATCTATTATTTTTATCCGAGGTTAAACCGATTATAAATCTTTTATTATTCATATATATATTACAAAGAGATTTTATTTTTATATGTGTTTTTCCCTTAAACTCACTTTGGGGAAAATTTGGACAGAGAACCAACATGAATCAATGTAAATATGTAACTGATATAAATGATTTTTTTCAAATAGTTCTCAACGATACCATTGATAAAAGGAATAATTAAACGCACTAAGATGCAAGATTTTTAAAAAGAGTATAAGAAGTTTTTTTTAAATATTGTCAAAAATAATCAAAGATTATTTTTATCATTTAATCAAGGTTTAGTTTATAGATTTGGCTTCAAGGTTTGGTTTCCATTTTTTGACCTTGGGTTGACCTAGGGTTGATTCTGAGATTTGATTTTTAAACGCACTAAGATCCAAGATTTTTAAAAAAGAGAATAAGAGATTTTGAAATAAATTTCAAAAAACATCATAAAACTCGGCTTCGCTTGGTTTTCCAGATTGATATTTCAGTTATGATATCAAGGCTTGTTTAAACGCACTATTAATGATATAAGAAATTAATATATTGTGTTATTAATATATAACAATTGATGTTTTGGAATGATAATATTGTTAATGCCCGATACCAGAGATGGTTTACCAAAGAAGACAAAATGAAAGCTATAAGGCGCACAAAAGCCCGTTATATGCGAAATACACGATGGTTTTGTGAGCAATGTAAAAAAGAGTACAGTCTGGGTAGCAAGTGGACCCATATAAGACAATCCCATTCGAACGCAGTATAAAAAAAGTTTGAAAAAGAGTATAAGAGATTTTTTTATTTTGATTCTAGGGTTGACCTAGGGTTGGTTTTTGCTCCGCTTGGATCCAGTGTTGATTACAGTTTTGGAGTCATTTTTAAAAATCAGGCCTATTTTTCAGTTTTGTTTCTAGTGCTGACAGGTGCCATCGAGCAAAGCTCTCTTCCCACCATGCACCTGTGCGATTACTCGCTTTTTTCATCCCCGGCTCGACTCCGTCTCACTGCCAAAAAAGCTATCGCGTATTGCCAGCACTGTATTCAAGATTTAATTTCCAGATTAGAATTCAGGCCAGTAAAAAAATAAAAAAGATTATAAGAATGTTTTCAGGCTTGTGTCAGTTGTTAAGATAAGGAGCAAATATAATATTTTATTATATTTGATCATAAGTTTCATGCATTTTATAAATAAAATACTATGAAACGCTCCGCTTGTAATCCAGGTTAGGTCCAGCGCAAAAATTCAGTTTTAGATCAAGCGCAAAAATTCAGCACTGGAAGTAGTATGTACTAAATCTCTGTGGCAAAAATTTTTGCCTCAGAGTGTAGTACATTACTACTTTAAGACACCCCTCTGTAACAGACCTGGTGGAACCCGACCTGGTGGGTTATTTTGCCCTCCCTGGTGGAAATTTGACCTCCCTGGTACCTGGTGATTATTGAAAAATCCCTGGTCGATTTTTTCCTCCCCGGTGAAGAATTTTGTTAAGCTGGTCAGGAAAAACCAACCAAATCTTTATGCTGGCTTAAATAAACAAAAAATTTAATAATTGACTATAACTCGATGTCAATATAGCAAAAAGTAATTGTTAACTTTTACTGATTGTTTTCGTCGCTTGTTCTGCTGTCATGCACGTCACTGAAGAGAAGAAACAGATATGTTTCCTTTACTGTATGTATTACGAGCTTGTGAATGAAACAGAGCGATTTGAACAGCGCGCGCGGCCCAAGATAAATGTGTGGAAGTATTTTTGACCCGGCTTTTTACAGCGTTTTATCGAATAACTACGCAGAGGATAATCAGCTTGACCCACATAATTCTTGGTGAGTATTAAGCGGCCTTTTCCCTTCGATTAAGCAGCCTCGAGCAGTTTGAGAGGCGCTTGCGGATGTATAAAATATCATGTTTAACTTTGCAGTCCGCCGGCACAATGTGATGTAAAATATACGCCAGTTATTCAAGTACATTCAAGATCATTCAAGTGGCGTATTACGGTAAATTTTAATTAAGCTGCCTCAAAATGTAAGTACTGTCTAAATAGAACTTTGTAGCTTTTACCTACATGAAACTACTGATGCCAACGGCTGGAGCCCGGGGCTGGAGAACAGCAGTCATTAATTAACACATATTTTTCGTTGCTCGCTAAATCCAAAAAAGAGATTATTTATTCGTCATGTAAAAAATATAAGCAAACGGTTCTCGTATTTAGATTTTTTTATGCTTTGACCTTCTAAAAATGGATCAACGAATAAGGGCCGGCATATTGAACATTTTTCAACTTTAAAAGTAAACGGATGACACAGTTTAAATTCAGGTGCGCCCGTGCTAGGCAGCCTCTGGATTAGCCTGAATTTCAGACATCCCTCCTTGGTCGCCTACTCCCAGAAGAGACGTCTGAACACATTTGGCTCTAATGCCGTCCGGTGACGTCACTACATTTGGTTTTAATTCATGCGGAAAAGTTCTGTCGAGGCCATGAAATTGTGAAAGAAAAATCGCTTCAATAAAGGATTACAGGGCAACAAATTTTAATAGTAAATATTAAGACTCGACAAATGAATAGATTTTAATCGACTGCAGCTATATTCTTTTACGGAACCGATTTAATCTGAACTGATTTGCATTATTATCTAGCGTAAATATAAATGTGACGCAGGGAAAATACAACACAGTGAGTACTTAAATGAATCAATTTAGACGGTACAGAGGCATCAAGAAACGGAATTCAATACAAAAATATCCTACTTGACCGTGGGAACTGAGTTCAGAAATCACTGGCTCACGAGGCTCAGGACATACGTCAGTGCTTTGACAAAACAAGAATACATGTACGTATAAATTTGGCAAAACACTCATGTCAAGCGACGAATGCCGCCAGCTTAAAACCTACCGGTTTCCATTACTATTCTTCATCCGTAGATAAACTAACAAAGTAATAAACTCAAGGTAAATGACTATAAATTATTTCTGGGAAGGTGAAATCTTTCGAACTCTTTCCAAACGTTTTCAAATTACTATTCTCGCGCGGTAAAATTCAGTCATAATTCACATAATTGTGCAAATAATTTTTAAATCAACCAATCAAAATCACTACCCGGTTTTCGGGTAGTGACGCCGGACGGCAGAGCCAAATTGTTCAGACGTCTCTTCTGGGAGTAGGCGACCAAGGAGGGATTCTGAAATTCAGGCTACCTCTGGATCTGTCTTTAGCCTGCGAGCAGGCTCACCTTGGGGCACGCGCGAATATATCTTGGTGCACTCGCGAGTGGAGAGGCGCTGATTCTGTCTCTTGACGCTAGGCTCTTTTGATAATAAATATTTATGCCATTTTCCTTCTGAAAAAGTAATTAAACTTGTATTCAGATTAGTAGGGCTAGGTTGACGTTCAAACTAGGGAGTCGAGAAAATAATTATACTAAATTCCACGAAAAAATCTCCCAATTTCTTTGAAAAACTATCGAATATCTGGCTGAATAAACGCTTACCTAGACTTTCTCAAAGTCCTTCGACGCGCAATTTAGGAATTTTTAGTCGTTAATTATTTTTGGCAGATGTAATTCGTCGAGTACAAAGTTGATTGCCTGGTGAAGCGCGTCCAGTTTCCCTTCCAAAAATAAGACGCTTTGATTTTAACTGAAAAGGTCTAGAAATAATCGTGTTTTTGTCTCGTGTTACGTCGCGGTCATCGTGAACGAGTGACCGTGACTACACAGATATCGAGGGGACTTGGTAGCTCAGGATAGTGCTTTGTGTAAGACCTCTCGTAAGGTAACGAAGTGTAAAGTAGCAAGGAAAAAGGTAAGAAATAGACATATTTACATAGATACATTTTGCTGATAAGATGCATCGGGCTGCTGTTCTTCGTATTGCGCGTTTTCTCTTGTCGAGTTTTAAACGTGCTTATTTACACGTGTGAGACATGGTGTAAATGTTTGGATTACTAAGGTATGTGAATAATGTAATATATTACATGAAGTATCATCTTTAGTAATACCGCCAAATCTGATAAGGAGATTTTATCTCACATATGTTGCTTAAATAGGTAGTTTTTTACATGGAAAATGAATTTATCTTTACGGTAGGTTTGTGTTTTGATATTATATTTGCGGTGGGTATTGTTAAAGTATGCGGCTGGCTGAAAAGCTGTTGTTAAATTTCTGTTTGCGTTACAAGAAAGCCATTTCGGTGCGTGTTAGGGTCGAGGGTTGTTGAGGTCAGAGCAGTTTTCAGATATGTCAAATGATGTGTCAAAAGGAGAATATTAAGTGAAGTTACCACGCAAACAAAAATATTGATGTGGTATCTCATCTTCGGCTTTGTTCGTTTCTTTAAACTTTATTCAGTAAAGAATAGGAAGGGCGTATTATGAATAGTGTAGAAACAGAATAAAAGGATTAAGGGAAGTGCGATTATCGTTATCTGAGAAACAGGAAATTAATTTGCTTTGCTTTGTTAATTGTATACGCTTTCCAGAACGTGATATGATATTTTGAAGACACTAAGGTCACAAAGTCAAATTCATAATTCCTTTTTGTTTGTTTTTCTTAGGGCCGGGTCGCACTAAAAAAAATTTTGGAAGAATTTGTTTACTTTGCGGTGAAAATCTATCAACAAGCGAGATTTTTAAGTGCGACCTCCACTTAAAAAAAAAGGCGAACCGATTTTCCAAAATTTTGTCTTTAATAACAAAGGAAGCCGTCTCCAGTGATAACAGAACCTGTCAGGGAAATGACATTGAAGGTCATTATCGCACGCAATCACAAAGCGCGGGAACTTCGCTAGAACACTCGATCATGGATGGAGGTGGCTTTTTTCTCAGTTTAACACCATTTTATCCGGTTACTTTTTTGATCAGCAGCAGCAGCAGCAACAGCAGTTTGGCCCTTTTATGAATGAACTGCATTCGCAGTTAAACGTGGGTGAAGGCAGTGAAAGCAGGCCAGGGAGCGGATCGAGCGATATAACGAGCTCCCCGACGAGTCCCGTTGCTGTTGCAAGTACATCTACAGCATCTTCTCCCGAATCCGGACCGGCAAAGAGAACTTACGACAAATGGGTCCGACGATGATCAGAAAATGCTAATCCGTCTTTGGGCTGATAATTTCGATCGCCTAAAGAGCAGAGAAGCACGAAAGGTCTGGGATGAAATGAGGCGAGCACTGAACTCGAAATTTGGCACGAAGAGGACCAGGGATAAAGTCTTTTAAGCGTCAAGCAATCAAATTCATTTCCGGTTGTCACTTGCGAAGCCGGACCAAGATATATTAAGTGATAATACACAATACATCTTGCAACAGTATCAACAAAATGCAAGTAATCAACGTTTTCACGGAACATATATCTTGTCCTTCCACGGCGTAAATTTCGAGAGTTTAAAGCGTATTTTACAAATAGACTTGAGCAAAAACAAACTAAACTAGCAAAACATGTGGCAAAAGTGTGAAACAAACAGGAAACCACGCAGCGCAGACTATAAATGCAATGACCTCTAGACATTTCCTTGGCCACAATCTTACGGCTCTATTTAATACATAATGCCTCCAGATAAAACAGATCCCCATTAGAAAGAATTGAGAAGCAAATTACGTCGAAAAACCTTCTCAGGAAACTAATTTGCTTTGCTTTTCACCACTTCGGCTTTAGATTTCAAGTGTAGTGTCAGGTGACGTTCTTGCTTAACAAAGACTGAATGTTCGGGCAACATCTGTCGAAGATACTGTGTAGTGGGTAGTCGGGGGGTAGTGTACAATCGGGTCGAGGGTTGTTGGCGCCAGAACACTTTTCAGATATGTCAAATGATGTGTCAAAAGGAGAATATTAAGTGAAGTTATCACGCAAACAGAAAAATTGAAGTGGTATCTCATTTTGCGTTTTGGTAGGTTGTTTAAACTTCATTCAGGCCATAATAGGAAAGCAGTATATTGAATACGCGGTAGATACAGAATAAAACCATTAAGGGAAGTGCGAATATCGTTATCTGCGAAACGGGAAACAAATTTGCTTTGTTCAGTGTACTTATGTCTTACTAATTAGGTAGCTGTATCAACAAGTTGCGCTGGAAGTTCTAAAAAGCGTATTGAGAATTAATAATTTAATCAAGGTTATTATATGTGACTGAGGGCTTTTCATGCACAGTTCTAGTTTATTTTCACTGAGAATAATTTAAGTCAATGTACAGTAATTCAAATGAATTTGAACTTGATTTACATTGTAGAGAGGTTTTCACTTTCACTTAAATGTTCACTGCCAGATTTCCACATTTCCACACTTCCAGAGATAGACTTTAACTGTTTTGCAGTCTATGATTGTGGTGGAAATGGAGACTGTTTTCGTTTTTCGAAGTGTTAGTCATCAGATCTTTAACTCGGTAGCAAGTCATTTGCTGCCCTCAGGGCCGATGGCGAATAGGGAAGTAGGTAATTAAGTATGTAATAGCAAATCATTTGATAGTGCGTTTTGCAGTTGTTGAATACCTTAGAAATCATTGCGAAGATTTTGTTGAGTTTTTGGAAGGACAGTTGGACAGGTTTGACTATTTGAGTAGAATGTGAAGAAAGGGCACATGGTGCGATGCTGGTATAGCACATTGACAAGCTGTTGCAAATGCTTGAGAATGAAATTTGAGAATTATTATTGTAGAATCCGGAGATGGTTTTTCTGAGCTTATATGATTGTTAGCAACGGGTGCTACTTTACTGATCTGTAACACGAGACAGCCCAACGGGCACTTTGATTTAAGTTTACTTTTAGGTGCCTATATGCATATAAAAATCCCTTTAAAACGCACGAAATGTGATTTCAGCCTGTCTATTTTTTTCAAAATTTCCCGGGGAGGACCCCGAGTAGCTTAAGCCTGTGAATAGGCTCTCGAGAAGGATTACGCGAGCGAAGTGAGCGGAAGAGCTCCCGAGTAGCTTACATCTTCGGTGTTCACACGATTGCATCTTTTACATCCGTGTTACCAGTAGGTTTTATTATCTAAAAATATAAATAACAAGAGAAAGGAAAAAACACTGTAAAAAAAGCACTAGTAGTAGTTATGTTTGAATGTACTCACTGTAATCGTCAATGCAATTTTTTTTTTTTGTGTGTGTGTGTGTGTGTGTACAAGCTTCTTTTTTTTTTGGAAGTAGCGTATCGATTATGTAATGTCTTGTTTTATGTAAATGCATTAATAAAAAAAAAAAAAATCTTTTACATCCGTCGTTTCGTCGTTTGCATCTTTCAGAACCGTCGTTTTAAATCCTGCTAAGAACTGGAAAAGTAACATGCATCAAAAGGAAGTGTAATCATTTTCAGGCGATGATGTCAGTCCATCACCTTATATCATAAGGTTATTGGCGGAATTTGTTCTTCTGTTCGTCATCGCTTCTGCATGCATTGCGTGCCTTGTTTGATGCCCTGATGGACAAAAACGTGCATGCGAGAATTTCAGAGGATTTTAGGAATATAACCCCGGCGACTGCTTCAAGCCCAAGGGTAGACATTTTAAAAGTCGTTCGCTTCTCGTTTCTCGTTTACGCGCTCTGTGTGCTCTCTCTCTCTTTGCGCTTGCTGAGCTCGACTTGTAGGCAAGTCTAGTCCAAGGGTGAACTAACCATGTCAATAGTGTAATAGTAGGGCGACTCGCTGGCTCATTGCGACAATTATTTGCTAAATTTGACCCATTGCTGATCTAGTGGCGGTATTCACTGTTCGATACAAAGAACTCACGGGGATCTCAAAACGGCCCGTTTGTCGTTTCTATGTTACTTTAGTTGTTTACGTACAATGCGAAAAAAAACGACGGTGTCATCTACAGCCCTTTAATAGACGACATCGGTGCGGAAAATTGTGCACGATAACCCCGCTAAGTTTATTGCATACTGGCTCACAGAGTTTGCATCAATAATTGGTTAGATTTAATATATCATCACCCTCCCTGGTGAAAAAAGTAATCAACCTGGTGGATTTTTGAGTGCCCTGGTCGATTGTGTGTTGAAAACCTGGTGGAAAATTAGGTGTCACCAGGTCTGTTACAGAGGGGTGTTGCAAAAAAACACGCTGATGAACCAAAATACTCTTCGACCACCAAAATAACATGGCATGAGTAATAGAGTGTGTCTTTTTATAGCATGAAGACGTCATTGAAAATTCTTCAATGCGGAACATGCTCATTTTCACGTTAGGAAGGTATGCGTGACCGCACGCGTGCACATTGGAACTGGATCTGTCATGACCTTTGGTCTTGTTCGTAAGACGCTATATCGACAAGATACTTTTACATGACATAAGATGTTTTAACATCTGACAGCTTTTGAAAAAAACCTGGATAGTTTTCACAAACGTAGTGCCATCAGAGAAAGAAATGTTGGCTCTTGTTTTGGTTGCGAACGCTTTCACGCTTTTAGATCGGTTTCTCAGTTTTCGCTCCGGAAAATTGCGGTTTTTCCGTTTTGGTGTTTTATGCGGATTGTAGGTTTTTTCTTCTTTATATGGCATTTGGTTTTCGGTTTTCGGCAAAAATTCAAGCGCTTTTTCGGATTTGGTATTTGTTGTGGTTTTCGGTTTTTCCATTTGGTTTTCTGTCCACAATGCTAGTTTGAATAGTTTGATTTAGCTTGTAAATGAACAGAAATGTCACAAGATATAAGGAAAACCTTTTTAAAAAAAAATGAAAAAAAAATCTCTATTTGTCAATAGGTCAAGGTTAGGGTTTGGAAATTTGAATTTTTTGTGTGCGGTTTTCAGTTTTGGTTACCGAATTAGGTAGACTGCTTTTTCGGAGACGCGCGAAACAGTTGCCGTTGTCGAGACAGGTCTTTGAGTTCAGTAAGCCCACGTGATTTACAACTAACGCCACATTGGGATGCACACGTGATCACATTCCCTTACATTCCTGAGGCAGGAGAGATGGCGGGCTCATCCGTTAATAGCAAGGGAAGGTCTTTTTATCCGTGGAAAAAATATAGACGACAGCCTACGAGGCAGCATAGTCGATTGCATTATAGCTGAAGGAGGGGATCCTGCATCGGGTTATTTTCGAGGGCAGTTTAAGGAAGTAGCCGATCGGTACCGAGTCACGGGTAAGCTCTTACCGAAAGTGCTAGCACTTTTTTTGGCATTATTTGGCTTCGCGAGCATTTTTTTTTACATTTTATCCCAAAAAGCACTGCTAGCATTATTTTGGATTTTCGACTGACTATTTGTCTAATTTTGTGTTAAAAAGCACAATCTGACTTTATTTATGGCGTCCAAAGATGCATTAGCCCTCATTTTAGTCAAAGGAGCCGTGGAGGCCTGGGGAATAGGTTTGATACGTCAGTGGTTGCCTTCTAGAAACCAAGGGTGCTTACCATTTGTAAGAAAAATCCGGTTGGTGCGACCGTTGCATAATGGTAAGCGATTTTCCGAATATGCCGACCAACTGGATGAGATTTCGCATGCCATTATTCTACCAGGCGTTCCATCCCGCTCGCTCGATCAAGTGCCAAATTCAGTGTTGTTTTCTGTCGATATAGCTGAATATTTTGAGGTAGAAAACAAACTTTTCGACGAATAAGATGGGCTGATGCTGTTTACTGCCGTCAGCTGTTCCATGAGACGCGATTTAAACAGAATACAATTATACAAGGTTATTTTGAGGTAACTGTTCCCACCTACGCACCGAGTGAATTTCGCAGTCGAGTGAAAATTGGCACGGCCGAGCTAGATCCTGTCCCGAGAAAAAATATGAACACATGAACAATTCCAATGTGGAATACCAGAGGCAGGCAGCTTTTATCTCCTGTTAAAAAAGTGCTGACATTTCTATGGTCGAGGTGAACATACACGTTCTAAATTGTACTAAATTGGTCACAGTAAAGACGCCATATTGTATAAAACACGACTAAAACCGCGCGAAAGTGCTAAAAAGGGCCTGGAAACGGAAGATTCGTTCAAATGGTAAGGAAATTTCCGATGTTCCGTTCCGAACGGAAAAAGTGGAGTACCTCTAGAGGTAGTCCACAATTTCCGAATGGAATTTCCGGAAAATTACCTTACCATTTGACTTCAAACCGAAATTTCCGGATTTTTTGGCTAAATGGTAAGCACCCCCAGTCCATCACACTCGTTCCAAGATGACGTCATCCACGTTGTCATCGAGGAACAATGGAAGTCAGCCAGCCAAGGCAGAGATAGTTCAAGAGCGTACTCTGACTTCAAACATTGATCGTTACATTTTATTGTTGAAAAATGTAACTGAAATCTGAAAAATTTAATATTCTATGTTTAAAAAATCGGAAAAAAGGGAGCATTTTTATGTTACCCACGAGCAGTTTTTTTTTAAAAAAATAGCATTATTTGAGCACTTTTTTGGCAAAAAAACCTGCACTTCTTTTAGCATTTAATGCTTTTTTTTCACGAGCACTTTCGGTAAGAGCCTAGTCACGGGTCCGTTCGTTTCAAAATTGTAGAAAACGTTTTGAGCAAAGGAATGTGCTCACGTGCGTTTACCTTTTCATTTGACAGCTCTTAAAAATTTATATTTTCTAGTCGTCTAGTTCAATCGTTTATTTGTATTGTGCGAAATATATTTATAAATTGAGACCATTATGTCATTAAGTAATAATGCAATCTTGAAAACAATCCAGATATTATGTTCTACACACTAATACAGCTCATGCAGACTGTGACTTACGCAAACCTCCGACTGAGTGCTACTTAAGTGACTGTTTTTCCAGTGATTTTTACTGTACTGTACCCTGCCTTTCAAGTCAAAGCAGATATTAATTATTAAGCTTCTCAAGCTTCTTGTTTACACTCTTGAAACACAGTCTATACTCCGGGTGCGGAGATTTGTCTTACCCAGCTTCAGGTTTTAGTCAAGTTTGTAAAAGAAAATTAAAGAAAAGACTGAAGGGTGTAGCTAGTATCGTCTGCAAACATTTTCAGAATTTCCGACAGTACCTGCAAAGCACTAAGCAAGCTATAGGCAACAACGGCGCCTCACACAAGTGGCGGCCAGGCTAGTCCGTAACACACTGGGCAGCATCTGAATAGGACGCAGGTCACTTAAAAGTGTTCGCTGATTGTTCATGTCTTCAATTCGAATGCGTTAGTTGCGAGGCGAGTTAACAAGAAATACAGGTACGGATTCCTGTTCGAGGCCACCTGCTTGGTCACAGAATGAAGCATTTGCGTTGCCTTCTCTCGTTCATAGAGGCTTGTTTTCTATTCTTTGCCTGTAAGCGCGACGAAGACAAATTGCACGAAGAATGGACGGAAAGAGATGCCGTTTCCCGCGTGTCGAGGAATCCTTTGAAAATTCTCATTGAACAAAAAGTAATTACTTGATCCACTTTGGTCAGTGGTATGCAAGTGTTTTGGTGCCATTCATCGTTGTCAGGATCATAGCATTCGACCTTTCTTTGGTATAAAACTGACTCCTGAGGTTCTGTGGCCACAACAAACAGCCTGTCATCAACGGACAGGAGTTTGGGTGTAAACTGAGGATGTATACCAAAATTACTAATAAAGTGCCACTCATTTGTTGTTTCATTAAACACTTCACATCGCAACCCTGTTGCACTCCTTCCCATGTCATAAACTCCACCAGCAATGAAAATTTTTCCGTTCGCCGCAGCACCAGTAGCCCAGCTCCTTGCAATTTGAATGTCAGCTACTTTGTCCCATTGGTTTTTGCGAAGATCATACCTATCAACATCAGTGAGGAATTTGAAATCTGTGCTACTCTTTTCTTCGCCACCAATAAAGTAGATAGAACTGCCATTGGCTACAATGCAAACATTTTCCCTTAAATTCATGTGATCAAAAGAAGAAATGTCTTCCCATGAGTTTGATTCCGGTTTGTACTTCGTGATAAATGAAATATGTTTCTCCTTGCCACAGAATTCTATCTCTGTGTCGAGAGGTCGGCGCATGCTCGATCGCATTCCATGGTACTTATATGGTTCAGTTACTAAAGCATACATTTCATTTTCATTTGCAACAAATATCTGCTTTACGTCTCTGTCTTTTATGCATGGTAATAACGTCCAATTGTTAGTATATGGACTGAAACTTACCATTCGGCATTCTCGGTTAGGAGAGGCAGTCTGTAAAGCGTAGATCTTACCATGACAAGGGGCAAGATAGCTATGGAAGAAATCAGATGGCATCTTACCTAAATCGTACCACCGATCCTCTCGAAGAAAATAACACTGAATAGGACGACCCTTCAATTGACTACAGGCTACGATAACTGGGACATCAAGCCACTTTCTAGGTGCGACCGGGAGATTGTGGTAGTTTCTAGACTCAATCAACCTCATAGCTTTCTCCACAAGAGCCAAACAGTCCTCATTGTCATTCACAAGGTTATTTGTCACGATATTACTGCATAGAAAGTCAAGCGATACATAAACCAGTCGAACTTCACGAAATAACTCGGCGAAATATTTCTTTCGCTTCTATTGTCATATCAATCCATGTTAGGATGATCGTGAACACATCTTCTTCGGCGGCAACATTTATTTGATCACTTGAAATCCACATTTGGACTTTTTGCTCGACATATTCAAACCCTCTTTCCTGTCGCCTGCGAACAAAGTAGTGATTCAAGGTATTTTGGCCTATAAACAATTTGGATGATACGGAAAGTAGAAAATAGAAATGCTTTGAAGCGTTCAATTTTTGTAGTAGAACTCCCTCAGCAAGAGTTTTTAAGTTTTCAAGGAATAAAAAATCGGCAATAACGATCAAGTCTCGGGCATTGACTTCAGTCAATATCTGAACATTACTGGTGTAGATAAACTCCAGTGTATTTCCCATAACAGACTCAGAAAACATTTCAAGCCGAACAATTCCCTCTCGAGACTCTTTCATGTCGCTGTTCAGCAGCTTTTCAAAGAAAGGACTTGCCTCTGAAAGAACTTGTCTGTGAGCTCTGAATCTTTCATCGAAACCAAAAAACGTCATGTGCGATTTCGGCATAAAGACTATGAAACGTTGGAGTAGTACGGCAGTGTTTGCAGGTTTAGCAGCTCGCCAATAATGAAATTTATTTAAGTTGTCAGGCGTCCAAAGAGGAGAGGGGAACAAACCGACACCATAACTCGCATCTAAGCAGAGGATCGTTAATGCTAAAAAAGAGGCCCCATATAAAAAAAAAGCAAATCCATTTAATTCACAAGGCGTAAAAACCGCAATAAAGTTGAGAAAGAAGTAAAAGACTCTAAATCCTATTCAATGACCCGGCAAGGCCATTCTATAGGAGCGATGTTAATTCAATCAACGTTGAGGGGGAGGAAAGTGAAACGTTCTTAATTAGCAGACGAAAATTTAAAAAATTTCTTGATTTCTCTGACTATTTAGCGATGTGTGATAAGGCTGCGGCTCGTAATGCCAACATCACTTATATTTAGTTCTGAAAATTTTCTGACGCACTCTGAGTCATAGTCCGAACTGATTATTTATGTACTTTCTGAGTATGTGGTCGCTACTTTAGGACATATTCGGAGAGTCGCCACTTTATGTAACCTGTTGAGTCGCTTTCTTGCCTTCGCATATTAGTAAAAGATATTTTTCTTCAGTCTAGAAACGTGGAAGTTGTGGCCTCAGCCGTCTTTGGAGTGGCTTTTTTAGCCCGTATCTCGCACTGTGGGTTTCGGTCGCGGATTCCAAAAATGTGATACGTGGCGACGATTTGGCAGCGTTCAAATTCTTTCCGTAAAATGGCTATGTGCAAATAACTGCGTATATAAATATTAAATTTGTAGTGTGAAGCATGGACGTAGGTATTGGCTGGAAAGAGTGGCCTTAGGCACCGGAATTTACGGTCACACGATAAAAGTTATATTACGTTGTGTGAGGAAGTAAGGATAAAATTTATTTTTTTATTAGGTACTGACTTAAAATAGCGTAACGAAAGCACCACAAGATAGTCAGATCTTGGTGAAAAATATAACGGATAGAAAAAGGTCATGATTTTATATATTCTCAGAATAATCGTTTTTCCAACACTCGCCGCCACTAGCACCACAATAATAAGTCGCCCCAATGTTGTTGAAGAAAAAATTAATAAAGAAAAAACCAAAAAAACAAGAAACTTCGCAGGAGAAAGGTGTGAAAAGGCAACCATACAAAGGGAGAGCGGTTTGTAAGAAAAGAGCGGTGTCCGAATTGTCCCTGATTGTCGCACATAAAGTGTTCAAGCTGCTGCCAGCCAATAAAATCACGCATTAAGAGTTAAGCAAGTGAAAAGCGACACCCTAGCAGAAGAGAAATTATAAATAAAGAGTAATAGGAGAAGAGAAAGCCCATGGCGGGCGAGTGTGAAAGAAGGAAAAGCTGAAGAAACAGCAAGCAAGATAAACACTGTATGTAAGTTTCAAGCAGCCAAGAGAGAGCAGGAGGCTACCGCCCAGATCACGCGGTCGAGAAGGGAATAGACTGCAAAGATCCGAAAGCGAAAAGAGAGTTTACAGGAAGCAAGAGAAGAAGAAGGGGAGAAAGCAAAAAGCCCACCAGTCAGCCAAAGAGATAGAAAATAGGAAGAAGAAGAAGAGAAATAAGTAGTACAAAAATGAAAACATCACTCCAGGTAAGGGAGCCGCATTGGGCGAAATTAAAAGGAGAAACAGCAATGGGAGTAGGGCGGAAAGGATGGCAGCACGCGGGGCAGAAGGAAACCGGCAAGAGAAGGGGAAAGGGAAGGCACCGACCAGATGCGCGCAATCATAAAGAGATGGGAGCGTGTTTAGATGAAAAGATAAAAAAATCGGAGGATATTGTTTCGTGCACTCCCGGGGAATAGTCGAAGATCCGGCGTACCGTTCCGCATATAAGAATCAAGAAGAGGAACCAGAAAAGACAAAAAAAGGCTAAGAAATTTCCTATTTTTCAAAGTAAGAGACGACTACATATTTCGCAATTTGCAGCACAATGTCCACACAACTCGAGTACTAAAACGATAAACAATTGCTTACCGTCAAGTCGTTCTTCGCCCGGCAACGGAGAAATGAATACCGCAGATTATCGGCAGCAACAAAGTTTATTCACCAAGATCCTCCACGAATATTCAGGAAAACGTTTTAAGCATCCAGTTTTCACCACAGTCTCACACATAGTATAATCCAAACTTTCAGGTGGATCCTTCGCCAACTGCTCTTTCAATTTTCAATTCAATGAAAAAAGCTAAAGTAGAATTTTAAACATTTATAATCAGTTTAGTGTGTTAAAGGAATTTAGAGTAAGATCAATTAATAATTTGCATTTAAATTTTAACTTTTCGCGATTCGGTTAGTGCCGCTAATACTCAAGAAGAGTATTACGAAAACCCTTCACTAAAGAACCCCTACACCCGAAAAATTTTTATTTTTTTCAAATTAGACAAAGAACAGTTATTTCCCTTCACCAGCTGTGAAGAGGGTGAAGTAGAGAGTATAAGGTAAATTAATAAAATCTTAATTAATATAGAAACTCCAAGAGGTTATTTTGCAGAACAAGACTAAATTTCAAGATTATAAGGTAGCCGCCAATTCAGAGTTATACAATTGATACAGTTTATAAATTATAATATATTTTTTTAATTATAAACTACCTAATCAAAGACGTTTTTTTGTTCTCGTTGTGATTAGAATAACCTCCCCTCACAGTCATCATGATCTACCACAGTTCAATATCAGGATTCTTCTTACTTTTACAAGCTAGTCGCCATTTTGAAAGCCTTCTACCGGAAGTTATACTTTTTAAACACAGCCAATCAGAGCACCACTCTTTCTCTAGGATATTGTTCTTAAACCAATCATAGCCTTCTCGTTGATGACAATAGGAGCGAACTCAGCCTCATTCTTAACAAAGTAGACACGCATCTCTTTACATTTGCTTTCGTTCAATAGGCTTCTTTCGATATATTAAAATTCAGCTTGGTAGCGAGGCCTAGAGGACACAAACAAAAGAAATGAATAAACATGCTTGTAAAATGTCTTTTGTTTGTGTCCTGTAGGCCTCGCTAGCAAGCTGAATTTTAATATATCGAAAGGAGCTCGAGCCTATTGAAACTTGTTCTCATCGGACTTGGCGACCAGACCGTTCACCCAGTCCTGAGTCGTACTTGCTTAGTTGTTGGCCACAGACTCGGCGATGGTTGTGTCGTCCAGCCACGTACTTCGATATTTCTGAATCGCTGTTGTTAACGTCATCAATCTTTAAAATGAACAACCAACAATGGGCCCCAAAAATCCTTGAGACATTTGGTTGAAATTAATACTAAATTAACATTCCCGTTTTTCCACCTTAAATCTTGTGCAGTTTGTGAACCACTCCCCCTCCCCCTTTTCGATGTTGTACACAAACGAGGCAAGTCTTTCAGATAGCAAATCCAACATTGTTTTTGGGAGGGAGGGGGTGATATCGAAGGGGTGAGGGGTAAAATTTGTCGAAGGTACTCAAAAAGTGCCAAGTGTCTCGAACTTTTGGCGCCTATTGAAGGTCAAACTTGGTCCCTTGTAAAAATATATATATATATATATAAAACAGGGCGTATTTAGAGAATAAGCCCGGCCTCCGAAAGTGTCTGTTTCATCTTGGGATGGAGAGACGTTCGTTGATGTCAATGTAGGTTTGTATGAAGCAAATCGAGTAACTGAGATAACTATATAGATAGCTCAGCGAGTCCGTTGCAGTAAGTAGTGTTTGCCGACAACCTAGGAGTAAAACTACTTCTCTTGTATGGGAGAGCTAGTCGATAGCATCAGAAATTTCCAAGTTAGCGAGCCAATTTAATGTACTGTACTAATCGTGTTACTGAAATAGGTATTTGGCGCCGTTTGCCTGTTATTATAAGTGTTGGTATTTGCAACAAAAAGTAACTGTAACCTATACAAGGTACGTCTAACAGAAGCCTTTTACAAGATATTATGAAGTATATACGTGGGTTACGATTGATTTTACGTACAGTGCATATATTTATTGTCATTATTATTTCAAGGGAAAAACCCCGTTTGCTCGTTAAGTAGTTTAAGGTAGCTATCTAGGAGTGACATTACCTCCCCTTGCTTTTTGAGGAGAACAGTGTGAGTAATTACGGTGCTGATTACCTGTCTTTTATATCCTGCTCATGCTATACGCACTGAAATGTTGTTTGAACATGTTTATAAGTGATTTGTTATACGTCAGTGTTGCGGCACTTTTCAGGTATAAGATTATTTACTTACGCTACCGCTTCATTTAAGTTGACAACATCGAAATTAACATCCTACTCATCCACATCCTACATCCTACTGCCTACTTGGCTTAATATTATTTTAAAGTTTTAACCTTATTTCATTCAGCACTAATGCATAAGTGAGTGCTTCCCTCGTGTGATTGCAAATGATTAATTAAATATTTCGTTATAAGTGAACACTACTCTTCTTGAAAATGGTTTTAGTTAGCAGTTTGCCATTTTAACTTGCAACAGCGAGCCCCTTCAAATACACAAAGACGGATTCAAGTCTATTAATATGTGCATGTATAAAAAACGCTAACTAAGATTATCAAAACTGCCTTGAAGAAGGAGCAATCACAGCAAGCAAAAAAAACAATCATTTTGAAACTAAAACAGACGAAAAACGATCTAGTTTTATTCCAGTTCCTCGTCGAAAACCTTTTCTATAATATAAATTCAAGGCTGCGTGTGGGCAAGGTTTATTTTATGCAGGCGCTGCATTTAAGAAAATCGCTTCTTTGCACCAAAAAGGGGAAAAAGAAAAAAAGTTTAAAATACAACTATGGCTATTAAAAAAGACACCAGTTGCCTGAAACATAGGCGCCTAAAGCGCCCCAAGAGAATCACGAGTTTAAATTAAGATATAGGCCCACTATGAATTGGTGGAATGAATCCAGGATTTTTTTTTGCCTAAATTACTGCATCGACAACAGCCCAGTTGGATTTAGAATATATAGACAAACATTGCTGTCACTTTGCAACATGAGTTCTAATAGTAACTTGCATCGAAAACTAAAAGACCTACCGCTGTGTGTTGCTCGGCGAATAAGTTAAAGCGTAGAATGCCGGTGATCATGTAATAAAAGCAAACCTGACTTGCCGCAGTTTTTAAGACTACAGTTCAAATTGTGAATAAATTGAACACCTACCGTCATCTAATGATTTGTGTACAGAAAAAAAAAAGATGAACTGATACCGAAATTTACTTCCTAACTCGATTTTAGGAAACAATCATCAACAATTTCTACTCTAATAAATGATAATAAGAATTCGTTTAGAGCAGACTTGGCAATTTTTCTTTCGATTAGGAATAGAAAAATATGTTTTTCAAATACTTTAGTGTTGCTGTCAAGGTCCAAAGTTAATTAATTAGAAGACCATTCGGAAATGAACAAAGTATTCTTGAATTTTATTGGATCAAGCACTAATTGCATCATAGGTGCTAAATTTCTCTCCTCTAGTTGAGAAAGTCATGTTTGGAATAATCTCGAACTCCCACGAAACAAATATAAAAAGGAAATTTAACTACACCGCCCTATCTATGCGCAAATGATGATATTATATTCAAACAAGATAAATAGTGAGCCCGTCTCCATTCACGAATTTATTAACAAACTACCTTTTATCTTTAATCAGGTTAAAATATTTATTAAACAGTATTCAACTGAAAAGATTCCTCTCTCCGCACACTATAGTATTGTATAGATTATTTCGCTAGCGATAATAGTTAAAAATAAAGGAACTCATGTACATAATAACGTATTGTCACCTGAACACTGTATGCTATGTATGATGTTCTTTATTCTGTATGCTACCAGCCTTTATTTATGTATTTTTTTGTTTGCTTGTGTCTTTTGTATCAACAAGGATGTTAAAAACCATTGGTGCTAGATGTCACTGAGTTCAAATTGGACATCAACAAAGTTTAATTCTCTTATTTACTTCCATCGAATTAATGATATAATATAATTATAAGTTTTCCTCACCGCTCACTTTAAATGTCAGACCTCACCAAATAAAACCGCAATGCTAAAGTAGAGTTCAGTTAAGATCTCGAAAACGTTGCGAACAGAATCAATGGAAAGCGTACTTGGTTTTTCACATTAATTTCAGAGTGTCATCTCCACTGACAGAGAGTGTCAAGTATAATTAAAGAGCGACATTCTGAGTTGATATGCAATCATGTAATTTTTTTTTCTTGCGACATTTCAGTGACATTTAATCAGGGTCTATTAAGTTTTAATATGGATGTAATCATTTAGGCATGAACTTTATTTTCTTCAAGAATGAGATTACTTATTTTATTTTGCCGAAGTTTGACTTGAGGACGATTTAAGGTTATTAAAGAAATTAAACAATTTAGGCAAACTTCCCATTTTAATTTGCTTCGTGAAGTCGGCAAAATTTAAAAAATAAGGAATTCCTCGATTATTGATTAATTAAAATCTACGTTTTCTCTACCGACTGACTGGAACTTCGTTCGTCAGTGATAATAGCCTGAATTTAAGGCGAGCTTGTTTCCTTTTTTGACATTGTTATTGTTGCTTACTGTTTTTCACACATATCAGCATGACATTGACAAGTATGAAACCGAAAATAGTATATAAAGAAAAGAAAGAGAAAGAAAGCAGTATCGTATATATCTTATTAAACACTCCCCTCAGGTCTTTTCAGGGATAATTTACAACACTCATTTTTAAACCGTATATTTTCCTGTCCGTGCAAACCATTTTAAGTGAATATTGATCCTAAGCCTTTTTTACCGTATGGAATTAGAGCTAATTATCTCTGATCTTATGAATCGCATGGCTTTAAAAACTAAACTTCCTTTAAAGAAAAACGCACTCTTAATCCCGGTTATGTCTTAGCAATAAGACAATGACTAATAGGGAATTTTGAAAAGAAAGAAATAAGTAAACATACAATTGTACGCCCGTAATCAATGCTGAAAACATTGAAAGCCCGGCCCGTGACCTTGAGATCCGGTGAGGCCTTTTATAGCCTTTACCACTCAGTATCTTCATTGCTGATCAGAACAAGCAATTCAATTTCAAACGAGGTCTTCATCGTTTATTTGGTCCAAAAATAAATTGCGCGCAAGGTCTTAATTTTTAAACAAAATTAGAGCCAATATTTAATCATACGAAAACTTGCGGCAAAATGAAACGCGTTTCTTTTATTTGCTAAGCAATTGAGTGTCCTTTTGTTGCAATGAAACAAATCTTCATTTTCTTTTCTTCTTTTCAATATGTCTTGCGCAACTGTAAATAACAGAGCCCTCAATATTTAGGCCAAACCTTTGGTTGAGTAGTGCTGTCGAGTTAGAAGAATCTAAATTGGATACACTTAAAATAACCTTGAAACTGTCGTTTTTAGCGAGCTTCGATTCGAGGCATGACTCCGTCCAATGACAGAGAAGTAAAAAAATGCATTTATCTAGTCCTCAAAAGGGCCTTAACGATAATCAAATAGTAGCAAAAACTAAACTTACAAAAAAAAATGAACGAAAACAAAGCATGGCGCATACTTACAAAATCGTTTGAGTATGATTCGTTGCCTTCCCCAGTAAAATATCACAAAAGACGGAATCGTTTGAGAGACAGGAAGTGAAACTTTCTTCCGTGATCAAAAGAAGTGAGCAATTTCTCGAATGTTTACATACAAAGGAGAAATTTATGAAACTTATTCAAAATCTAAGGAGCTTGATCGGAGCAAAAAATCCAATATTATAGATACCTTGTGTAAATATATACGTTAATTTATTCGGACTAAGCCAAGGAAAACCTAGTAAAAAATAATAACCACTGTCAGGTGTATCAATAATTTGATTTATAAATAGTCCAGTCGACACCTTTCTTTGAATTTTAATTGGTGCATACAAAAAGCCTACTTAGTAAGCCCTTTGATTAAGGACGGAGATGTTTCGGATGTTATTTTAAAAGGCTTTAAATTTATAAATCAGCTTGATAAAATAATACTTAAACGTTAGCCTGCTGGACTCATACATTGCGCGCCTGTTATTGCTTTTATAAACAAACAATACTTACATATTTCATATGAATCTAGTAAATGGCCCAGCTCGCCACGAGTCTCTTGTAGCTCAGTGTGCGGCCACGTGACGGTGATAAGCAACACGTGCAATCTTATTTAAAGGAACCATGTCACGGATTTTAACAGATTTTTGAACAGCCAAAATTTATAGTTGTGTCGTAGAAAACTTAAAAATAATGGTCCATTTTTTTTAACATTTGCTATTTTAGAGCACGAAAACTGTTTTAAAGCGCGTTTGGCTGGGCATGGCTCGGATGGAAATGGATTGCAATTTGAGAAAAACGTTTGCCAACGTTTTCAAGTTGTTTCCGCGCGCCTTAAAAAAAAATCGATATTTATAGCCGAAGTTTGATTTCTATCCCCAAATAAAGGTTATATCTTCAGTTAAATGTTCAAGTATATTGTTTTTCATGGGTAACGTTCACTTAGCTTGCCTACTACTTGTTTCACAACAGTTAAGACCAAAAATCTGCGAAATCCCCGTGACATAGTCCCTTTAACCCTAGCTCACCAAATGTCACCCAACAGTTTTTACAGGAAAATTAATGTGCTCACAGAAATGACCGCCTCGTTCAAAAGCTTCATGTGTAGATCAAAGAAGTGCAATTAATTTTATGCCGTAACAAATTCCGATGGCTATTCTCATTCCGATTTAGGAATTACAGAATACACGAAATATCAATTCCCAAAAGAACGTATATTCTGAAAACGGAACATCAGTGACGGAGGTGACCTGAGAACTATGATCTGAGCACGCGCGAGTTGCGGACGACCTGGTTGGCCGGACGCGTTTGATTTCCGGCCAAAACTACCAAAAGAATGCATATTCTGCCTATTCCGAGTAAACCGTATTTCATTCATTCCGTTCATTCTGCTATCGGGAGCAGAATAAACGGAATAGTATTCCGTTCATTCCGAAAAGGAAATAGGTTCCAAAAGAACGCATTCCTATTCCGGGATAGTTCCAAGAGAGTGTGCCCTAAGATGTCTTTCTTTCGGATGGAGACTTTTCAAGACTGGCATAGCCAAATGTGGCTTCAGGCTAGCGCTAAACTCCAAGGGGAATCCACAGCCTGAAGCGACTAGGAGTAGTCCCACATCCCTGAATGCATGGGATACACTGCAGGTAGCCGCGAAGTTGCCTTGACAATACGGCGATGTAACCAATTCAGTGTACTCCTGGGAGGCGAGAGGCAACGGCTAATTATAACCATTGGGTCGTCCAACAACATCAATTAGAGCCATGTTTTAATATCAAGTCTGCAGTTATGAAAGCCACTGCTCCCTCCTCTTCACTCCTCCCCCACCCCCCGGCCACTTGCCCCCTTTTCTGCGCAATTAAGGGCCAACCTTACTTCCCCCACCCCTCCCTCCTCTTCTCCCCCCCCCCCCCCATTTTAAGCACCTATGGACCAGCTATACTAACAATTGTTTTGGCTTCATGTTTTACTTTTATTACATTAAATAATGTCTGATATTGTAATTATCCGTGAACAAAACAGAAGAAAAAATGGTTACATTTTCGTCCGGAAATATATACATTTAATCGGCCTTTACTTTTCCGTCCCAGTTAACAGTGACGCTGCCATGCATACATACATACATACATACATGAACTAGAATTATACTCGAATTACAGAGTAGCCTAATATCTTCGAGAACATAAATAGTATGAAAACGAAAAAAAGGGCGGGGGAATCTATTAACATTAAAAATCTATTTACATCTTTTTAAAATATACCACCATATATGAAAGGAGATCCATTTCAGGAGTCTTCTAAAACCAGTTAATGACATGAACAGTGAAAGACAATTATTATGATAACAATTAACTTGTGTTCCAATTTTTATAGGGGAAAGGGGTAGGGCATAATGTATCAAAATCGAAAACTTTCACCAGTTCTGAAGAGAATTGTAGGTAGGAGACATAACAGTTAGTCTTCACTGGACTCAGATAGTGCTTAGACAGAGTTAATTTTGTGCGTCACTTTCAAAACTTTTCATTGGGTAAACTCGAGTAACACGTCTTCGGCAACATATTAAAGCCCGTAGATGTGTTCTAAACTGGGCGCTTTGAAAGCTATAAACAATGGGATTAACACAAGAGTTGAACACAACAAGAGCAAACGCCACTCCATGATGAATGGCCTCTAAAGTGAAAACGTGAAGAAATCCAAGGAAGTAGATCATTAGTTCAGGGCCCCAGCACAAGATATAAACAATCGTCACAGCTATGACCATTTTCGTCAGGCGACGTCTATAGCGTAGCAATGCCTTCTGGGTAGCTTCCGTGGTTTTGTCTTTCGTGAACCAAAGGCGATAAATTATTCTGTAGTACAATAATCCCATGATTCCAACGGGTATTATGCCTGCCACAAACCCCCACCCTACAGTATAGATCTTTGCGTAGATCGCATTCGGCCATTGGTGTCCACACATCTGGGATTCTGTGATGTAAGTAGTTATGAAGAAACCAGGACTGGCCCAAATCAGGGCTAAGGACCAACTGACAAAAACGAAAACCCTGAGCTTATCATTGGTAAGCTTGCCGCGGTGTCGATGAGGAACAATGACTGCATAGTAACGCTCAATGCTGATACCAACCAGATTGAAAATGGAACAAACCGCACCAACCCAGCCAAGGGTTCCACCCGTAACGAACTTGCAAAGAAAACTTGCTGTGAAAGAATCAACACGAGAAATCGTCGGCTCCGTGAGAAATTGTATGGTGGCGAAAACGGCGACCGTCATGTCCGAGGTTGCCAGGTTCACGAGCAGGTAGTTGATTGGTCTGTGCATGGACTTGTTTAGTAGAACAACAAGTATGACCATTGTATTACCAACCAGGTTAATAGCTATCAGTAATGAGTAGGTCAGCGTCAAGCCAAAGTACAGTGTATTCTCCATCTTGGTTTTCCCTAGTAAATAAAGTAAATCGATAGATTAGATAGTAGAATAATAATTATGGGTTTGCAAGCAGGAAATCAGAATTGGAAAGCTAAAACTAATGTTAGGTTAACACATGATTTCTAGTATAATTTGGAATTAATGAAAACGCACAAGTATATTCGCGAGTTCAATTAGTAGTTTGAAAAAATGACAAGTGCTATTATAGAAAAATCATGTGCCATTTACAGCAAGGGACTGTTTAAAAACCCTTTACAATAATTACGTAAAGAACTGGGAGCGAGCCTTATAAAATTGTTCTGAATTCCTACTAGTAGTTTCCATAAAAATTCGCAAACCTTCCGATAGTGTTGGAAACGTTTTGGCGGGACAACGGAAGTCATCGGCTGATCTTCTGCATCTTTTGTTATCTTCGGACATATTCGAGTGATCTTCGGACACTTCATACATCTTCGGCTTACCAGTGCTTCGGAAAGCTTCGGGTTAACTTAGGCTATTTTCAGGTCGAGTGACCATATGCATATTATTGCACTTGTCCCGAACCGAGACAAAAAGTTTCGGTTTTTGCATTAATTTCCCCCTTAAAATCGATGTGCGAATGAATACTTGCACTCCAGTTAGTCTCAATACCGCGCCTGTTAGCCTGTACGTTTATATACGGTGAGCTTTGAATGGTAATGACTTTATTTTGCCTTTGGGTAAATTTGATTATTCTGACCCTATCTTGCTTCAATGTAATTTTGCTGTTGTTTGCATTGGCTTCAAAAACATTGAACAAGACACATCCTCAGTTTGAAAGTCTTAGGCATTTGTTGCACACCGCTTGAAAAGAGTCCTACCAAATCTCGTACGAAATAAACCTTATAATAACAGGCGCTTTGAATAAAGGCTCATGGACTTAAATTAAGCGGAGTTGAAGACCTGCGGCGTTTACTTAGAGTTATCAGGTGGTACAGATGAAACAACAAACTGAATAAACAACAGGACAAAACATAGCCTCAATCTTCATAAACAAAAATCAGTTTTATGGTTTCCATTTAGCCTACTTGCTTGTAAATCATATTGAAAAAAAAAAAACCTAAACTCATTTTGGCTATCGATACAAGCCCACGTAGGGCCGTGACAAGACCTTAGCCTGCAGAACTAACCCCGCAAAAAATAAACCGCCTGTTCTGCAGGCTACCAGACCTTTGCCATAGACGAGGCAAGATCTTGCTGTGGGTTCCGGGGGCATGCGCCCCAGCAAGATTTGAAATCTAGAAGCCATGAATCTCTTTCAGAGACTTTTTTATTGGGTATTCCTTGAGAAAAATCAATCTTGTTCAACTGGAGACTAGTTTTTTCCAACAAAATACATTTTAGAAATAATAAAGATGGTATTTTTTATATATCATTTAAATTGATTTATGAGTATGGGGTTATGCGTGATTCGTGATTTGAGCAAAAAATTGCGAGTGACACGTGAACGCAGCTTAAAACATATTTTGTTTTTCATTTTTGGTAAAACATTTAGACGGCCTTGACTACCCACGTTCAAATCTTCTCATAAATTTATTCAATTCCTCAATAAAACGAGTTCCTTATACAAAGTGTATTTTTCACTCAGGGGAAGCTTAAAAACAATTTTTCATTACACAGTTTAAACAGTTTTTTGTTTTGTTTTGTTCTTCGACTCGTTTCTTTTAAATTTTTTTTTTTTAGTATGAAATTAATCAAGGATTTTCGGTTTTGTATTATTCCTATAGCATTTGTCTTCAGCTTTGTCAGCCAACTGCCTACGGTAGAACGTGTTCATGACAAATAAAGTCACAAATCACGTTTTACGGAAGCGTCGATGAAGGTAATTACGGAGCCATTATCGGTTACCGCAAACAACATTTATGCCGCTTTTTCGATAAAAGTTTGTCTCTCTTTTATAAAAGAACGTCTAATTTTCGACTGAGGCTGAACGTTTTTTTTATTTTCTTGAAGATTTTAGCCTACAAATATTCTTAAAATGTTCTTGTTTTTTTTTATCGTAAACCTGGTATTGCAGTAAATTTATTCCTAATCGATATGTACATGTTCACCTCATCAATGAGTGATGACAATGTTGGTTTCAGGTTAGAATTGAATAAAAATTTATTCCTTTAGTACATATATATTTTTCACTCACAACAAATAGGAAAAAATATAATTCGTTCTTTAGCAAATTTCAGCCTTGGGCACGTTCTTGCGATTTTCTTAAATTTTGGCCTTTTTCAGCCTCGACATTCTTATAAAAAGGCTCTTAATTTAAAATAAAATGTGCTCTTAAAATTATGTTCTTTGGCAAATGAATAAATCGAAGAATCTTATTTTAAGCTTTGTGTGGAGCAACGTCGGGAGACCAAAATTAATCACATTAAGGTAAAAAAAATTGAATACGATGGCTAATGCTCTTTTTAGTTATAAAAGAATCGTTTTTTAAAAAAAAGAGAAGATAAATAATTAAATACTTTAAGACTTACGTTTGATCGATGTCAGGTTTGAAGCTATTCAGGTTTTAGAGGAACTGAAGAACGCTAAATCTGAACCGCGGCTCACATACAATGCCGATCATCGCTAAACGCCGACGCCGAGCACCTGGCGTAAGATCCCAGGGGGGGGGGGGGGGTTCTCCGGCTTGTAAATGACGGGGATGTTCGAATGGAGGCAAAACTCAGGACCAAAAAAAATGCCTTAGTCTTCCAACATTACCCAAAAAAATCCCTGGACCAAAAATAGCCCCCCACAAAATCTCTTGTCAAATTACCCCTAAATTGCCAGGAGGGGCAATAATATAACACAACGGAAAATCAAGCCGGAGTACCCCCCTGGGCGTAAGATAGAATCGCACCAACACTTTTTGGAATACTCGTGATATGTTTACATCCAAAAAATAATTCTAATTAAATGTAATAAATATAATGAAACAGTAACTATATTTTAAGATAAAAGCAATATAGTCCTGTGAAAAAAAAATTGACGATCGTGATGGCTGTAGTCAAGAAGAAAGTTCTTCAATCTGGCTTATACGTATCATGGTTAATTCCTGGTTAATGGGAAAAGCTATAATCGGCTAACTTAACAACGGTGTCAAAGATTGTAAACAAATTGTTATTCTAAAAAAAGGTAGCTTAAAACCAAGTAAATTAAACAAGGGTATCACATGGCTTTATGAAGAAAAAACAACTTTTATCTTTTCCGAGCATAAATCTTTAAATTTATGTTTCGTTGATTTATGTAACCGTTTAACATCCGCCGTGTTAATCTGATCGAAAAAGGAGAAAAAAGACCTGTATTTGGATTTTACTCAAAGATTAAGTACAGAAACAATACATTTATGCTTCGAAAACCTTAAGTCTGCGTGAAAAGAACCAACTGATTTAAATATAGTGAAATTGGCTTCAGACTCGAGAAAGCGTTTTTAAATTTAAACATTTCACACCAATTTAATAATGATACTGTCTACGCGTGATTTGAGCAAAAAATAGAGAGGGACACGTGAACGCATGCTGCTCAAATCTGGCCGTGATCCGTGAATTGCCAGTCCAGTGACGCGTGATCTTTCCTTTTTTAGGACCGTAATTCGTCATTCAAGCTAAAAAATTTTTAAAAATTATTTTTTGGTTTTTAAATTTATTTTTATGTTTTGGGGGGTTTAATTTTTATTTTTTCGGATTTTTTTTAAATTGGGACGGTTTTTGGTGTTTTTAGTTTTTTTTTTTAAAAAATTTTAAAGGGGGGGGAAAAGGTTGGGGTGTCCGTTAAGAGAGAGTTGACTGTACCTTCTTTTTGCAAGGTGCTAAAGGGGTTATGCGTGACGCGTGATTTGAGAAAAAAATAGCGCGTGAAACGTGAACGCGGCTCACGTGAATCTGGCCGTGATCAACGCGATCCGTGAATTGCCAGTCCAGTATGACGCGTGATCTGCTAATTTTTAGGACCGCGATCCGTCATTCATATTAAAAAAGTTCTCATAAATCAGTTTACGGTAGCAAAATATACTGAAATGGGCTGCAGATCGAGAGAGCGTTCAAATTTTAACATTTCAGACCAATTAATGATACTTTTTTTTGCAAGGTGGTAAAGGAATTATGCGTGACGCGTGCACATGATTTGAGCAAAAAAGGCGAGTGACACGTAAACACAGCTCAAATGTGACCGTGCTCAACGTGATCCGTGAATTGCCAGTCCTGTATGACTCGAGATCTGCTAATTTTTAGGACCGCGATGCGTCATTCATGCTGAAAACGAACTCAGAAATCAATTTCCGTTAACCGTTGTGGCACAAACTACACGAATTGAGTTTTGCATGTACGAGGGGTGCGACCTTTAAAGGTTTCAAATGTCGTTATGACTTGGCGTGACGAATCATCTGGTGTTACTCGAAAACTTTAGCAATGTTAATACGCTATACCGAAAGAACACACGGACCCATTGGGCCCCAGGGGTCGCGGGGTGGGGGGAGGGGGGGGGGGGGGTTAAATTGACTGATGCACTGAAATACAAGACATGGAACCTGCTCCTCTCCTGAACTTTCGCCTTCGTCGTCTTTCACCTTGGCCACCACGCACAAAATCGTAAAGGCGATAACAACCAAAGACGATAGCCAACATTTCTTTCTTTCAAGGCAGTAGGTTTGTGAAAACTATCCAGGTTTAAACATCTGACGCCATGTAAAAGCATCTAGTCGATATACACTCTTTCTATTTTATAGGAATATAGTTTATGAGGTCTTATGAGAATATATAGGCTGAATTTTGCGAATTTTTAAGAATATTTCAAAAATAAACTCGAGGCTGAGATTTTGAAAAAAATATAACTTTGAGTTGCACATTTGTAAATAAAATACAAAAATACAATTAAATATTTCTTTAGTTGAAACAAAATCAGATATTTTCATTTAGGTGACTGTATCTCTGTGAGGAGTGCCTTTTTAAGCCAAAACGGCGAATTGTCGCCTGACGCGACATAGGATTGCTGGCTGCAACGAAAAGCGATGAAACACATGTAATACATGCTAAAACGGAAATGTCATAAATGTCAAACAATATTATCTAAAAATGTTCATACGAATATTTTCAGCCTAAAATCGGCAGAAAAATAAAAATATTCAGCCTGGGTCGGAAAAACAATATTCTTTATAGAAAATAAAAAGAGTGTATAAGCGCCGCCGAGCAAGACCAAAGTTCATGACAGATTCAGTTCCAATGTGCACGCGTGCGGTCACGCATACCTTCCTAACGTGACAATGATGTTTGTTTTTTTTTTTTTTTTTTTTTTGTTTTTTTAACAAGACCTGCTACTGAGCATGCTTTCTCCAAGTGAATACGTTTTCAGTGAAGTAGCAACACCATAAACGTTGTCATCACAAGACTATGAGAACGAAACAAAGATCATTTTAGCATTACGATGGGGTGTAAGATGGCAACATTGCCTAAACATACTAACACTGATGAGCAGGCAACCTCGTTCCCACTTATAATCGGCCAAGGGAAAAGCCCTGGGAACGAGATTGTGATGAGCAGGCTACTCCAGGTCCTACTTATACTGTTGAGCAGGTTACTCCAGTGCCTGCTCATAATGATGAGCAGGCTACTCCAAGGCCTGCTTATTCTAATAAGCAGGCTACTCCAGTGCCTGTTAATACTGATGAGCAGGATACTCAAGTGCCTGTTAATACTGATGAGCAGGATACTCCAGGTAGAGAAGTTTGCAGTGAAGTCTTTATGCCGAAAGACACACTCGATCAGCCATGCGACGTTGTTTTGATAGTGGAAGATGGCAAAGAATTCAAAGCTCACCGACAAGTTCTTTCAGAAGCAAGTCCTTTTTTCGAAAAGCTGCTGAATAGCGACATGAAAGAGTCAAAAGAGGGAATAGTTCGATTGGAGACGTTTTCCGAGTCTGTTGTGGGAAATACACTGGAGTTTATCTACACCGGTAATGTTCAGATATTGACTGAAGACAATGCCCGAGATCTGATCGTCATGGCCGATTATTTATTTCTTGAAAACTTAAAAACTCTCGCTGAGGGAGTTTTAACACAGAAGTTAAACGCTTCAAATTGCATTTCTATTTACTACTTTTCCGAAAGATATCAGTGCACAGAACTTTTCTCCAACACCAAAAAATTCATCCTGGCCAATTTCAGCGCCGTATACGTAGCCAGCCGCCAAGAAATTCTGAATATGTCAAGAAAAGAAGTCCATATGTGGATTTCAAGTGATGAAATTAATTTAACCGCCGAAGAAGATGTGTTCAACATCATTCTAGCATGGATTAATCATGATAAACCTAAGCGAAAGAAATACTTCCCCGAGTTATTTCGACAAGTTCGACTGGTTTATGTATCGCTTGACTTTCTATGCAGTAATATCGTGACAAATGACCTTGTGAATGACAATGAGGACTGTTTGGCTCTTGTGGAGAAAGCTATGAGGTTGATTGAGTCTAGAAACCACGACAATCTCCCAGTCACTCCTAGAAAGTACCTTTTGGTCCCCGTTATAGTAGCCTGTATGCCAAAAAAGGGTAAAAATATCCAGTGTTATTTTCCTCGTGAGGATCAGTGGTGCACTTTAGGCAAGATGGCATTTTCTTTAGATGACAGAGAGCATAGCGATCTTATCCCTTGTCATGGTAAAATATACGGTATGAGGCCTTTAAGATATGAAGGCGAAGGTGAATTTGTACTTCCACGCCAAATGGCGAGTTTCGATCCAAACACCAACAATTGGATGTCATTACCATTCAAAGAAGACAGAGTCTTGAAGCAAATATTTGTTGCGAATGAAAATGAAATGTACGCTTTGGTACGTGAACCACGTAAATACGACCCACCTGCATACAGATCATTATGGAAAGTGGAGATCAATCTCGTCAACGAAAAACATGTTTCCTTTATCACGAAGTACAAACCGGAATCAAACTCATGGGAAGACATCTCATCATTTGATCACATGGATTTAAGGGAAAATGTTTGCATTGTAGCCAAGGGAAATTTAATTTACTTCATAGGCGGCGAAGAAGTCTGTGATACGACAGCGTATCCAACAACGTACCGCTACATTACTGATGTTGAGAGGTATGATCTTCGCAAAAACCAGTGGGACAAAATAGCTGACATTCAAATGGCAAGGAGTTCTAGCTGTGCTACTGGTGCTGCGGCGAATGGAAAAATTTTCATTGCTGGTGGCGCTAGAAATTTCTTATGCCAATGCGAAGTGTTCACTGAAACAACAAATGAATGGCAGTTTATTTCATCAACAGATGTTTTCCATCCTATAACCGCAAGGGAGCCCAAACTGCTGTCAATTGACGACAGGCTGTATGTTGTTTTTAAAGTGCTAAACGTAAACGTTCGTGAAGGAAAAATTCGAAAGCGGATAAAGGTCAAATGCTATGACCCTGACAAAAATGAATGGAAGCAGAAAACTGAAATACCTATCAACGACATGGATGATTTTTATACCTATTGTTCAACAAAAATCTTCAAAGGATTCCTCGATAATGAACCAAAGAAAGAGGAGATCCAGAGGCGGGAAATGTCATCTCCTTCCGCCCAATCCTCGCTCGACTCTGCCTTTAGCACCCTTAAATGTTTCCTGGACACCCACCTCACAAAGGTCGCATCTGAATGAAGATACTAGCAATCAGCGACCACTTTCAGTGAGCTGAGTCCTAGTATTGATATGAGGAGAAAATTAATATGCTGTCCAGTGTGTTACGGACTGGCCTGGTAATTCACCGTGAACTTTATACTTTGTGTGAGGCGTTGTAGCCTAACGGTTTTTGCATTGCAGTAAGTGTCCCAAATTCTAGGCTCGACCCTGGCTAAGATTAGTCGGCCTATTTCGTTTGCAGACGTTTAAGCCCACGATCCTTATACTGTGTACCCTGGATTTTTTTCTCAAACTTGACAGAGACTGGAACCCAGGGTCTGGAACCCAGGATATAGACTGCGTTGCAACAGAATGAATTGATACCAACAAATTAAATTGTCTCGTTAGTCTATAATAACTCCTGATGCTATCGACTAGCTCCCCATACATGGGAAGTAATATTACTCCTAGGTTGTCGCGGCATACTACTCGACGGACTCGCGGCGCCAACTATATAGTTATTTCAGTTACTAGATTTGCTTCATCCAAACCATATATTGACACGTTCCGATCCCACTAACTTTAAGCTATGTTCAAACTAGGCCGAAATATGATTAGTCTGATCACGAATGACACACGTTTCGTTATGAAAAGTGTTCACATCAGGCAGTGCATTGCGCGAATCATGGTTGAAACATGATTATTCTGAACATGATTGAAACAACCTCACGAGGTAGTTTCAATCACGGATCAGACGAAATGCGTTAAAAATGGCGGACATGCGGAGAGGAGGCGAATCTCTAAAAGCTCCAAACTTAGACCTAATACGAGACCAAATGTCTTTTTAAAATATGTGCTGACGAAGCGATACACGTGAATTATCGGCGATTGGTAGAAAGCAGATTATTTGGGAGAATATCGCCACGAAAGTTAACGACGGCGGATACTAGCGCACAGCATCGCAATGCAAAACCAAATTTCACAAACAATTCTCCTTGTATCGAAGCTAGCGCAAATTCTGACTATACTGTCTCCTTGCTAAACGCTTGCCGTCTTCCTCCGAAGAGCTTGAATTAATGGAAATTTCATGGTAATTCAGAGCTACATTTTTCTGTTAAATTGTACAAGATTTATGCAAGTACCTTAAAACCGCATGAATTACACACCAGGCATGAAACGTGTTTGAAACTGACACCTAATTAAATGTGAACAATGCAATAACAAGCATGTTTAGGTGAAACATATTTCGTTTAAACATGTTTATTCTAAACATGTTTCGGATTTAATGTGAACACAGCTTAAGAAACGTTCGGAGGCAGGGCTTGTTCTGTTGCTACACCTTGATTTATAGTTGTTTTTTTTTTTGTATTTTGATATTTTTATTTAGTATTGGAAGTTTCTTACATCTTACAAAGAAAAAAAAGACACAATTACTTACATACACATACAAAAAAAAAAAAAAATTCTACGCGCATTTTGATTGGTTCTTACTTATGATCTATTAGAGTACAGACACATGGATGACGTCACGCGGTTGTGTGACTCGCCCGCGTGATCAGAGTTCATAACCTCATAAAGGTTAGTTTTTTCATTGACTTTCAATTGACCATTTTTCTGTTTATTCAATCGGATTAACAATGCTTCGTGTTAACGAAAACTTAATAGTGAAATCAAAACAACTTAGCTCATCGGTACGGCAGCATTACTCACACAGAAGTGTGCTGAAGTCTTGTGTTATTATATAAAACAAATAGATTTCATTTTGCCGTGCGTCTGTTCAGTAATAGGGGGGGGGGGGGGGACAGGGGGGTCTGAACCTCCCGCCTCCCGCACCTTTTACTCCCGCTTCCCGTACCTTTTACTCCCGCCTCCCATTCCTTTTACTCCTGCCTCCCGGCCCTTTCCGTAGCTGTTCTCTCCTGTTTGTTCCATGTCTATTGCGAAATATAATGAAATGTTACGAAATTTCACTCGTTTTCTCCCGGTTCCCGCCACCTTAAGAAACCCGCTTCCCGCCCTCTCTCCTCCCGCTTCCCGCCCCTTTTCTCCCGGGCTCCCGCCCCCCTGTCCCCCCCCAATAATAGATCACAGAAGACGTCAAAATGTGGTATGAACATCAGTGACCCACTCGGCTAGCGCCTCGTGGGCCACTTCTCTGTTCATACCACATTTTGACGTCATCTGTAATCTATTACTGAACAGACGCACGGCAAAATGAAATCTATTTGTTAAATATACAATATACAATATACAATCAAGAATTGCTCCGGACTGAATGCCTCAAGGGGCACTCTGTCCAGCCAGTTCATGACGGCGAAGACGCTTCACAGTAGTATAAAAATTTGATAAATTTTCTTCACAGTCATTTCCCCCATACAGTATATTTTTTTAATGGAAAGGAGTAGACCTTAGTCACGTTGCCGACATGTTTGTTATCTGGTTATAATGCAAATTCGGTTCGAGAGTTTTGAGGGGGCACACAGGCTAACTATATGACAAATTTCAGCAGTTTAGAGGGTTTCGTATTATGTCAGTGATAATTCTTTCCATGCCATGCTTACTTTTCAGTCCTGCAGTAGAAATATATTCTACGTTTTACAGGATTTCGTTGCCTTCATTAAAGGAAATCGACTTGCATTGCGCGGTTAACAAGTCAAGCTGCCGCACATCAAACCAATCTTAACGAGGATATAGATGGCTCACTATCTTTGGCTGAGTAATATGCATATAATAATATGCATTAAAACATGAAAGCCATCATGGCGATTATTATGAAATATGTTTTATTTGAACGCTGCCAAAGTTCGACCCGTGATCTCTTTTTGCGGAATCTGCGTCCGAAACCAACGCCACCACTTTAACAGACGTCTATTGTGAATCCACGCTTCTAAACCACTGCAAGCAATCTCTTGTCATTTTTTTTTAATAATAAGAAGTATCTTTATTGCCATTTTAACATTGTACAAATGTTACAGTGTAAGAAAATAAAAAGGCAAAAAAAAAAGAGCAGACGTAAGTTACAATTAAGTTATATAGTTTACAATTAGTTACAATTTACATAGGAAAATAAAGGTACAGGTAAATAGGAAAATAAAGTACATGAAAAAATATAAATAAATTAATAAATAAATAAATAGATTTAAAAAACATAAAAAATAAATAAACAAGGAAATAAGCTTACATAAAGTCTTTCCACTTTAATTCGAAATTGTTAATAGTTTTATTTCTAACTGCAATTTGTTGTAGATTATCCAATCTGTTTTTTAGAAAAGGAGGAAAGCTGTCAAAAGGTACATCATCGCAGTCTTGGGTCGTGCAAAAGATATAATACTTAGCTACAAGTGATATGTAATTTAAAATATCTTTTGTTTGTATGGCGTTGTCATGCCAGCCGTAAAGGATATCGCGTTCTGAGAGAGTAATTGTCTTTTGTTGTTTTTCGGTCCACCACTTTTGAAATGCAGTCCAGAAATTGGAAATTTTAGGACATCGGTAGAGTAGATGAGGCAATGTTTGCGGCTGAGTTTTACATAAATGACAAGTTTCAGAGTCGCATAAATTCATACGAAAAAGCGAATACCTGGTAGGAAGTATATTATGGACAATTTTATATTGATTTAAAGATTTGAAGCTTTGTTTCGATCGTAATTGCAAAAGGGAAGTTGTAAACATTTTTTAGGCTTTCTTTGGAGAAACCATACCGTAGAAGTCTTTGTTCAGCAGTTGGAGGTTGGAAGTAATGATCCATAATAGCTGCATAAACAGAACGAGTGTTGATAATATTGCGTACAGGGGATTCTTGCGACGCATTTTCGTTTTCAAATTGGTCTTTTGCTGCTTTGATTTCGCATCTCCAGCTTGGTGGAATTGCGTTTATTAGACCATAATAAGTTGTGAAAGGGATTTTCAGCTGAAAAGTTTGTTGAAATGTGGTAGGCGATAAGAAACTGAAATCATCATCAAGCAAGTCACTAATAAAGGTAATGCCATGCACTTTGGTGCCATTGTTTTAAATAGATCATGTGTTTGTTTATTAAGATGTTTATATTAAGATGTTTTTATTTATCTCTTGTCTTTTTATATTTTGCAAAGCAAAGAAATAGCGGCTGGACAGGTACCGTACAGTAGCCAGTCTCGAAAACAAACGACCCTCCGGTTATGTCCGAACGTAGCGCCACATACGCGGAAAATACATAAATCATCAGTTCTGACCGTGACTCAAATTTTCAGAACTAAATATAAATAATTTTGCCATTACGAACTGCAGCCTTATAAATTACAAATTGGTGATTATTTACACTGAGCATTCAAGTTAAGAACTGTTTCAAGGAAGAATTTTTCCCAAAAGAACATTCGATCATGCAGCCATGGTGGCAGAAAGTTTCCCTTTAAGTGAAACGCATTGATAGTTTTGCTTGACATAAACCAAATATAAATTGAAAGGACTTAATATGATAAATACTGCTTTCCCATTGGTAGCAAGACAATAACACGACAGCCGATACTTCAGGATTATTTATGACGCGCATCATGAGTCAGTAATCGAAGTCATAATCAAAACAACTATATTGGTCATTAGACGTTTACGTGACTGACACATTCGAGATAATCACTCGAAGCTATCTTCATTTATGTAGATGGTATAAGATAGAGAAGAACAACTCATTACCTATCGAGTAAAGATTGCATGGATTTTTTTAGCATGAGGAAATGAATTTAATTGACGCTGTTTCGTGCCTTTAATCTTCAAGGTTCAGTAACCCAGAGGTAATCAAACAACTGTGATTTCATGGTCCATTTCGCTGACTTCCTACTCGCGGTTTATTCATGTCCATAGGCGTACGGGCACCTTCGGACCTGGGAGGGCGGAGACCTTATTGCCCGAAAAAAAAAGGCTTGGGTTGAAAGCCGAATAAAGAAGAATATAAAATGGACAGCAAAACGTGCATTGAAATAGTCGTGTTCAAACCTTGCCTACCTGCTTAAAGAAAACAATAGTTCTTAAATTAATTTCGTGAAGTTGGCCGCGTTGCCCGAGGTGTCAATGCACTGAATCCTTTTTCTTTGGAAATATTTTATTTATTCGCTCTAGTTCAACAAAAATTAAAGTATAAGGGGACAGCCAATTTATATTGTTTATCCCCACTTGAAAGTTATACAAAAGCGTGTGAAACATTCAGGGAAGAATAGGTTAAAACATTTCGTTAAAAGTTTTGAGCTAGCCCTGAGAAAACAAAAACATCACGGCTGGATCCACCCTGCACAAACGCTCAAGCTATAGAAAAGCTGATTGCAACTGAATCAAACTGAGGGGCCACGCAGAATTTGGGAGAAAACTCGAACATTATTATAGCAACTTGCGAGAGGAAACGAAAGCAAATGAATGTGCAATTAGGACTTTTGAACCACAAAGTTCGGTATATTTTTAATACTTTTTCCGTTGATATAATTCATTTTGAACGTAATGTTGAGATTTGTCGGCTACTATTTTCCATTTTTTCTTTAGGCTCGTTGCCCGAATTCTAAGCATTTTGCCCGAAAAATTTTGGCACTGGGGGGGCTGCAGCCCCCCTCGCCCCCCCCGCCTCGTACGCCTATGTTCATGTCATTTCCGTTTACGCCTCTGTTAGTGGTAGCAACAACGTGAAGACTTCGTCCTCAGAAAACTGAGAACTAAAAAGAAATCATTTGGCATAAAGATGGCAGCTCCTCCTTGCACCTTTTCATAATTATGGTCATCTTTCGACAAGAAAAGAAGTTTCATTGGTCTTTTTGCTAAACGATGCGACTTTATTTTGACACTCGAAGAATATTATGTGTTCGTGTATTTTCCGCTCTCGGCTCTGAGCTGTGTGGTAGCAACGCCATCAGCGTTGTCATCACAAGACTTTGAGAACTAAACAAAGATCATTTTGGCATTAAGATGGCAGCCTTGCTTAAACCTGCTAACACTGCCGAGCGTGCTACTCCAACTAAAGAAGTTTCCAGTAAAGTCTTTATGCCGAAAGACACAATCGATCAGCCATGCGACGTTGTTTTGGTTGTCGAAGATGGCAACGAATTCAGAGCTCACAGACAAGTTCTTTCAGAGGCAAGTCCTTTCTTTGAAAAGCTACTGAACAGCGACATGAAAGAGTCTCAAGAGGGAATTGTTCGGCTGGAGATGTTTTCTGAGTCTGTTATGGGAAATACACTGGAGTTTATTTACACCGGTAATGATCAGATATTGACTGAAGACAATGCCCGAGACTTGATCGTTATTGCCGATTTTTTATTCCTTGAAAACTTAAAAACTCTTGCTGAGGGAGTTTTACTACAGAAATTGAACGCTTCAAATTGCATTTCTATTTTCTAATTTTCCGAAAGATACCAATTCCAAGAACTTGTTTATAAGACCAAAAATTTCATCCTTGCAAATTTCACTACCTTGTTCGAAGGCGACAGGAAAGAGGGTTTGAATATGTCGAGCAAACAAGTCCAAATGTGGATTTCAAGTGATCAAATAAATGTTACCGCCGAGGAAGATGTGTTCAAGATCATTCTAGCATGGATTGATCATGACAAAAGCAAGCGAAAGAAGTATTTCGCCGAGTTATTTCGTCAAGTTCGACTGGTTTATGTATCCCGTGAATTTCTATGCAGTAATATCGCGACAAATGACCTCGTGAATGACAATGAGGACTGTTTGGGTCTTGTGAAGGACGCTATGAGGTTGATTGAGTCTAAAGACTACGACAATCTTCCTGTCACCCCTAGAAAGTCGCTCACCACCGCTGTTTTAGTAGCCATTTGTCCATTAGAAGGTATTCAGTTTTATTTCCCTCAAGAGGATAGGTGGTATAGTTTTAAAGGTGAGAAGCCATTTTATTTCCGCAATAGCTATTTTGTGTCTTGTCATGGTAAAATCTATGGTAAGCAATTTGCATACTACAACGAAAAGCAGTTATGTGAACCCCGAATGGTGAGCTATAATCCGTACTCTAACAATTGGATGACATTACCTTACAAAGAGGACAGAGATTTCAAGCAAATATTTGTTGTAAATGATGATGAAATGTACGCTTTGGTTTCTGAACCGTGTGCTGAGTGCTGGAGATGTTATAAACGAAGTCAGGGCTGGATAACCCTCCCAGGGTCATACTCTGCTGAGACACAGGTAATTGTCTGTGACAAGGATCATCATGTTTCCTTCATCATAAAGTACAAACCAGAATCAAACTCATGGGAAGACATTTCAACATTTAGCCATTTGAATTTAAGGCACAACTTTTGCATTGTAGGCAAAGACAATGTCATTTATTTCATTGGCGGCGCAGAATGGAGTGGCACAGGGTACACGTACCTTGCTGATGTTGATAGGTATGATCTTCGCAAAAACCAGTGGGACAAAGTAGCTGACATTCAAATGGCAAGGAGCTGTGCTACCGGTGCTGTGGCGAACGGAAAAATTTTCATTGCTGGTGGAGTTAATCGAATGGAAAGGCTGCAGTGTGAAATGTTCAAAGAAACAACAAATGAGTGGCTTTATATTAGAAAATTTGGCTCAAGTTCCGATAGGATTTCCAAACTCCTGTCCGTTGATGACAGGCTGTATGCTCTGGCCAAACATACCATGTTTGACAGGGAAGTACAGCTCTCAGATCCATTTTTGAAACAAATAGTTTGCTTTGACCCTGACAAATATCTCTGGAATCGAAAAATTGAAATACCTGCTAACATGGATTGGGTAAATAACGCTTGTTCAATGAGGATTTTCAAAGGATTCCTCGATGATGAAGAAAAGAAAGAGGACACACGAGAAAGTTCTGTGCAATCTTCGCACGACTTGTCATCATCGCCCCTACAAGACAATAGAGAGCAAGCCTGTCTAAAGGAGAGAAGGCAATGCAAATGCTTCATCTTTTGACTAAGCTGGTAGCCTGCTGGGAATCCTTATGCATTTCTTGGATACCAGCCATGCAAAGGTCGCATCCGAGATGAAGACACTAACAATCAGCGACCACTTTCAGTGAGCTGAGTTCTAATATTGATATGAGGACAAATCAGATACTGCCCAGTGTGTTATTAACTAGCGGGGTAATTCACAGCTGTGAATTACAATCAGGCTCTACGTATCATCAGGGTCCCAAAGGGGTTTAGGGCTCCAGGGCTCCGGGCTAAAAAAT
The DNA here is from genome assembly GCF_052425735.1 of Oculina patagonica. Classification (NCBI taxonomy): domain Eukaryota; kingdom Metazoa; phylum Cnidaria; class Anthozoa; order Scleractinia; family Oculinidae; genus Oculina; species Oculina patagonica. The sequence goes on from NC_135769.1 coordinate 26,223,512, forward strand.
GCAGGGCTCCAGGGCTCCAAGACGAAAATGTCAGGGCTCCAGGGCTCCATATCATCTGCTTTAGGGCTCCGGGCTCCACTCCAGTCTACATGCAATTTTGATATATTAAAATTCTTTTGCAGCGCTAAATCAAATCGAAAAGGGCTAGAAAGCAGGTCAAGGACAATAACATTGTTTTGGTTTAAATTTTCGTGTCATTTAAAAGACGCTAAAATATGTGTTGGAAACAAAATTGTTCGTTTCTGCAAACTGTAATAAACATGATTAGACACTCCAGACAATCCACACCCTAAAGTCAGAATGGTAAAGGGTCATGAATCAGATGAGCAGTAAACAATATAATCTATTAACGACTGGGTACGTAATGAAATTATCAATCTTCATCAATAATTATTTGTATCTTTAAAGTGATCTGTCAAGTTTTAGAATAATGATACAGTTTGCTTTAACTGATACCTGCGAGCAAGCTGCTAAATGGAACGTCCGGACACTATAAAATTGTTTTTATCGCGTTCACTACAATTACAAAGTTTTCATGAAATCTTCAAATAAGTTGTTGCATATCATTATAAACTTAAGATAATTGGGATTTGCGTATACTTGTACTGTCCTCTCTTGAGATTCCATTTTTTTAATGCCAGTTAACACGCACAAACAAACACGAAAAAGCAGTAAACAAGAATTAATGGAATCTGGGAACTCAAATGATCAAATTTCAAAACGCTGGGCTCTGGCTTCGCGAAAGATTTCTTTGGGCTCCGGCCTCCACAGCCAAAAAAAGATCAGGGCTCCAGTCGGTGAAATGATCGGGCTCCGGGCTCCAAAGCAGAAATTCCAGGGCTCCATTGCTCCAGGGACCCCCCCCCCCTTTGAGACCCTGTATCATGGCTACTTCCTGGTTATTGTAAAAGCTATAAGCAACTAACTAAGTAATGGTGTGAAAAATGGTAAAAAACTATTATTCTATAAACGTAGCTTAAAACAAAGCAAATTAAAAAAGACTATCACATGGCTATATGAAGAAAAAAACTTTGATCTTTTCCGAAAATAAATCTATAAATTTATGCTCGATGATCAGTACGTAACTGTTTGAAAACCGCCGTGTTAATATTGAAAAAGGAGAAAAAGAGACCTGTCTTTGAATTTGACTCAAAGATTACCACCGTTTGCATTGATACGGCGACGCCAGAAATCAAAACACCGGCGGAAACGTTTCCAAGATTCGCGTCGCGTATCAATGCAAACGGTGGTCAGAATAGAAACAATACCTTCATGCTTCGAAAAATGTCTTACCTTATTAATCTTCATGGTTATGGTCAGCAGGGGACGTAAAAGAAACGCACACACTTGTTGTAAGGGACGGACCACTGGAAATAACCTGAGGTGGGGGGGGGGTGGGGTGGGGGTGACTTTAAAGGGCAAAGTTTGGAAAGAAATAAGGTAAAGAAAAAAATTAAAAATACTTAATTTTACCTTAGTACTTTAATTTCACAGCAACAGCTGTTTGATATTTATCTACGGTAATGTTGTAAATGTGTCGCAATCCCGTCTTTTTAACAAAGTTCCTACTTAAACCTTTCCTTCGGAGTTTTGAGTGCTATGTACGTCTTAATGTACATTATTGTCCATTAAAGTGTATATGACACGAAATCTTTTATTGGCTTTTTTCTTTCGTTGATATGCTTAGATAAAGGATTCATAATTAAAATTTGTCCAAAAATTTTTTTCCGTCACTTTTTGCCTCCGAAATGTCGCACTCTCAGCCATCTTGAAAATTCATCAAACAAGTAGACGTCACAAAGGTGAGGTGACGAACCCATTTGGCCGCGCGCCGCTATGACAAAAGGTACGTCACGTCACCTTTGTGACGTGTACTTGTTTGATGAATTTTAAAGATGGCTGAGAGTGCGACATTTCGGAGGCAAAAAATGACGGAAAAATTTTTTTTGGACAAATTTTAACTATCAATCCTTTATTTAAGCATATCAACAAAAGAAAATAGCCAATAAAAGATTTCGTGTCATAAACACTTTAAGGCAGGGGTAAATGTGAATTTGAGTGAAATTTGAGGAGGTTTAAAGAAAGGAAAGGAGAGAGAAAATTGTTTTTGAAAGACCACCAGACAGTTGACCCCCACGCAAGAGTACTCCAGGTTGTCAGGGGGGGGGGGGGGGGGGGGCTAACTGGTGTCCGTCTACCAATTTTAAACTTCAAATTCTAATTTTAAATTCACACTAAATCTCCAATATTTCTTATTTCTCTAAATTTTACTAATCCTTTGAGAAAAATTATCTCCGTCCAAATATCCCAAAACGTCACAAAACACCGCTAAACATAGATTTGTGAAATGAGCAGAGGGTTTTTGGATTGCTTGAAACGCTAACGAGATATTCGCATTAAACGGTGGAAAACGGCTTTCACGTGAACCCTCGCTTTAAGGAACCGTTTACTTTTTATGGGGTAGGGTGGGTTGGTGGGATTTGAAGCGGGGCGCAGGCAAGAACATTTGGCTTCAAAGGGGGTCATGCGAAAAATTCTGCTGTGTAAGGGGGTGTGGGTCATTGTATGATGGCATCTATAAATAGTCCACAACTTCTATCAGAATGCCTAAAATAGTGTTTCTGAGGTTCTGAAAATTATTTTTCCCAGGGGGCATGCATACAGACCCCCATAATTTGCTCTGGTCCGGGCGAACACATCAACTCAACCCTATCAACTATTTTTTTTTTTTTTGCAAACACAGTTGACCCACACTAACAATCGCGTCCTTTCAATAAACAGTAAATCAAAAGCACTAGCAGTATTATTATTATAACTTAAAAATACAGTTTGTTTGATATTCTGAAGTTCAGCTTGATAAGTTTTAGTTGCCATCTTTTTCGGGGGGGGGGGGGGGGGGTCATATTAATTTTTTTGGATATTGTAGGGGGACCAGGGTAAAAATTTCCGATCAGGAAATTACAATTAACAGTAACTATCTATCAAATCCCTTCAGCCCCAGCCCTCCTCCCCCACTCCCCCTCCCTCTTTGCGTTAATCTCAGATGCGCTGACAAAAAAATCTGTATCTGTAGGCGAACAAAAAATTCGTACAAAGCTCAAACCCACCCTCCCCCCTCCCCACCCTTCCAGTGCGAAATAGTGTTTAAGAGGAAATCCGCCAGGACTTCGAGTAGTTATTGGACAAAATTATGTACCAAAACTATTTACACCTGATTGCAAGCTTTTGTGTTACTGCTTTAAATATCTTATCGAAAGAAATCTTTTCTAACAACACCACACATCGAAAACACATTTTGAAGTTCCGCTGAATTCCACTGAATCGCTTAAAAGATGTAAGCTTTTGCCCATAGCTTGTGAACTTTAAATATCATTTTCTCAGACTCTGATAAGAAATTGTTGTACCAGAATTATTTTCACCTTATTGCAAACTTTTTTGTTACTGCTTCAAATATCTTATCAAAAGAAATCTTTTCTAACAACACCACACATCGAAAACACATTTTGAAGTTCCGCTGAATTCCACTGAATCGCTTAAGACGAATTTACAAAATGGCTACACGTGAGATTTTGCGCATACCTTGTGAACTTTGAAATTCATTTTCTCAGACTCTGATAAGAAATTGTTGTTGGCGTTATCACGGATAATTACTTACATCTTTACCTTTTATTAAGGGTAGGAAATAACGCAATAGGATTTAAATTATTCTGGAAATTGATTTTTGTCCAACTTTAATAAATATTACTCGACTTCCTAGTGGATTCCGTCTTAATTTATAATTTACCTAATAAAGTATTAAGTCCGATCAGAATACAGGAGGAGTTAGATGGGCCTGGCTACAGGAGCACGTGGTATGTTTGCGCCGTAAGGAGTATCAGGTGTCGAAGCAAGCAGTAGCGACATGCTTACAACTGATATGGACCTTGACCGGTGACCCTCTCTTGAGCTTCCGCCTTCGTCTTCTTTCACAATGGCCCTACAAATAATCGAGGGGGGGGGGGGGGCATTGCGCCCTATTAGAAGCCGCAAAACCGAACAAAAAAATCATCAAAAACCGCAGAAAATTTCAACCAAAACTGAAAACCGCACGCAGAAAATTCAAATTTACAAAGTCTAACCTTGACCTATTAACAAATAAAGTTTTTTTTTAAAAAAAAGTTTTCCTTATACATTTTGACATTTCTGTTCATTTACAAGCTAAATCAAACTATTCAAACTAGCATTTGGAACAGAAAACCAAATGGAAAAACCGAAAACCACAACAAATACCAAATCCGAGAAAGCGCTTGAATTTTTGCCGAAAACCGAAAACCAAATGCCATAAGAAGATCAAGCTACAATCCGCATAAAACACCAAAACCGAAAAACCGCAATTTTCCGGGGCGAAAACTGAGAAACCGATCTAAAAGAGTGAAAGCGTTCACAACCAAAACAAGAGCCAACATTTCTTTCTCTGATGACACTACGTTTGTGAAAACTATCCAGGGTTTTAAAACCTGTCAGATGTTAAAACATCTTACGCCATGTAAAAGTAGAGACAAACTTTACTCCCGAGTTGGGATTTCGAGTTGGATTTCGAGTTGGGATTTCGAGTTGGATTTTTGAGTTGGATTTTCGAGTTAGGATTTCGAGTTGGATTTTTGAGTAAGGATTTTCGAGTCAGGATGAAACGAAATCACCGAAACAAGCAAAAATTTACAGTTGATTTCAGTTTTCTTTGGCCGCCTACTTTGCGAAGTTCGTTGGGAAATTGTAAACTTCGATACGAAGTTGTCAATTTCGTTGCGAGTTTGCGAATCAAATTGCGAACAGTCGATACAAAGTTCCCAACTTCGGCTCGATTAAACTTCACAAGTTTGCTAGCTGAGGAGAAACAAGAAATACTGCATGGCGATCTGAACTCGATAATTTTAAAGGAAACAAGGTAACAGTGTCAATATCCTAGCGACTCTTGCAGCTCAACTTTGAAAAAATAAACCAACATCAATAGAAACCTTGCATTGTTTTAAACTGGTGCATATTTTAAAAAATCTTCTGTAATTATGTTATTAAAAAGGATTTTGCTACGCTAAACTGTTGGAAACCAATGTCATAAAAATAAAATATAAAAACATATAAAAGGTTCAAAACATTTGATGTTCAGCGAGCCGTAAACATGTTGTCTTGACAAATTTTCCCTGTCGCGTCGCGTCGGCTTCGATTAAAATCAATTTTACATAAGGATGGGTAAACCATCCAGTTTCATACGGCTTACAAAGGCAGAAGACTTGAAATTGAAGATTATGCCCCACACAAATCGTGAAATGTGTATTTTCATGCGGAAAATCTAAAATTTGACCAAATTTTTGCATGCAAAAAATTTATTAACCTCGTAAAAGTATCTTGTCGATATTGTAATGTTAGGCTAGCGCCTTAGGGTACCCCCCTAGAGAACTATTTAGTCACGTGACCCGTTGATGGTGCAATACCATGTGTTCAGTTGTAGATTCGAGTTGTTGTGATTAAACAAAGTTATAACGCTGAGTTTATCGGAGAATTTATGGCGTTACAATATATTAGTGTCTTACGAACAAGACCAAAGTTCATGACATGTGCACGCGTGCGGTCACGCATACCTTCCTAACGTGAAAATGAGCATGTTTGGCATTGAAGAATTTACAGTGACGTCTTCGACTTTACCAGAGACCTTACAGGAACTTCTTGAAAGGAGTACTGAGAACTTGATTAACAGTGAAACTGAGAGACTACAGGAGTTGTTGTACAATTACCAACATGTGTTCTCTCTCTCAGATGGGGATTTGGGCACCACACATCTGGCACAGCACAGAATTGAAACAGGCAATGTGCCCCCAATCCGACAACAGCCTCGACGCACCTCTCCTTGGAAACATGATGAAATCAAACGACAAGTTGCTGACCTTCTGCAGAAAGGGAAGGTGAAAGAATCGTCAAGTCCTTGGTCCTCTCCGGTTGTGCTGGTCAGTAAAAAGGATGGTAGCCAAAGGCTGTGCGTCGACTACCGCCAATTAAATGCAGCAACTGTAAAGGATGCCTTTCCTTTGCCACGAGTTGACGATTCACTCGCTGCTTTAAGCGGCTCAAGATGGTTCTCCACACTAGATCTTGCTTCTGGCTACTGGCAAGTGGCCATGGATGCGAACACACAGGAACAGGCAGCATTTGTTATTCCAAGCGGGTTGTATGAGTGGAATGTCGTGCCATTTGGACTGTGCAATGCACCAAGTACATTTGCCAGATTGATGGAACTTGCGTTGAAGGGCCTTCATTGGAAGATCTGCTTGTTGATGATGTGATTGTTATGGGACGCACGTTTGAAGAAGAGTTAGAGCGGTTGAAGCAGGTGTTTGAGCGACTAGCGTGTGCAGGACTTAAGCTTAAGCCGAAGAAGTGTTTCCTCTTTCAGAAAAGGGTATCGTACCTTGGACATGTGGTCACAGAAGAAGGCATTACTGCAGACCCTGGAAAGGTGGAACAAGTTCGTACATGGCCCATTCCAGAGAACAGCACAGAGGTCAAAAGTTTCCTTGGACTCGCCTCGTATTACCGCCGGTTCATCCCTAATTTTGCAGCCGTAGCTCAACCACTGCATAAGCTAACAGAAGCTAAGACAGAGTTTGTTTGGACAGGACAATGTCAGCTGGCCTTCGACAGCCTAAAAGGTTTACTTACGTCCGATAGAGTCCTGGCCTATCCGACCAGAGAGGGGAAGTTTGTGTTAGACACCGACGCATCGGACCATGGAATTGGTGCAGTGTTATCGCAGCTTCAGGATGGGGTGGAGAAACCTATTGCGTTTGCGAGCCGGACATTGTCCAAGTCTGAAAGGAACTATTGTGTGACTCGTCGTGAGCTATTGGCAATTGTTGAATTTGTAAAGCAACATCGGCATTACTTACAGGGTGCAAGATTCTGCGTAAGAACTGACCATGCCCCTTTGCGTTCCGTCATTAGGGCAAAAGATCCTGAAGGACAACTGGCACGTTGGATTGAATTCTTAAGTACTTTTGACTTTGAGATCCAATATCGATCAGGACAGCAACACCAGAATGCTGATGTGCTCTCCCGTCGACCTTGTGATGACCGTTGTAAGTGGTGTGTAGGTTGGAAGTCACAGAAGCAAGTGACTTTTGTTCACGTGGGTGTTCAGACTGAGGTACATGCCCCAAACCAGGACAATGAACAGCCTGCAAACTGTGAGGGTCCTGTTGGTGATCGTTGTGGGACCGTAAAGTTAGAACCAACGTGGGCTTCCACCTTCTTGAGGGAGCAGCAGGAAGCAGATTCTGATCTCAAGGTCATTATTGGATGGAAGAAAGCCAGTGAAAGGAAACCATTGTGGGAGGATGTGTCACCTCAGAGTCGTGGGGTAAAGGCCTTGTGGGCACAATGGGACAGGCTGCTCTTCAGAAATGGTGTACTTTGTCGGAAATGGGAAAGTGACGCAGGAGATCAGACGACTAACCAGGTTGTTCTTCCAGAGAGTCTCCGAGAGACTGCTTTTGAAGCTCATCATAGTCACACGACAGCTAGTCATCGCGGTGTACGAAAGACCATGGGTACTCTTCAGTCTCGTTATTATTGGCCAGGACTTACTTCAGCAGTTCACTCACTGGTTACCAGGTGCCATGTCTGCGCTTCAAAGAAAACATGGGGAAAGAAACGTCGTGCTCCGTTGAAACAGTACGTGGTGGGAGCTCCCATGGAACGTATTGCGATTGACATTCTTGGCCCACTGCCAGAAACTCCACGGAAGAACAAGTTCATACTGGTGGTTAGTGATTATTTCACTAAATGGACTGAAAGCTACCCAATACCAAACCAGGAGGCCACTACTGTTGCTGAGAAGTTAGTGGACGAGTTCATTTGTCGCTTCGGTGTACCCCGTCAACTTCATAGCGACCAAGGGACTAACTTTGAATCGAAGGTGTTTGCTGAAATTTGCAAGCTGTTAGACATTGAGAAGACTCGCACCACTCCACTGCATCCCCAATCTGATGGGCAAGTGGAACGTTTTAACCGGACTCTTGTTGAAATGCTGCGTGGAAAGATTAACGAGGACCAAAAGGACTGGGATCTTCAGCTTCCAGCTTGCATGATGGCATATCGAGTTGCTGTACACGAGTCGACAGGGGTTTCGCCTAATCTGTTAATGCTGGGTCGAGAACTGGAAGTTCCCTTGGATGCCATAACAGAGGCACCTCCTGATGCGTCGCCGCTCAAGATGGACTATGCCCAGGCTGTTCAAAAGAGGTTGGCCAGTGCACATGATTTGGCTAGGCGACATTTGAACAAGGCAGCCATGCGCCAGAAGAGAAACTATGACAAACGACTTGCTGGAAGACCATTCAGTACTGGTGATTCTGTTTGGCTACACAATGTGAAGAGAAAGAGAGGGAGAAACCCTAAACTTGACTGTCCTTGGGAGGGACCTTACCTGGTGATATCAGTGCTATCAGATGTTGTTTACCGAATCCAGAAGAGCAAGAAGGCAAAGCCAAAGGTTGTTCACTCAGACCGATTAAAGCCTTACCTTGGGCCTCTACTGGAGGGATGGATTACAGAAAGGCAGACAGAGTTATCGAATCAGCAAGAGAAGAGTAAAGAAGCATCGGATGTTGATTCTCCGGTTTTTGTCGAAGATAGACAGTCAGCTCCAGTTAGTGATGGAGAGGGAGTTGAGCTTGTTGAAACGGAGTCAACGTTGGGAGGAGAGGAAACTGGTGCCACTCTGAGACCTGAGAATGATGATGCTACCCCGAGACCTCAGAGTGATTGCAATGGGGGTGATAACCGTGACCAGCCTGATGATGTGAGGGAACCCGAACCTCAAGTGGAATTGCCAATGGCTAGTGCAGATAACAGTAATCCAGAGGATTTCAGTCGTCAAACCGTGGAGCCAACTGGACAAGTTGTACCTGAGGCAGATTCCAGTGCTCATGGAAGACCCTCAAGACAGCGAAAGCCACCAAATTGGTACGGGACTTCGGTGGCTGGTTAACTGATTTTTCCAGTGATGACTAAGAACTGATAGACTTTATGAAACAGATAAAGCAAATTGACAAGTTCAGGTGTTTTAATGTTTGCCTGAGAACTGTGGACATTTGTCATGTTCATGAACAGTCGTTAGAGACTTTTAGTTTGTTGTGTTACATTCAAATTGGTTCAAAACACTCGGAAGTGACTTTCATAGTGGACACGCACTGCGACAGTGCTCATAGGGGGAGTGGTGTAATGTTAGGCTAGCGCCTTAGGGTACCCCCCTAGAGAACTATTTAGTCACGTGACCCGTTGATGGTGCAATACCATGTGTTCAGTTGTAGATTCGAGTTGTTGTGATTAAACAAAGTTATAACGCTGAGTTTATCGGAGAATTTATGGCGTTACAATATATTAGTGTCTTACGAACAAGACCAAAGTTCATGACATGTGCACGCGTGCGGTCACGCATACCTTCCTAACGTGAAAATGAGCATGTTTGGCATTGAAGAATTTACAGTGACGTCTTCATGCTATGAAAAGACGCACTCGATTAATCATGCCATGTTACTTTGGCGGTCGAAGAATATTTTCGTTCATCAGCGTGTTTTTTCGCACACAGCTCTGTGTAGTGTCAAAGGCCATGAACGTTCTAATCAAAAGACTTTGAGAGCAAAGATCATTTTGGCATAAAGATGGCAACTTTACTTAAACCTGCTACTGAGCATGCTTCTCCAAGTAAAGACGTTTTCAGTGAAGTCAGTGAATTCTTTATGCCCAAAGACACACTCGATCAGCCATGCGACGTTGTTTTGGTAGTCAAAGATGGCAAAAAATTCAAAGCTCACCGACAAGTTCTTTCAGAGGCAAGTCCTTTCTTCGAAAAGCTGCTGAACAATGACATGAAAGAGTCAAAAGAGGGAATAGTTCGGTTGGAGACGTTTTCCGAGTCCGTTGTGGGAAATACACTGACGTTTATTTACACCGGTAATGTTCATGTATTGACTGAAGACAATTCCCGAGATCTGATCGTTATGGCCGATTATTTATTTGTTGAAAACTTAAAAAATCTCGCTAAGGAAGTTTTAGTACAGAAGTTAAACACTTCAAATTGCATTTCTATTCACTACTTTTCCGAAAGATATCAGTGCACAGAACTTTTCTTCAACGCCACAAAATTCATCCTGGCCAATTTCAGCGTTGTATACGCAGCCAGCCAGGAAGAAATTCTGAATATGTCGAGTAAAGAAATCCAAATGTGGATTTCAAGTGATGAAATAAATGTTACCGTCGAAGAAGACGTGTTCAACATCATTCTAGCATGGATTGATCATGACAAACGTAAGCGAAAGAAATACTTTCCCGAGTTATTTCGTCAAGTTCGACTGGTTTATGTATCGCGTGACTTTCTATGCAGTAATATCTCAACAAATGACCTTGTGAATGACAATGAGGACCGTTTGGCTCTTGTGGAGGAAGCTATGAGGTTGATTGAGTCTAGAAACTACGACAATCTCCCAGTCACCCCCAGAAAGTGCCTTTTGGTCCCCGTTATAGTAGCCTGTAGCCCATACAAGGGTCATCCTATTCACTGTTATTTTCCTCGTGAGGATCGGTGTGGCACTTTAGGCGAGATGCCATTTCATTTCTTGAATAGCCATCTTATCCCTTGTCATGGTAAAATCTACGGTTTGAGGCCTGGATCCTCTTTCGACCGATGCCAAATGGCGAGTTTCGCTCCATACACTAACAATTGGATGCCATTACAATGCAAAGAAGACAGAATCTTGAAGCAAATATTTGTTGTGAATGAAAATGAAATGTACGCTTTGGTATCTGAAGCATGTGCGACGTGTCACACCACAAGACGTGTGCAACGTGTCACGGAGGAGGAGGGAGGGCAGTTTTTTTACGAATGGTCCTGCCGCAAGGAAAAACATATTTCCTTCATCACGAAGTACAAACCGGAATCAAACTCATGGGAAGACATTTCATCATTTGATCACATGCATTTAAGGGAAAATGTTTGCATTGTAGCCAAGGACAATTTTGTTTACTTTATTGGCGGTGCAGAATGTTGTTGTTGTGCAGAATGTTGTAATCGGGATTCACGATACAACTACCTGACTGATGTTGAGAGGTATGACCTTCGCAAAAACCAGTGGGACAAAGTAGCTGACATTCACATAGATGCAAGGAATCATATTACCAGTGCTGCGGCGCATGAAAAAATTTTCATTGCTGGCGGCCGTTTCTGTGAGGTGTTCATTGAAACAACAAATGAATGGCAGTTTGTTTCAACGCCTTATAGTTTTTATCCTCAATCGGAAAGAAAACTCCTGTCAATTGACGACAGGCTGTATATTCTGGCCAAAGTGGAAATCTTTAAAGTTCATGAAGGGAAAATTCAACACCGGATAGAGGTCAAGTGCTATGACCCTGACAAAAATGAATGGAGCCATAAAACTGAAATAAATGTCACCAAGGTGGATTTCTTTTATGACAATCGGACCTATTGTTCAATACACCTTTTCAAAGGATTCCTCAATAATGAACCAGAGAAAGAGGACAAGCGGGAAACGCCCATTCTTCGCGCAGCTTGTCTTCGTTGCGCTTACAAGCAGAGAATACAAAACAGGCGGAAATGACATTTCCTTCTGCCCAATCTTCGCGCGACTTGTCTTCGTTGGGCTTACAAGCAGAGAATACAAAACAGGCGGAAATAACATCTCCTTCCGCCCAATCTTCGCGCGACTTGTCTTCCTTGCGCTTACAAGCAGAAAATACAAAACAGGCGGAAATGGCATCTCCTTCCGCCCAATCTTCGCGCGACTTGAGCTTGTCTTCGTTGCGCTTACAAGCAGAGAATTCAAAACAGGCGGAAATGACATTTTCTCTCCATTCATCGCGCGACTTTTCTTCGTTGCGCTTTCAAGCAGAGAATACAAAAGAGGCATCTTTGAAGATGCGAAGGCAACCCAAATGCTGCAAATGCTTAATCTTGTGACTACACTGGTAGGCTACGAACAGGAATCCGTATGCATTCCTTGGATTCCCGCCATGCAAAGGCCGTGTCCGAGGTGCAGACACTGGCAACCAGCGACCACTTTTAGTAAGCTGCGTTCTAATATTGATATGAGGACAAATATGCTGTCCAGTGTGTTACGGACTGGCGTGGTAATTCACCATGAACTTTATACATTGTGTGTGTACCCTGGATTTTTTTCTAAAACTTGACAGAGACTGGAACCCATGGTCTGGAACCCAGGATATAGACTGCGTTCCAAGAGAATGAGTTGATAGAGACAAATTTAATTGTCACGTTAACCTGTAATTACTCCTGATGCTTTCGACTAGCTCCCCATCCAGGGGAGGTAATGTAACTCCTAGATAGGTGCATTATACTACAACGAGCAAACAGGTTTTTCCCTTGAAAATGAGAATGATAATATATATATGCACTGTACGTAACATCAATTGTAACTCACACAATACTTCATAATATCTTGTAAAACGGTTCTGTTAGACGTTCTTTGTATAGTTTACAGTTACTGTTTGTTGTAAGTACTAACACTAATAAAACATTTAATGAAAAAAAACGTAACGGGCAAACGGTGCCAACATACTTATTTCAGTAACACAATTAGTTACAACACATTACATTTTCTCGCTAACTTGTCAAAACTCCTGGTGCTATCGACTAGCTCCCCATACACGGGAAATAGTGTTGCTCCTAGGTTGTCGGCACATACTACTTACTCAACGGACTCGCGGAGCCAACTATACAGTTAACTGAGTTACTCGATTTGCTTCATCCAAACGATACACTGTCATGTTTAACGAACGTCTCTCCATCCAAGTTCCCACACAGACACTTTTAGAGGCATAGCTTATTCTGTAGCTACAGCCTGATTTATATTTGGAAAAAAAGTCCAGATAAAAAGTGACATTCCTTTACAAAAAAAACATTGCGTGTGTAAAAAAAATAGTTTGTTCACTTTTGATATTTTGTCGCCTTTTTGAATTTTGAATTTTAAGATTTTAACTTTCCTAATTTTTACAATTAATATAATAATACTTGTTAAGAGCATCGAGACTACAGTTTGATGCGTTTTTAAATTTTTTAACATACATTGATCATCCGCCCGGTTACAGGTGGTGAAGCCAGTAGAGTAGCCTGCGAGCAGGCTCACCGTTGGGTCAGATGCTCGAGCGAGTATTTCGAAAGATATCAGTGCACAAAACTTTTCTCCAACGCTACAAAATTCATCCTGGCCAATTTCAGCGCCGTATACGCAGCCAGCCGCGAAGAAATTCTGCAAATGTCGAGTAAAGAAATCCAAATGTGGATTTCAAGTGATGAAATTAATGTTACCGCCGAAGAAGACGTGTTCAACATCATTCTAGCATGGATTGATCATGACAAACGTAAGCGAAAGAAATATTTCGCCGAGTTATTTCGTCAAGTTCGACTGGTTTATGTATCGCATGACTTTCTATGCAGTATTAGTATAAATCTACTAGCGTTCTATCACGAATGCTGTTCTCTGATTGGCTACGCTACTCACTATCTATTCTGTTGTAGAAGGTGAGTAGCGAAACAGCGTGCGGTTGTCAACAGAATGGTCGCCGCTTTTTCGCTTTTAAATTGACCGTAGAGAAGGACTTGGATTATTTACTATTCCAGGCGATGTTGGAGAAGATAAAGACTGTACCGAAATATGTAATGAAGATTTTACACGGTAAGAAAAGCAATTAATCATTTACGCTTTTAAAAGCGGGCGAATCTATAATTTTATAACATTCAGAGAAGCGTTTCACCGAGACATTTTGTGGAAATAAAGTTTAAAATGTCTTTGCAAACTAACACAGTTTCATCGTCCCATCGAGGAGCAGTAAAAGAAAGGCTAAACAAATTCGACCTGCAAGTTTTTTTGTACATCAATAAGACTTAAATAAAACAACAAAATTGAAAGCGAATTCAAGGTTGCGGGCGACTCGTTCAACTTTTCATAAATTTCTTATCGTTCACGTTTCCTACATTTAAAACATCTTGACTTCCAAAGGGCCTTTGTAAGTCAGTCTATCTTTAAATTGTCATTTTACAATGAAAATCCGGCTTTTAGTTCAATTTCGAGCAAACGACGGTTTAAATAAATCGTGAATGAAATGCAAAGGCGCGCACAGAAGCTAAACAGTGCAATGTGGTTTCTTCCTTGCGAACAACTCGCTTAACTTTTTTTTAATCTTTTACGTTTTCGAATTTTAAAAAAACTTGACTTCCAAGGGCCCTTGTATGTCAGTACAGCTTTCAATCGTCATTTTACAATAAAAAACTTGGCTTTTCCTTCCGTTTCGGGCATATAACGGTTTCAATAAATCGTGAATGAAATGCAAACGCGCACACAGAAGCCAATGCAATGTGGTGCAGTTGTCAATTATCCGCGTGTTGTGTGACTTATTTACATCATTATTCAATAAAAACGAGAGCCTGTCTTGTTGATAAGTTTTGAACGTCTAGTAGATTTATACTAAAACAATTAGATTATTCGCTCTCGATTTCTATGTGTGGACTATCACACGTTATAGTTCACCACTAAATTTTCTCCGATTCTGATTGGTTTGAATTGAACACGTGACGCGATAGTGCCCGTCCGCCGGAGGGCACTATCAGCCCATAGTGCCCTCCCGTGAAAAATGCCCGGATCGATAGTGCCCGCCCGTGACTGTTTTTTGTAAACAAGCTGCCTGCAGACAAAAAAACCCAACCAAATTCACTGCTTTTAGTGGGTTTCTCGTCTGGTTTTGTTTCGTTTGTTAAATTTCGGTTTTCAATTGAGTTTTTTATCCTCAAAAGTAAAAATAATTCACGATGCTTGTTTTTGTATGTGCGCGCGGAAGAAAACTTAGTGGTGAACAATAAAGACAATAGAGCGTTTCTGTCTCGGAACTATCGGTCTGATAGTTGCCCCTTGGAAATTTGATGTTCTTAAAACTAGCATATTTGCCCTCGAAGCTTCGCTTCTCGGGCAAATATTTGTTTTAAGAACATCAAATTTCCGCGGGGCAACTATCAGCCGATAGTTCCTCGACAGGAACACTCTATTGTTAAATTAGCATAACCACACTGACCTACTATTGGTAATCGCACAATCTGATTGGCTACACAGGTTCCTACTATCGATCCGTAGACGGCTCTCGGAGCGCGCGCTTAATTTTCGCTTAATTTTATCAATCAAAACCTTCAATAAATCAATTCTAGCGATATTATGAGTTTAATAGATCGGTCAGTGGGTTATGCTAACACAATAAGACGGCTCGCTCTCGGTTTCTACCGGCCTTTGATAGTTGGCTCGGGGCTTTGCCCCTCGCCAACTATCAGCCGATAGAAACCTCGAGCTTGCCGTCTAATTGTTAAATAGAAATCTCGAGCTCATAATCTAATTGTTAAATATCGCGACAAATGACTTTGTGAATGACGATGAGGATTGTTTGGCTCTTGTACGAGTGGCGGACGCGGCTATGAGTTTAATGATTGAGTCTAAAAACTACGGCAATCTCCCACTCACCCCTAGAAAATGCCTTTGGGTCCCCGTTATAGTAGCCTGTAGCCCATACAAGGGTCATCCTATTCACTGTTATTTTCCTCGTGAGGATCGGTGTGGCACTTTAGGCGAGATGCCATTTCATTTCGTGAATAGCCATCTTATCCCTTGTCATGGTAAAATCTACGGTTTGAGGCCTGGATCCTCTTTCGACCGATGCCAAATGGCGAGTTTCGATCCATACACTAAATATTGGATGCCATTGCAATGCAAAGAAGACAGAGTCTTGAAGCAAATATTTGTTGTGAATGAAAATGAAATGTGCGCTTTGGTATCTGAACCATGTGCGTACCACGCAGTGAGAGAATGGACAGCGGCGAGAGATCTGTTTGATATAATGGTAGAGTTCTGCGACAAGGAAAAACATGTTTCCTTTATCACGAAGTACAAACCGGAATCAAACTCATGGGAAGAAATTTCATCTTTTGATCACATGAATTTAAGGGAAAATGTCTGCATTGTAGTCAAGGACAATTTTGTTTACTTTATTGGCGGTGCAGTATATCGTCACAGTGGTTGGGGTTCAAGATACAGCTACCTGACCGATGTTGAGAAGTATGATCTTTGCAAAAACCGGTGGGATAAAGTAGCTGACATTCACATAGATGCAAGGAATCATATAACCGGTGCTGCGGCCCATGAAAAAATTTTCATTGCTGACGGCCTTTTCTGTGAAGTGTTTATTGAAACAACAAATTTTGAATGACAAACGACTTTGAGAAAGGCTATCAGTAGAGCACAAATAACGTGCGAAGAAAGAACAAATGTCTCGCGGTTTTTTTTACTATACTCCGGAAGACCAGTTCACCTGTTGTCCTTGTATTCGTTTAGATCGCGTGAGGACGAGAAACACGGCCCCAGTTCATTTCAGGATTTCAAAACATAAAAACGTTGGATAATAAATCTCTTATTAATGTACCGCTGCACAGTTTTACTCTTTAGCTTGCTTACGACACACCCTACAGGCTCGTCCGGTTACTGCAGAAGGATCTAATATCTATTTCCTCGCCATCTCAAGACTATAGAGTCGCTGCCTTTCCTTTGCTTAGAAACTTTATCGTTCACACCCTAAGTAGTACCAAACCAGCTGAGCAACCTGGCCAGTAGCCAACTAGAGCAGCCGGTTTTTTCGGCTCGAAAAACCGGCCGCTCTCGCAGGCCACCGGGCCAGTGTGACATAAGGAGACTCCCTCAAGCCCTTTATCCACCATCTTGAAAATATGCATGTGTATGTGTCTATCGTCTAACAGTGATCCATGTTAAGTTGCATGGAAACAAAAACTGAGAGATTGTTCATCATGTGTCCCATCCCGGCCTCATCCCCAGCCAATGTACACCGCCTACCCCACCCTTCTCAAAACAAGGAAAAGGGGCCGGACTATCCCCCCATTTGCTTTTCAGGGTGGGAGGTGGAGAGATGGGGGAAAGATGAACGCGGCGAATTCAGGCCATATCATGGAAATCGCACCGCCCTTTCAGTCCCACACGACCACAGGATTACTCAAGAAATTTTTATACGGCGAAGCTTCACCCACGAGTCCAAACACTAACCCTTACAGAGATACTAGTTATGCAACGCTTTCGAGTGGTATACTACGGAATATCCTACGAGTCACTTGTATTTTCTCGGTATATACACTAGCCTTTAGGCGAGTGTGTATACGAAGATAATACAAGTGACAAGTGGGATATTCCATAGTATACCACGAGAAAGTGTTGTGTAACTATTTTCTACCATGCCCTAGAAAATACGCTTACTAAATTTCGACGAGAATAAGATCGCAGCGCACGATGGCAAGGTTAGGTTGAAAACTGTCGAATATACAACGGCTTTCCTTAACTCTGATTGGATGTATTTTTTATGGCATGGTATAAATAGTGGTATCCCTCTCACAAACCTACCGTAAAAAGACTGCACGATCCATTTTTTAATGATTTTTAACTTGAAGTACCCCCTCAATGCATTGTTTTTTACACTTAAAATATCAACGCTTTTTCGTAGACTGAGAGCACATTTGGAAGCCGTAAGAGAGAAAGATATTTGCCGGAAGCAAAAACAAATTTCTCTGGTAGAGCCCAGTAAAAATAAATATAATTTAAATCGTCCTTGGTTACTAGTTACCAGTAGATGACCGTAAGTGGCGGCCATCTTGAATAAATATAATCCTCCTCTCTTCATTCTATTTTCAGCAGCAAACCAGACAGATCGAACCCTCTGACCTTGCGTCGGAGCGGAAGTTGTGTATACATGACAAACATCAGGTGCTAGTTTATGGAAAGTGGCAGGTTGAATGGATAAAAACATTTCGGATACTTAGTTCATAGAGAAAGTACATTTAAAAATCACCTGATAGAAACATGCATATGGTCACGTTTTTCTATACATTATATTTTGCACCAGAGAATCTGGGAAACCTAATCTTGTGGATGCTAGGCCTTGCGTTATGACTCATCAGTTCATCTTTTAAAAGGCTCAAATGAAAGAGCATTCACCTAAATCAACCAGCCACAATAAACAGTTTATATATTTTTATTCCTAAATAAACCTTCACTCAATCTAGACGTGATGATGAACTTGATGATCGTGTGACCGATGAAACCTCAAGAATTTGTCCGGAATTCAATGCGCCAAGGGCCACTCTTTCGAGCCAATTCATAGGACTGACGTCCAAGATGCTTCACACTACAAATTTGATGAGTTATTTTCGCAGTTATTTGCATCATACGATATCTATTTTTACGGTACAGAATTTGAACGCTGCAAAATCGTCGCCACGTCATCACATTTTTGGAATCCGCGACCGAAACCCACAGTGCGAGATACGGGCTAAAAAAAGCCACTCCAACAGACGGCTGTGATAAACAGTTTAGCCCAAAACTTCCAAGTTTCAAGACTGCAAGCCATATATTGTTTTTTGCTAATATAGCAAAGGCAAGAAAGCGACTCAACAGGTAACATAAAGTGGCGACCCTCCGAATATGTCCTTAAGTAGCGACCACATACTCAGAAAGTACATAAATAACCAGTTCTGACTATGACTCAGCAGTACGTCAGAAAATTTTCAGAACTAAATATAAATAATGTTAGCATAACGAGCCGCAGTATCACAAATGTCTGATTATTCAGACCATATAAATCCAAGTAAAGACCTGTTTTAATAAAGAATTTTTCCCAAAAGAACATTCGATCATGCGGCAGTGGAAATTAAACAGAACGTTTCGCTTTTTCCTCACCCACACTCAAGGAAACGCATAGTTTCGCTTCCGAAAGAAAAATATCAATTGAAAGGAACAAAAATGCTCAATACTGCAACCAACCAACCAACAAAATAACTCGTCAGCAAACACTTCAAGATAATTTCTGACGCACATCATGAGTCAGCAATCGGAGTCATAATCAAAACAACTATATTGGTCCTCGTACATGGCAGCCTCGATCATTTGAACCATTCGATAAAATTCTAAGTTGGTTCATCCGTTTGTCTGTTTTCGGCAAAACCGCTCAGATGCCCGGGGGGATACTCCCTATAATGGCCTATACGGGGAGGCTCCGCCCGAAAGGGGGTACCTTTTTAAGGCTTCAGGTATATAAAAGGGTAGGGATTTCACGAGTTTAGGTATATGAAAGGGTATGGAAATCTGTCACTTAGGTATTTAAAAGGGCCTTTAATTAAAATATTTCGAACAGACGCAATTTATGGCTGTATTATTTTAATTTATTAAGCGCTACATGAAAATGACAAGAAAACGTTCTGTTTTAAGTCCACGCCACGTCTTTAAGGTATATGAAAGGGGTATCTTTTTTCAGTTAAAAGTATACGAAAGGGGTACTATTTCTGTCATAAATGGTATATAAAAGGGTAAGGGGTTAGAACTCGGGGCGGAGCCTCCCCGTATAAAACTTTTTTGAGTACCCCCCCCCCCCCCCGGGCTCAGATGCTGTAAAATAGTGAACAACTCATTACCTATCGAGTAAAGATTGGAATTTCTTTCAGGTCATGGATTTAATTTACGCTGTTTCGTGCCTTAAATTTAAGAAATTTTCAAGGTTCAGTTACCCAGAGGTAATCAATCAACTGGGATTTCATGGTTCATTTCTCCAACTTCCTACTCGCGGTTTATTCATGTGATTTCCGTTTACGCCACTGTTTGGTAGCAACAACATCATCAGAAAACTGAGGACTTAAAAGAAATCATTTAGCATCACGTTTTTTTCATAAAGATGGGAACCCTCTTTAAAGACACCTTTTCATGATTGTGAGCATCTTTCAACGAGTAAAGAATTTTCAGTTAAGTCCTCTTGCTTAAAGATGCGACGTTATTTTGGTAGTCGAAGAATATTATGTGTTCGTGTTTTTTCCGCTCTCGCCTCTGTGTGGTAGAAACGCCATGAACGTTGTCATCACAAGACTTTGAGAACTAAACAAAGATCATTTTGGCATTATGATCGCGAGCTTGCTTAAACCTGCAAACACTGCCGAGCATACTACTCCAAGTAAAGACGTTTCCAGTGAAGTCTTTATGCCGAAAGACACAATCGATCAGCCATTCGACGTTGTTTTGGTTGTCGAAGATGGAAACGAATTCAGAGCTCACAGACAAGTTCTTTCAGAGGCAAGTCCTTTCTTTGAAAAGCTGCTGAACAGCGACATGAAAGAGTCTCGAGAGGGAATTGTTCGGCTTGAAATGTTTTCTGAGTCTGTTATGGGTAATACACTGGAGTTTATCTACACCAGTAATGTTCAGATATTGACTGAAGACAATGCCCGAGACTTGATCGTTATTGCCGATTTTTTATTCCTTGAAAACTTAAAAACTCTTGCTGAGGGAGTTCTACTACAAAAATTGAACGCTTCAAATTGCATTTCTATTTTCTACTTTTCCGAAAGATATCAATCCCATGAACTTGTTTATAAGGCCAAAAAAATCATCCTTGCAAATTTCACTACTTTGTTCGCAGGCGACAGGAAAGAGGGTTTGAATATGTCGAGCAAACAAGTCCAAATGTGGATTTCAAGTGATGAAATAAATGTTGCCGCCGAAGAAGATGTGTTCACGATCATCCTAACATGGATTGATCATGACAATAGCAAGCGAAAGAAATATTTCGCCGAGTTATTTCGTGAAGTTCGACTGGTTTATGTATCGCTTGACTTTCTATGCAGTAATATCGCGACAAATGACCTTGTGAATGACAATGAAGACTGTTTGGCTCTTGTGGAGAAAGCTATGAGGTTGATTGAGTCTGGCAACTACCACAATCTCCCGGTCGCACCTAGAAAGTGGCTTGATGTCCCAGTTATCGTAGCCTGTAGTCAATTGAAGGGTCGTCCTATTCAGTGTTATTTTCTTCGAGAGGATCGGTGGTACGATTTAGGTAAGATGCCATCTGATTTCTTCCATAGCTATCTTGCCCCTTGTCATGGTAAGATCTACGCTTTACAGACTGCCTCTCCTAACCGAGAATGCCGAATGGTAAGTTTCAGTCCATATACTAACAATTGGACGTTATTACCATGCATAGAAGACAGAGACGTAAAGCAAATATTTGTTGCAAATGAAAATGAAATGTATGCTTTAGTAACTGAACCATATAAGTACCATGGAATGCGATCGAGCATGCGCCGCCCTCTCGACAAAGAGATAGAATTCTGTGGCAAGGAGAAACATATTTCATTTATCACGAAGTACAAACCGGAATCAAACTCATGGGAAGACATTTCTTCTTTTGATCACATGAATTTAAGGGAAAATGTTTGCATTGTAGCCAATGACAGTTCTATCTACTTTATTGGTGGCGAAGAAAAGAGTGGCACAGATTTCAAATTCCTCACTGATGTTGAGAGGTATGATCTTCGAAAAAACCAATGGGACAAAGTAGCTGACATTCAAATTGCAAGGAGCTGGGCTACTGGTGCTGCGGCGAACGGAAAAATTGTCATTGCTGGTGGAGTTTATGACATGGGAAGGAGCGCAACAGGGTTGCGATGTGAAGTGTTTAATGAAACAACAAATGAGTGGCACTTTATTAGTAATTTTGGTATACATCCTCAGTTTACACCCAAACTCCTGTCCGTTGATGACAGGCTGTTTGTTGTGGCCACAGAACCTCAGGAGTCAGTTTTATACCAAAGAAAGGTCGAATGCTATGATCCTGACAACGATGAATGGCACCAAAACACTTGCATACCACTGACCAAAGTGGATCAAGTAATTACTTTTTGTTCAATGAGAATTTTCAAAGGATTCCTCGACACGCGGGAAACGGCATCTCTTTCCGTCCATTCTTCGTGCAATTTGTCTTCGTCGCGCTTACACGCAAAGAATAGAAAACAAGCCTCTATGAACGAGAGAAGGCAACGCAAATGCTTCATTCTGTGACCAAGCAGGTGGCCTCGAACAGGAATCCGTACCTGTATTTCTTGTTAACTCGCCTCGCAACTAACGCAATCGAATTTAAGACATGAACAATCAGCGAACACTTTTAAGTGACCTGCGTCCTATTCAGATGCTGCCCAGTGTGTTACGGACTAGCCTGGCCGCCACTTGTGTGAGGCGCCGTTGTTGCCTATAGCTTGCTTAGTGCTTTGCAGGTACTGTCGGAAATTCTGAAAATGTTTGCAGACGATACTAGCTACACTCTTCAGTCTTTTCTTTAATTTTCTTTAACAAACTTGACTGAAACCTGAAGCTGGGTAAGACAAATCTCCGCACCCGGAGTATAGACTGTGTTTCAAGAGTGTAAACAAGAAGCTTGAGAAGCTTAATAATTAATATCTGCTTTGACTTGAAAGGCAGGATACAGTACAGAAAAAATCACTGGAAAAACAGTCACTTAGGTAGCACTCAGTCGGAGGTTTGCGTAAGTCACAGTCTGCATGAGTATTAGTGTGTAGAACATAATATCTGGATTGTTTTCAAGATTGCATTATTACTTAATGACATAATGGTCTCAATTTATAAATATATTTCGCACAATACAAATAAACGATTGAACTAGACGACTAGAAAATATAAATTTTTAACAGCTGTCAAATGAAAAGGTAAACGCACGTGAGCACATTCCTTTGCTCAAAACGTTTTCTACAATTTTGAAACGAACGGACCCGTGACTAGGCTCTTACCGAAAAAGCTCGTGAAAAAAAAGCATTAAATGCTAAAAGAAGTGCAGGTTTTTTGCCAAAAAGTGCTCAAATAATGCTATTTTTTTAAAAAAAAACTGCTCGTGGGTAACATAAAAATGCTCCCTTTTTTCCGATTTTTTAAACATTGAATATTAAATTTTTCAGATTTTCAGTTACATTTTTCAACAATAAAATGTAACCACAGGGAGACCACAACAGTAAAAAAAATTAAATAAATAAATAAAAGAATATTATTCACGTGGTTTCGTTCGTTTTCTGTGTTGTTTTTCTTTATGCGTAGTCGATAGACACGACAGCACTGTTGTCGTATGCTGAGCTGTCTTGTGCGCGAGCGGATTTCAGATATGCAAATTTCCTCTTTTCTTAATAATAATTGACAAGGGTGGCAACTCTTTCACCAAACGATTTGAACACGCTTTACAAAATCACTTTGAACTCTTTCCTTTCTCGCCTTTTAGCGACAAAAATCGACACAAAAGAATGCTGGATAAATTTTGAATACGCTCACCTGTCTGTTTCCTGAAAAGAAGCGTTTTCCAGAGAGAATTTGAGCTCCCTTTTAGATGTTTTCCTCGGGTTTTTTTTTCGTTATAGCTGCGGCCAGTTACCTTGGCACATTCGTCAGCGATTTACGTGCCATCTAGTGCGAATCAACTACGCTCCCTCCCTCGCAGAGATTTTTTGCGCGAACCATTCGAGGCTAATAACTTAAGAACTACACGGTCAAAGCTTTTATTTTTTATATATTTATTTTACCAATGGACAAAACAAACGATTAAATAGATTGTTTGTTCGATCGTGTAAAATTTTGAACCGAGCGGGAAAAGTAAGTGTTCGCGCAAAAAATCTCTGCGAGGGAGGGAGCGTAGTTGATTCGCACTTGATGGCGCGTAAATCGCTGACGAATGTGCCAAGGTAACTGGCCGCAGCTATGACGAAAAAAAAACACCGAGGAAAACATCTAAAAGGGAGCTCAAATTCTCTCTGGAAAACGCTTCTTTTTAGGAAACAGACAGGTGAGCGTATTCAAAATTTATCCAGCATTCTTTGGTGTCGATTTTGGTCGCAAAAAGGCGAGAAAGAAAAGAGTTCAAAGCGATTTCGTAAAGCGTGTTCAAATCGTTTGGTGAAAGAGTTGCCACCCTTGTCAATTATTATTAAGAAAAGAGAAAATTTGCATATCTGAAATCCGCTCGCGCACAAGACAGCTCAGCATACGACAACAGTGCTGTCGTGTCTATCGACTACGCATAAAGAAAAACAACGCAGAAAACGAACGAAACCACGTGAATAATATTCTTTTATTTATTTATTTATTTTTACTGTTGTGGTCTCCCTGTGATGTAACGATCAATGTTTGATGTCAGAGTACGCTCTCGAGCTACCTCTGCCTTGGCTGGCTGTCTTCCATTGTTCCTCGATGACAACGTGGATGACGTCATCTTGGAACGAGTGTGATGGACTGGGTTTCTAGAAGGCAACCACTGACGTATCAAACCTATTCCCCAGGCCTCCACGGCTCCTTTGACTAAAATGAGGGCTAATGCATCTTTGGACGTCATAAATAAAGTCAGATTGTGCTTTTTAACACAAAATTAGACAAATAGTCAGTCGAAAATCCAAAATAATGCTAGCAGTGCTTTTTGGGATAAAATGTAAAAAAAATATGCTCGCAAAGCCAAATAATGCCAAAAAAAGTGCTAGCACTTTCGGTTAGAGCCTACCCGTGACTCGGTACCGATCGGCTACTTCCTTAAACAGCCCTCGAAAATAACCCGATGCAGGATCCCCTCCTTCAGCTATAATGCAATCGACTATGCTGCCTCGTAGGCTGTCGTCTATATTTTTTCCACGGATAAAAGACCTTCCCTTGCTATTAACGGATAAGCCCGCCATCTCTCCTGCCTCAGGAATGTAAGGGAATGTGATCACGTGTGCATCCCAATGTGGCGTTAGTTGTAAATCACGTGGGCTTACTGAACTCAAAGACCTGTCTCGACAACGGCAACTGTTTCGCGCGTCTCCGAAAAAACAGTCTACCTAATTCGGTAACCAAAACTGAAAACCACACACAAAAAATTCAAATTTCCAAACCCTAACCTTGACCTATTGACAAATAGAGATTTTTTATCATTTTTTTAAGCGATGACGTAGTCGAGCTTTATGCCCTTGGAAATGTTCTGTCGTTCTCGTTCGAACAACCGAATAGGACTGGGAACTAACTACGGGAGAACAAAGATTAAGTTTAGCACAACAAGAAATCGCCGCGAAGAACACAAAGCAAAATACTCATGGGAAGTTAAAAAGGACTAATAAAAGATATGAACGAAAGAGACAAATTATATTTGACAAATTCTATTAGATTCAGTAAACAGACATATGTACAATTGACCTGTGTAAAGGAGAATAATGCGCCAGATAGAAGAAATATGTTGCTTTTGTTTCGGGGTTACTGCCCCTTCTTCTGTGAAATAAATTGAAATGCAAGTTGATTTTTTCCACCAAAGAAGGGACAGAAACCCCGAAACGTATGGAACATATTTCTTTTATCTGGCGCCATGTTCACCATTTAAAACCAGCATATAAAATCACTGTTTATATGCGCTACGCAGTCGCTCGAAATTATACAATGGGTCTGTGTGGTCCGGTCAGAGACAGAACTTGACCTTGCATGTCCGGTCGCTCGCGAAAGGTATCGTGTATCGTAGATTTGATGTCACGCTATAAGGTAACGCAACTAGAATAAAACGCATAGCTTGAAGAAAGTTTTCATTTTTTAGGCGGTGACGCACGCCTATATGTTGTCGCCCGTGGACGGGCAATGTTACGATTACTCCAACCGAGTAGCACTGGGAACTATGCACTTTGATTGTTTACTCAGTTTCGGTACGCCATCTTTGATTGTCATGAGTATAAATCATGCAAAAGGCATTTGATTTCTACAGTGGAACGGAGGTATGGGGTCAGGAGAGAATGATGTACTGGATAATTGTGAGCTCGCTTACAGAACTTTTTAACCGTTGTATGTGTATTCATCAAAATCGGCATACGCGATAAGAATTTGACGAGTGAAAGCCGTTTAGTGTCATAACTTTTGAGACCGTTCCAGTTTAAAAAGGCCGGCCAACCGATAGCAGTAATAATCTTGATTAGATTGCAAAGGTGAGCTATCTGCTCTTTGTTTGTTTTGGCGTGCATTGTTATCGATAATAATGTAAGTTTAGGCAGTTTAGGTTAATGTTATTTCCCCTTTCCTTCGCGACTCGCCATTCTTTTTTCTGTTTTATCTCAAGCCATTAAAAACAAAACAGTGACGGTATCCGTATTCCTATTTGTATGAGAAGCCAGAATTCGAAAAGAATTTCTACCCAATTGCTGATTTAGCTGATCTAAAATGTTTTGTTTGATAAGTTGCATAAATACATGTAAGTGATTCTTGTTAGCGGTGTTGACTTGATTACATTTCAATACGAAAAAATGTCACACAATCTTCAGTATCGACTTTGTGTGGAAATCAATCCTGGGCCTTTCTGTTGCCAAATAATGAAGTTCATAATAATTAAATGTGCTTATTTTATTATAATGTACGTATGAAATGTATTGAAAGTTCGTTTTGTAGTTAAAGCAAATCAAAAATTAAAATAAATAAAAAAATGCAATTTCTGGGATCAACATTGTAAAGCTTCATCGCCTGTGCATGCATGTATGCGTGCCGGTTATCTAACGAGGTGCAATAAGCACACAATCGTTACAAATGGAAAAATGTATGGTGCAAAGATAATATAAGCAGTGACCGAAAAGTACCCGTAAAGCGAGGTAAACTTTGTATGAGAGCGTTTCACTTGGTTCACAGTAGAAAGTGTCTGTTGTCCGTTATTACAGGTTGCTAATGGGGGTACCCAATTGTCAGTTAACTACTAATTTTTAGGCCAATTGTCAGTTAACTACTAATTTTAGTTATCTAGTAACTTTCATTTTCTTACAGCGAAAATTATTGCGCCATAACCTGGATTTTCTTTACTTCAGCACGTCAGTGATAAAAAATAGAATGACAGGCATGCACGACTCTCGTGCACGTGTATTAGCCATTTTCGATTCATAGTTTCGGTCTCACGAGTATATCTTTGAGATACCTACATCTGTAAGCAGCATGCAGTCTTAAGGCCTCACCTTTGATGAACTCCCGGGGGTTGACACGAGGAGTAATAAGTATATTGAAATGTTTCAGTGGGCTTGTAATCGGTGCGTATGTCAAGCACTTATTCGTATAATTTGACCGCCATTTTAGTGCCTATGGCAGCTCGGTGTGTTTGCACTGAGATCAAACTTTTCCGCTTGTCGTTCGATTTCCATGAATTCAAATCCATCAAATGTTTACAAGCCATGTCCATTGAATTGTGCTTTGCCATGTTAAACGGTGCGCGACCTCTTTGTCGTTCGATTGCCGATCGTTTGTCATCATCTCGATAAATACTCAGAATTACTTTGACCACGCCCCACTCGACGCCATCACGGAGATCAACATGTGCCTGGTACGACCCTGCTACCTTTCGCATGTAAAATCTGTTAATATTTCACCTGGTAACACAGCGGGACAGGTAAATGTCACAAAAATAGCCTTCCTATCAGGAAAAACTTGGGATTTTTATTGACAACAACAATCGTATTCAGAAAAGTTAATAGAATGTCAGTTAACTGTTAACGTTTCATTTATCAGTTAACTACTAATTTATTGGCCAAATACTACTATTTTTTTGGCCAATTGTCAGTTAACTGTTAACCCCATTAGCACCCTCTTATTAGCGTAATGTTAGAGAAAATGTATGGACAAACAAAACTGTTCGTATTAAGTGGGTGCCGTAAAGCGGTGTTCCACTGAACTTTAATTTACGTTAATTTTTGACAAATTTCCTAAAAATATATAAAACCCTTAGTAAAACGTCATCGCTTTTGCATGCATTGCGTGCCATTTTTTAAAAAAGGTTTTCCTTATATCTTGTGACATTTCTGTTCATTTACAAGCTAAATCAAACTATTCAAACTAGCATTGTGAACAAAAAACCAAATGGAAAAACCGAAAACCACAACAAATACCAAATCCGAAAAAGCGCTTGAATTTTTGCCGAAAACCGAAAACCAAATGCCATATAAAGAAGAAAAACCTACAATCTGCATAAAACACCAAAACGGAAAAACCGCAATTTTAAGGGGCGAAAACTGAGAAACCGATCTAAAAGCGTGAAAGCGTTCGCAACCAAAACAAGAGCCAACATTTCTTTCTCTGATGGCACTACGTTTGTGAAAACTATCCAGGTTTTTTAAAACCTGTCAGATGTTAAAACATCTTACGCCATGTAAAAGTATCTTGTCGATATATTAGCGTCTTACGAACAAGACCAAAGGTCATGACAGATCAGTTCCAATGTGCACGCGTGCGGTCACGCATACCTTCCTAACGTGAAAATGAGCATGTTCCGCATTGACGAATTTTCAGTGACGTCTTCGTGCTATAAAAGGACACACTCTATTACTCATGCCATGTTATTTTGGCGGTTGAAGAGTATTTTTGTTCACCGGCGTGTTTTTTTGCACACAGCTCTGTGTAGTGGCAAAGCCATGAACGTTTTCATCACAAGACTGAGAGCAAAGATCATTTTGGCATAAAGATGGCAACTTTGCTTAAACCTGCTACTGAGCATGCTTCTCCAAGTAAAGATGCTTTCAGTGAAGTCAATGAAGTCTTTATGCCCAAAGACACACTCGATCAGCCATGCAACGTTGTTTTGGTAGTCAAAGATGGCAAAGAATTCAAAGCTCACAGACAAGTTCTTTCAGAGGCAAGTCCTTTCTTCGAAAAGCTGCTCAACAGCGACATGAAAGAGTCAAAAGAGGGAATAGTTCGGTTGGAGACGTTCTCCGAGTCCGTTGTGGGAAATACACTGGAGTTTATCTACAACGGTAATGTTCAGATATTAACTGAAGACAATGCCCGAGATCTGATCGTCATGGCCGATTATTTATTTGTTAAAAACTTAAAAACTCTCGCTGAGGAAGTTTTAGTACAGAAGTTAAACACTTCAAATTGCATTTCTATTCACTACTTTTCCGAAAGATATCAGTGCACAGAACTTTTCTCCAACGCCACAAAATTCATCCTGGCCAATTTCAGCGCCGTATACGCAGCCAGCCGCGAAGAAATTCTGAATATGTCGAGTAAAGAGATCCAAATGTGGATTTCAAGTGATGAAATAAATGTTACCGCCGAAGAAGACGTGTTCAACATCATTCTAGCATGGATTGATCATGGCACACGTAAGCGCAAGAAATACTTCCCCGAGTTATTTCGTCAAGTTCGACTGGTTTATGTATCGCGTGACTTTCTATGGAGTAATATCGCGACAAATGACCTTGTGAACGACGATGAGGACTGTTTGAGTCTTGTGGAAGACGCTATGAGGTTGATTGAGTCTAGAAACTACGACAATCTTCCTGTCACCCCTAGAAAGTGCCTTTGGGTCCCCGTTATAGTAGCCTGTAGGCCATTCAAGGGTCATCCTATTCACTGTTATTTTCCTCGTGAGGATTGGTGTGGCACTTTAGGCGAGATGTCATTTGATTTCGTGAATAGCCATCTTATCTCTTGTCATGGTAAAATATACGGTTTAAGACCGGGATCCTCTCTCGACCGATGCGAAATGGCGAGTTTCGATCCATACTCTAAATATTGGATGCCATTACAATGCAAAGAAGACAGAGTCTTGGAGCAAATATTTGTTGTGAATGAAAATGAAATGTGCGCTTTGGTATCTGAACCATGTGCGTACCACGCAGTGAGAGAATGGACAGCGGCGGCGAGAGATCTGTTTGATCTAATGATAGAGTTCTGCGACAAGGAAAAACATGTTTCCTTTATCACGAAGTACAAACCGGAATCAAACTCATGGGAAGAAATTTCATCTTTTGATCACATGAATTTAAGGGAAAATGTCTGCATTGTAGTCAATGACAATTTTGTTTACTTTATTGGCGGTGCAGTATATCGTCACAGTGGCTGGGGTTCAAGATACAGCTACCTGACTGATGTTGAGAGGTATGATCTTTGCAAAAACCGGTGGGATAAAGTAGCTGACATTCACATAGATGCAAGGAATCATATAACCGGTGCTGCGGCCCATGAAAAAATTTTCATTGCTGACGGCCTTTTCTGTGAAGTGTTTATTGAAACAACAAATGAATGGCAATTTGTTTCAACGCCTGATGTTTTTAATCTTAACGCGGAATGCAGACTTCTGTCAATTGACGACAGGCTGTATATGTTGGCCAAAGTGGTAAACTTTAAAGTTTATGAAGGAAAAGTTCAACACCGGATAAAGGTCGAGTGCTATGACCCTGACAAAAATGAATGGAGCCAGAAAACTGAAATACCTATCACCTACGTGGATTTCTTTTATTACAATTGGACCTATTGTTCAATAAACCTTTTCAAAGGATTCCTTAATAATGAACCAGAGAAAGAGGACACGCGGGAAACGAAATCTCCTTCCGCCCAATCTTCGCGCAGCTTGTCCTCGTTGCGCTTACAAGCAGAGAATACAAAACAGGCAGAAATGACATCTCCTTCCGCCCATTCTTTGCGCGACTTGTTTTCGTTGCGCTTACAAGCAGAGAATTCAAAACAGGCGGAAATAACATCTCCTTCCGCCCAATCTTCGCGCGATTTGTCTTCGTTGCGCTTACAAGCAGAGAATACAAAACAGGCGGAAATGACATCTCCTTTCGCCCAATCTCCGCGCGACTTGTCCTCGTTGCGCTTACAAGCAGAGAATACAAAACAGGCAGAAATGGCATTTTCTTCCGCCCAATCTTCGCGCGACTTGCCTTCGTTCCGCTTACAAGCAGAGAATTCAAAACAGGCGGAAATGGCATGTCCTTCCGCCCAATCTTCGCGCGATTTGTCTTCGTTGCGCTTACAAGCAGAGAATACAAAACAGGCGGAAATGACATCTCCTTCTAACCATTCATCGAGCGACTTTTCTTCGTTGGGCTTACAAGCAGAGAATACAAAACAGGCAGAAATGACATCTCATTCCGTCCAATCTTCGCGCGACTTGTCCTCGTTGCGCTTACAAGCACAGAATACAAAACAGGCGGAAATGATATCTCCTTCCGCCCAATCCTCGCGCGACTAGTCCTCGTTGCGCTTACGGGGAAGCAGAGAATACAAAACAGGCATCTTTGAAGGTGCGAAGGCAACGCAAATGCTGCAAATGCTTAATCTTGTGACTACACTGGTAGGCTACGAACAGGAATCCGTATGCATTCCTTGGATTCCCGCCATGCAAAGGCTGTATCCGTGGTGTAGACACTGACAATCAACGACCACTTTCAGTGAGCTGCGTTCTAATACTGACATGAGGACAAATATGCTGCCCAGTGTGTTACAGACTGGTGTGGTATTTCACAGTGAACTGAATACTTTGTGTGAGGCGTTGCAGCCTAACGGTTTTTGCATTGCAGAAAGTGTCCCAAATTCTAGGTTCAACCCTAGCTAAAACAAGTCGGCTCTCTTCGTTTGTAGGCGTTTTAGCTTAAGGTGCTTATATTGTGGACCCGGCCTGGAATTTTTCTCAAACTTTACAGAGACTAGAACCCAGGCTCGGAAACCCAGAATAAAGACTGCGTTTCAAGAGAGTGAATTGATACCAACAAATTAAATTGTCTCGTTAACCTGTACCTGATGCTATAAACTAGCTCCCCATTCTGGGAAGTAATGTTACTCCTAAGTGGTCATCCAATACTACTCTCGGGCCCATGGCACCGACATACTTATTTCAGTTGCATGATTAGTACCAACACATTAAATTGTCTCGCTAACTTGTCAACACTCCTGATGCTATCGACTAGCTCCCCATCAAGGGGAGGTAATGTTACTCCTAGATAGGTGCCTTATACTACTTAACGAGCAAACGGGGTTTTTCCCTTGAAAATAAGTATGATAATAAATATATGCGCTGTACGTAACATCAATTGTAACTCACGTATATACTTCATATTATCTTGTAAAACGCTTCTGTTAGACGTACCTTGTATAGTTTACAGTTACTGTTTGTTGTAAATACTAACACTAACAACGGGCAAACGGCGCCAACATACCTATTTCAGTAACACGATTAGTGCCAGTACATTAAATTTTCTCGCTAACTTAGCAAAACTTCTGATGCTATCGACTAGCTCTCCCATACAAGAGAAGTAGTTTTACTCCTAGGTTGTCGGCAAACACTACTTACTGCAACGGACTCGCTGAGCTATCTATATAGTTATCTCAGTTACTCGATTTGCTTCATACAAACCATACATTGACATGTTCAACGAACGTCTCTCCATCCCAAGATGAAACAGACACTTTCGGAGGCCGGGCTTATTCTCTAGCTACGCCCTGTTTTATATTTTTTTTTTTATTATTTTTACAAGGGACCAAGTTTGGACCTTCAATAGGCGCCAAAAGTGTCGAGACACTCGGCACTTTTTGAGTACCTTCGACAAATTTTACCCCTCACCCCTTCGATATCACCCCCTCCCCCCCAAAACAATGTTGGATTTGCTATCTGAAAGACTTGCCTCGTTTGTGTACAACATCGAAAAGGGGGAGGGGGAGTGGTTCACAAGCTGCACAAGATTAAAGGTGGAAAAACGGGAATGTTAATTTAGTATTAATTTCAACCAACTGTCTCAAGGTTTTTGGGGCCCATTGTTGGTTGTTCATTTTAAAGATTGATGACGTTAACAACAGCAATTCAGAAATATCGAAGTACGTGGCTTGGACGACACAACCATCGCCGAGTCTGTGGCCAACAACTAAGCAAGTACGACTCAGGACTAGGTGAACGGTCTGGTCGCCAAGTCCGATGAGAACAAGTTTCAATAGGCTCGAGCTCCTTTCGATGTATTAAAATTCAACTTGCTAGCGAGGCCTACAGGACACAAACAAAAGAAATTTTACAAGCATGTTTATTCATTTCTTTTGTGTGTGTCCTCTAGGCCTCGCTACCAAGCTGAATTTTAATATATCGAAAGAAGCCTATTGAACGAAAGCAAATGTAAAGAGATGCGTGTCTACTTTGTTAAGAATGAGGCTAAGTTCGCTCCTATTGTCATCAACGGGAAGGCTATGATTGGTTTAAGAACAATATCCTAGAGAAAGAGTGGTGCTCTGATTGGCTGTGTTTAAAAAGTATAACTTCCGGTAGAAGGCTTTCAAAATGGCGACTTGTAAATTAAAAGTAAGAAGAATCCTAATATTGAACTGTGGTGGAGCATGATGACTGTGGGGGGGGGGGGGGGGGAGGTAATTCTAATCACAGCGAGAACACAAAACAATATCTTTGATTCTATTAGGTTCTACCGTTGGGTAGTTTATAATTATAAAAAAATATGATTATAATGTTATTATCCTGTATAAATTGATAAACTGTATATTGTGGTATGGTAGATTTAGTTGACTGCTCTTTGAGTTGAGCCTTTTAAAAGATAAATATGAGTCGTAACGCAAGGCATCCACAAGACTTGGTTTTCCGGATCCTCTGGTGCAAAATATATTAAATGTATAGAAAAACGTGACCATGTTTTCAATGAGGTGATTTGTAAATGTACTAACTCCATGAACTGAGCACCCGAAATGTTTTTATCCATACAACTCGTGACTTCCCATAAACTAGCACCTGATGTTTGTCATGTATACACAACTTCCGCTCTGACGCGAGGTCAGAGGGTTCGATCTGTCTGGTTTGTTGCTGAAAATAGAATGAAGAGAGGATTATATTTACTTAGACTAAAGTTTCTCGGAATCACAAACACAATAGACGGGTGTGTTCGATTTCACTGTCGTTTCGCAATCTGTATTTAACGATGGAGTCTCTCTTGAAAAACCTCAAAAAACAAGTTACTTGTTCGATCTGTTTGGATACTTATACCAATCCTAAGACAATAACTTGTCTTCATACCTTCTGCTGTGCCTGCTTGGAGAAATGCGCATCAACCAGCCAAAGACAAGGAAAATTTCGTTGCCCTGACTGTCAGGAAGAAGTTGGCATCCCTGAAGGAAATCGTTTTGATAATTTGCCGACCAGTTTTCTTCACAACAGTTTGTTGCGTCTTCTCGCTGTTCGACAAAGTGTGTAAATGGTGAGATGGAAGAGAGATCAGTTGCGGTGTTTGTAAGAAAAAGAGCGCTGAGATCAGCTATTGCTTTGATTGCGAAAAATTGTTGTGCCCTGACTGTGTAAACGCACATAAAGTGTTCCAAGCTGCAGCCATGGCATTCGAAGGTCACAAAATCACGCCAGTTAAACAGTTTCAAGCCCAAGACTACGAGGTCCTTCTAAAGCGACAATGTCTTTGCTCTCAGCAGTACCACGAGAAAGAAGTAATGAGGTCCCATTTTCTGTCTTAGTTTGTCAAACTTGTGTTTGTGAACCCACACACTATTTGCATAAACATGGATCACCAGGATCACAATGTTGATCAGGTGTGAAAAAGCAGCAGATAAAGGAAGAAAGCATTATCATTAACATCATGGCGCGCGTTGAGTTGATGAAAGAAAGGAGAAAAGTTTACAGTGATGTGATGCGTCAACTTGAAGAAACAGATTCCATGCTGGAAGATAATGTCACCACCGCTATTCGTGAAGTTTCGCAAGCAGCTGAACAAATTATCGCTAAGATTCGAGAAAGCGAGCTGGAGGCCATTACCGCCCTCAAGAATACACGCGGATCGAGAACGGAGAAATTAGACTGTGCCAAGGAACAAGTAGAGTCCTCGACCAAGCGGATCGAACAAGCAGTTGAGTTTGCTATTGACCTGGTTCAAGGAAGCTCAAGCCTAGATTTTATGCAAAGCAAGGGGTATTTGGAACAGCGATTTGAAGAACTTAACAAGACCCCAATCCCAGCACTTCCGGTTAGTTCATTTGTGAAGTTTTTCGCCACTGTTACACCTGAGACTTTAAACCTGGGTTTCATAGCGACCAGCGAAACAGATGTACGTCTGTCTACAGTAGAAGGACTGACTAAAAATTTCCAAGCTGGTTTAGAATCAGAGTTTGTGATCTGTCCTAAAATATCGAAAGAAGAACTAAATAGTGAAGCTCAACATCAATTTCACGTTGAAGTGCTCGTTGAACCCACTGATAAAGTGCAAAGTTTGATTATTTGTGAAAAAGAAGATGGAAATTTCCAGGTGAAATTTATACCAAAAGTACCAGGTACCTACAACATCACAGTAAAGATAAATGGCAACAAACTTGCTAACAGTCCTTTCATTGCCCAGGTAAGGGAGCTACGCCTTGATGTTGTGGGCGAGTTAGATTTAAAAGGAGAAATTCCCCAACAGCCACATGGGATTGCTGTTAATAGGAAAGGGCTGATCGCTGTAGCTGACCGTGCCAGACACTGCATTTTAACATTTGACAGGGAAGGAAAGTTTGTGCGCAAACTTGGTTGCTATGGAAGGAATCCTGGACAGTTAAACATTCCACAGGGCGTCACATACCTGAATGATGACGAGATTCTAGTGGCCGATGAACTCAATCACCGCATTCAACAGTTCAATGTACAGACAGGGAACTTTGTGAAAAGCTATGGAAATTTCGGGACAGGAAAGGGCGAGTTTAAAAATCCATTAAGCGTTTGTATGGATTACGAAGGACATGTTGTTGTAGCCGACCTCTGCAACAACAGAATCCAGGTGTTAACAAAGAATGGCAAACCTGTGATGAAATTTGAAGACAGCGGCCTAGAAAAACTCAACCATCCCACTGGATGCATTTTTCACAAAAACATGTTCATTGTATCTGACAACTTGAACCATTGTTTGAAAGTCTTTGACAGTTCAGGAAAGTTTTTGTACAAGATTGGAGAAGAAGGCAAGGCTGACGGACAGTTCTTCAATCCCTGGGGTTTTTGTGCTGAGAAGTATGGCAACCGTCGGAATCTTCTTGTATGTGACAGAGACAATGGTCGCATTCAACAGTTTACAGTGGAAGGTTGTTTTACTGGCAAAACTGTATCTGGTCTACAAGATCCATTATACATAGCTACAACACCAGATGGTCGCATTTTGGTTTCAGATTGCAAAGCGAAAAAAATATATGTGCTAAAATAACTGGCAAAATATGAAAGAGAACGTTGTCGAACGTTAAAATTATGTGAAAAGCAGCTAGTATGTTTCTCACAAAACAAGTGTGATAAATCATTACAAACTTCTTTGTTCAATTCAGTAAATTACCTGCAAAGTAGGAAACAAATCTTGTATTCAGAACTTCTCCGTTTCTAGGACGCTTAACTCGAATATATTTGATTATTTATTGTGTGGCGTCTTTTTGCAATTAGACAAAGAACAATTATTTCCTGTCACCAGCTGCCAAGAGTGTGTGAAGTAGAAAGCCATTAGCTGTAAAATTAATTTAGTAAACATATACATACATATTGCTTTAACAAATATTCTAAATATAGAAACTCCAAGAGGTTATTGCCTTGCAGAATAAGACTAAATTTTCAAGATTAAAAGGTAGCCGCCCATTCAGAGTGTGTAATAAGTGTTAATTCAGGCTAAAAAAGGGTTATAAGTGTTAATTCCTAAATAAATTAAACCTCTAAGTTAAAGTTCACATTTCCGTTTATTATTCATTTTTCTACAATAAAAATTTGTTCATATTTATTTTATAGAAAGGAGGTGGTTCAGAAGAGTAGAAAAAATGAAAGGTCCCGGTACTTAACGGGAAAACGTTGATTTATCTCTCTTGCGAGCTAAGCCGTATAGAAAAAGCCAACATTTTCTTGATGTGCACACGCAAATCACGCGTAGAATTATACGCAGTACGGGATGCGCAATGCAATACAGAGGAATTTCCTTAAAACAGGTCTTTATTTGGATTAATATACTCTGAATAATCAGCGATTTGTGACACGGCTGCTGCTCGTAATGCCAACGTAACATTATTTATTTTTTATGTTACCTGTTTAGTCGCTTTCTTGCCTCCGCTATATTAAAGAAAATAATATATGGCTTGCAGTCTAGAAAGGTTAGCCTGCAGAACAGGCGGTTTATTTTTCCTTCGCGCTTCGTGCGACCTGCAAAATAAACCGCCTATTCTGCAGGCTAAGAAACGTGGAAGTTTGTATGGCCTACTGTTTATCACAGCCGTCTGCTAGAGTGGCTTTTTTAGGCCGTATCTCGCACTGTAGGTTTCGGTCACGGATTCCAAAAAACGTGATCAGGTGGCGACGATTTTTCAAATTCTGTACCGTAGAAATGCATATCGTATGATGCAAATAACTGCGAAAACAAATCTAAAAAGCGCATCAAACTACGGTCTCGATGCCCTTACAAAATAGTATTGTATAAATTAGAAAAATTAAGAAGTTTAAAATCTCAAAGTTCAACATTTTAAAGGTGACACTGAAAAAGCTATATAAAATAACAAAAGTGAAGAAATTATTGTTTTACTGCCAATGAGTCATTGAGTCCCTTTCCTTCCTTGAACTTATCTGGACGTTTTTCCAAATTTAAATCAGGGTGTAGCTAGAGAATAAGCTCTGCCTCCGAAAGTGTCTGTTTCATCTTGGGACGGAGAAACGTTCATTGAACGTGTCAATGTACGGTTTGGATGAAGCAAATCGAGTTACTGAGATAACTATATAGATGGCTGCGCGAGTGCGTTGAGTTGTATGTGGCGACAACTAATGCAAGGAGTAACGTTACTTCTTCTGGATGAAGAGCTAGTTGATGTCATCAGCAAAGTTGACAGGTAAGCGAGACAATTTAATGTGTTGGTTAGGTTACTAATCGTGTTAACGAAATAAGTATGTTGGCGCCGTTTTCCCGTAAAGTTTTTTTATTAAATACTTTATTAGTGTTAGTACGTATTTATTCGATTAAGCGCCCAACCTCGAATAAGCGCCCCCCTCGAATAAGCGCCCACCCTGAAGGTAAGAAAATTTTAACCCCCCCCTCGATAGCCCCCCCCCCCCCCCCTCCAAAATTGGTTTTTTTTTTTTTATTTTTTTTTTAAAATTTAAAAAAATTTTTTTTTTTTTTTTTTTTTTTTTTTTTTTTTTTTTTTTAAAATAAAACCCCCCCCAACCCCCCCCCACAAAAAAAAAAAAAACCCCCCCGCGCCAAAAAAAAATTACAACAAACAGTAACTGAAGACTATACAAAGTACGTCTAAAAGAAGCGTTTTACAAGATAATATGAAGTATATACGTGGGTTAGAGTTGATTTTACGTACAGCGCATATATTTATTATCATACTTATTTTCAAGGGCAAAAACCCGTTTGCTCGTTAAGTAGTATAAGGCACCTATCTAGTTACCTCCCCTGGATGAGAGCTAGTCGAAAGCATCAGGACTTTTGACAAGTTACCGAGACAATTTAATGTGTTGGTATTTATCGTGTACCTTATTACATGAAATTTTCGCGACACGTTAATTTCGCGAATTTCGCGATTCCAAAAAAATCGCGAAATTAAAGTGACGGGAACAATAAATGTCGCGAACATAACATAACGCGAAAATTGAATGACTTACATTAAATCAACTGATCAAGAAAAATAAGTTTACTACCCATGAAGGAAGGAATTTTCAACGTATTCAACTCATGCACGTACAAGCATGACGGCTACTTGTAGACATTGTGAGAACTGCTCTGTTGTTGCTATTGCGACAGTTGTGTTGTTAATTTGACGTTACGGTTCCTTTGATGAAGTCGTTTTATTTAATTCAAGGGCATGTTCATTCGGCATGTTAAATAATGTAGCCAAGGAAAAGTAAATTTTGTCTTACGCAAAATCGCGAAATTTACGTGTCGCGAATTATGCGCACCTTAAAGTATTGGACGACTACCTAGGATTAACATTGCTTCCCTGGATGGGGAGCTAGTCGATAGCATCAGGAGTAATTACAGGTTGACAAGACAATTCTTTTCTGTTGGTATCAATTCATTCTCTTGGAACGCAGTTTATATCCTGGGTTCCAGACCCTGGGTTCAAGTCTCTGTCAAGTTTGACAAAAAAGTTCAAGTTACACAATATAAGCAACGTGAGCTAAAACGTCTGCAAACGAAATAGGCCGACTTATCTTAGCCAGGGTCGAACTTAGAATTTGGGACACTTACTGAAATGCAAAAATCGTTAGGCTACAACGTCTCACACAAAGTATAAAGTTCATGGTGAATTACCAAGCTAGTCCATAACAGACTGGGCAGCATATTTGTCCTCATATCAATAATAGAACGCAGCTCACTGAAAGTGGTCGCTGGTTGCCAGTGTCTTCACCTCGGATACGGCCTTTGCATGGCGGGAATCCAAGGTATGCAAACAGATCCCTGTTCGTAGCCTACCAGTGTAGTCACAAGATAAAACATTTGTAGCATTTGCGTTGCCTTCGCACCTTCAAAGATGCCTGTTTTGTATTCTCTGCTTCTAAGCGCAACGAGGACAAGTCGAGCGAACATTGGGCAGAAGAAGATGTTATTTCCGCCTGTTTTTTATTCTCTGCTTGTAAGCGCAACGAGGACACGTCGCGCGAAGATTGAACGGAAGGAGATGTCATTTTCGCCTGTTTTGTATTCTCTGCTTGTAAGCGCAACGAAGACAAGTCGCGCGAAGATTGAGTGGAAGGAGATGTCATTTCCGCCTGTTTTGTATTCTCTGCTTGTAAGCGCGACGAGGACAAGTGGCGCGAAGACTGGGCGGAAGGAGATGTCGTTTCTCGCGTGGCCTCTTTCTTTGGTTCATTATTGAAGAATCCTTTGAGAACTTTTATTGAACAATAGGTCCAATTGTTATAAAAACTATCCACCAAGGTGACAGGTATTTCAGTTTTCTGGTTCCATTCATTTTTGTCAGGGTCATAGCATTTGACTTTTATTCGGTGTTGAACTTTTCTTTCACGAACTTTTACGTTTACCACTTTCGCCAAAACATATAGCCTGTCGTCAACTGACAGGAGTTTGCGTTCCGAATTAGGATTAAAACCATCAGGCGTTGATACAAACTGCCATTCATTTGTTGTTTCAATAAACACTTCACATTTGAAAAAGGTGCCACCAGCAATGAAAATTTTTCCATGCGCTACAGCACCGGTAATATTATCCCTTGCAATCTGAATGTCAGCTACTTTGTCCCACTGGTATTTGCGAAGATCATACCTCTCAACAATAGTGAGGTAGTTGTACTGGTTGTATCCTGAATCCCAACCACGCCGGCGATGCCATTCTGCGCCGCCAATAAAGTAAACAAAATTGTCCTTGGCTACAATGCAAACATTTTCCCTTAAATTCATGTGATCAATTGATGCAATGTCTTCTCATGAGTTTGATTCCGGTTTGTACTTCGTGATTAAGGAAACATGTTTTACCCTGTCGCAGGGAAACACGAAATCCATCTCCACTGTCCATGGTCTCACTGCGTGGTACGCGCATGCTAAAGATACGTAAGCGTACATTTCATTTCCATTCACAACAAATATTTGCTCCAAGACTCTGTCTTCTTTGCATTGTAATGGCATCCAATTGTTGGTGTATGGATCGAAACTCGCCATTTCGCATCGGTCGAAAGAGGATCCAGGCCTCAAACCGTAGATTTTACCATGACAAGGGATAAAATGGCTATTCACGAAATCAAATGCCATCTCGCCTAAAGTGCCACACCGATCCTCGCGAGGAAAATAACAGTGAATAGGATGACCCTTGTATGGCCTACAGGCTACTATAACGGGGATCCAAAGGCACTTTCTAGGGGTGACTGGGAGATTGCCGTAGTTTGAAGACTCCATCATTAAACTCATAGCCGCGTCCGCCACGCGTACAAGAGCCAAACAATCCTCATCGTCATTCACAAGGTCATTTGTCGCGATATTACTCCATAGAAAGTCACGCGATACATAAACCAGTCGAACTTGACGAAATAACTCGGGGAAGTATTTCTTTCGCTTACGTTTGTCATGATCAGTCCATGCTAGAATGATGTTGAACACGTCTTCTTCGGCGGTAACATTAATCTCATCACTTGAAATCCACATTCGGATTTCTTTACTCGACATTTGCAGAATTTCTTCGCGGCTGGCTTCGTATACGGCGCTGAAATTGGCCAGGATGAACTTTGTGGTGTTGGAGAAAAGTTCTGTGCACTGATATCTTTTGGAAAAGTAGTGAATAGAAATGCAATTTAAAGTGTTTAACTTCTGTACTAAAACTCCGTCAGCGAGAGTTTTTAAGTTTTTAAGAAACAAATAATCGGCCATGACGATCAGATCTCGGGCATTGTCTTCAGTCAATATCTGAACATTACCGGTGTAGATAAACTCCAGTG
The DNA here is from genome assembly GCF_052425735.1 of Oculina patagonica. Taxonomy (NCBI): domain Eukaryota; kingdom Metazoa; phylum Cnidaria; class Anthozoa; order Scleractinia; family Oculinidae; genus Oculina; species Oculina patagonica. Next base: position 26,264,626 of record NC_135769.1, read on the forward strand.
TATTTCCCACAACGGACTCGGAAAACGTCTCCAGCCGAACTACTCCCTCTTTTGACTCTTTCATGTCGCTGCTCAGCAGCTTTTCGAAGAAAGGACTTGCCTCTGAAAGAACTTGTCTGTGAGCTTTGAATTCTTTGCCACCTTTGACTACCAAAACAACGTCGCATGGCTGATCGAGTGTGTCTTTTGGCATAAAGACTTCATTGACTTCACTGAAAGCATCTTTACTTGGAGAAGCATGCTCAGTAGCAGGTTGAAGCAAAGTTGCCATGTTTATATATGCCAAAATGATCTTTGCTCTCAAAGTCTTTTGATTAAAACGTTCATGGCTTCGCCACTACACAGGGCTGTGTGCGAAAATACACGCTGATGAACAAAATATTCTTCGAGCGCGAAAATAACATGGCATGAGTAATCGAGTGTGTCTTTTAACATAAAGACGTCACTGAAAATTATTTACTATGTCGAAACATGCCAGAAGCATGCTCATTGTCACGTTAGGAAGTTATGGGTGACTGCATGCGTGCACATTGGAACTGGATCTGTGTCTACCAGATACTTTTACATGGCGTCAGATGTTGGCTGTTTTCCATTTACAAAAAAATACCAATACCGTTAAGTCAGGTTGGGATATAAACGTAAATGGAACACGGTTCGTTCCACTGGAAAATTTCTTAAACAACATCTAACGCCATGGAAAAGTATCTGGTTCACCCATAACTTCTAACGTGACAATGAGCATGCTTGTGGCATGTTAAGACAAAGTAAATAGTTTTAAGTGACTTCTTTATGTTAAAGACACACTCGATAAATATTTCCCCGAGTCATTTCGTCACGTTCGACTGATTTATGTATCGCGTGATTTTCTTTGCAGTGATGTCGTGACAAATGATCACGTGAAAGACAATGAAGGTTGTTTGGGTCTTGTGGAGGATCAGGACGCTATGAGGTTGATTGAGTCTAGAAACTACGACAATCTCCCAGTCATCCCTAGAAAGTGCCTTGAAGTCCCTGTTATTGTAGCCTGTAGTCCATTAAATGGTCAGCATATTCACTGTTATTTTCCTCGCGAGGATCGGTGGTACAGTTTAGGCGAGATGCAACTCTCTTTCGAGGGTAGCTATCTTGTCTCTTGTCATGGGAAAATCTACGGTATACACAATACATCTCCTTACCACCGATGCCGAATAGTTCTTTTCAATCCATACACTAGAAATTGGATGTTATTACCATGCAAAGAAGACAGAGACTTAAATCAAATATTTGTTGCAAATGAAGATGAAATGTACGCCTTTGTGTCTGAACCATGTGAGTACCATGGACGGCGGCCGGGCCTGGGCCGCCCTTTCGACACGAGATAGAGTTCTGTGGCAAGGAGAAACATGTTTCCTTTATCACGAAGTACAAACCCGAATCAAACTCATGGGAAGACATTTCATCATTTGATCACATGAATTTAAGGAAAAATGTTTGCATTGTAGCCAAGGACAATTTTATTTACTTTATTGGCGGTACAGAATGGCGTGGCACAAGGTACACCTTCCTCACTGATGTTGAGAGGTATGATCTTCGCAAAAACAACTCAAGTGAATTAAGGAATGGGTCAAGCTAAATTTTGGAGGAGGGGTGGTCTAATCTAAAAGTTATTTAAGTTTTCGCTTATAAACTTGCATAAAGTGAAATGTTTGTACGAAATGTTTCAGTTTTTGGTTTAAAAGTTATTCCTGCTTGGTCACGTGACATACGACACCCAATTATTGATATAAATTTCAAACCAAATTTACGAGAACTTGCAAATATAACGATTGACTAATTTTGATTTCTGCGAATGGCTGTAACTACCAAGTATAGAGAAATAATCGGGGATTTACAAATTCAATTCTTTTGTTTCAATTACAACGTCTTTTCTTTGGAGAGGGACTGGGACTAGGCAAAAATAGGAAATATTGAAGAAATAATAAACATTTTTCAGAATCCCCGTTTAGCCGGACGTTTGACTAGGTGAGGTAAAGGTTTTGAGAGAAAACACGAGAGTTTTCTTGTACATTTACTTCCCGTAACTTAAATGCACATATTTTTTACAATTGTGGGCGTGGTCAGTCACGTGACCACTTAGAGCTGAGCCAATCATTAGAAAATTTCATTTTATATATAATCAAACAAAAAGAAGCAACGTTTTTAAGGAAAAGAACAAATCAAGAAGAATTGACCAAGACGTCGCATGAAAACAAGAACCATGCCTTAATTCACATGAGAAGTGGGACAAAATAGCTGACATTCAAATTGCAAGGAGCTCTGCTACCGGTGCTGCGGCGAACGGAAAAATTTTCATTGCTGGTGGTGACGCAAATCTCACGGGATGCTGTCCGGAAAAATGGCAATGTGAAGTGTTCATTGAAACAACAAATGAATGGCAGTTTATTCCAACGTTTGGTCTACATCCTAAGTCGAGACCCAAACTCGTGTCCGTTGACGACAGGCTGTATGTTCTGGCCAAGTGGGCAAACATTTATGCCATCAGCAAATCAGATCAATACCAGAAAAATGTCAAATGCTATGACCCTGACAAAAATAAATGGAACCAGAAAACTAAAATACCTGCCAAAATGAGATCTGCATTTAATTCTTGTTCAATGAGGATTTTCAAAGGATTCCTCTATAATGAAGGAGAGGAAGAGGGCACGCGGGATTCGACATCTCCTTCCGCCCGGTCTGCGCGCGTCTTGTCATCGTCGCCCTTAAAGGAGAATTGAAAACAAGCCTGTCTAAAGAAGAGAAAGCAGCGCAAATGCTTCATCTTGTGACCAAGCTGGTAGCCTGCTTGCATGGAATCCGTATGCGTTTCGTGAACACCCGCCTCGCAAAGGCCGCATCCAAGGTGAAGACATTGACAATCAGCGACCACTTTCATAATAATAATAACAATAATAATAATAATAATAATAATAATAATAATAATAATAATAATAATAATAATAATAATAATAAGACTATATTTAACGAAGGTAACATAGTTTACTGGTGACCCAGTAGTTTACAATATGGCCCTCCCTAATTAACTACATATTATATACTTAACTACATATTATATAAACCTAACTACATATTATATACTTAAGTAATAAAAATTTGAACTTAATTTAATACAATAAGAACTAAAAAGTGCTGCTGATTTTAAAATGTTTTAGTCCAGCATTTTGTTTTAGTAGCCTTTGGTGTAGTTTTCTTGTAAACTGTTTGCGCGATGTAGCATTACGAATGGAAACCTCAACATTGTTCCAGAGGCGGGTTGCGCTAGTGTGAAAGGTTCTGCAACCCGAAATTCTTTTGTATTTAGAAAGAACTAGGTTATTCTTTGTTGTAGCTTTAGTGTTGTAGCTATGAGTGTCCTTTAGATAATGTATATATGGAATGAAATAATCTGGACAGTGACCAAAGCTAATCTTATGTAATAGATAAAGCTTTCTGCTACGTATAATATTGTCTATGGGGAGCCATCCTAATTTAGTAAATAATTTCACAGAGTCATCAGAGAACTTAGCATCAAGTATTAATCGCGCACACCGTTTTTGGATTCTTAGTAGTCTTATTAAATTCTCATTAGAGCAATAACCCCAGACAGTGCAACAGTACTCTAGGATAGGCTTGATTATGCATTATAAAGCAACTTCCTACAATGAAGCAACTTCCTACAATGAGTTGTTAAATAACATCTTGCACACTTTAAGAGACAAATTCTGGACTTTAGTTTACTAATTAGATAGTCAATGTGTTTGTCCAATTTTAAATGTTTATCAATCTTTACTCCAGGAATCTTTTCATCAGTAGGCTTCGTCTAGCCTGGTGTTGTTCAGGAACAGATCCAAAGAGTCTTTGTCTGCATGACAGACCTTCTGGGCTGTACCAATTAGTAGCTGTTTGGTCTTTGTTGTGTTTGGCATCATACCATTAGCTTTGAACCACTTTCCTGCACTATCCAATGTATCCTGTAATTTCTGTTGGATCTCCTCACAAGTATTACCACTTGACCAGATTGTTGTGTCGTCTGCGTAGATATCTACTTCGGCTTTCTTAAGTGATAGTGGTAGGTCGTTGATGTAGATGGAGAAGAGAGAAGGCCCTAATATGGACCCTTGTGGGACCCCTAGTTTGAGTTCTAGAGGGCTGGACAATGAATGACATGGAGCATTGCTGTGAGCGGTTACAGAGGTATGAAGTGAACCATTCTAGGGCTTTAGAGCTTATATGGTATTTAGCAAGCTTGGATCGAAGAATATCGTGATTAACTAGGTCAAAGGCCTTACTTTAAGGTCCATAAAGACAGTTTCAACAAGTTTACTATTATCCATTTCTTTGAGCCATTTGTCGGTGATGTTAAGAAGAGCAGTTTCACAGGAGTGATTGGCTCTATAAGCTGATTGGTTGATGTAAAGCAGCTTATTGGTTTTCAAGTGTTCGTGGAATGCTAGTGATACATGTCTTTCGAGAGGTTTCGAGAGTATCGGCAGGACCGAGATTGGACGAAAGTTGCCTCTTTGGTGAGCTGAATCTTTTTTGTGAACAGGAGTTACTTTGGCTTTTTTAAAAGCATCCGAGAAGATACCACTTGAAATACTTGCATTATAGATGTTTTCAAGACTTGGAGATATCGCTGGCAAGGCTGACTTTAGTAGGCGGATACTTATTTCATCCAGACCAGTTGCTTTGTTGAGTGAGACCTTTCTGAGGTCCTGTTCTATAATATTCCTGGTGATAGGTGGTATTTCAAAGGGAGGTGGTGTATTGAATGATTCAGTGAGCTGCATCCTAATATTGATATGAGGACAAATCAGACCCTGCTTAGTGTGTTACGGACTAGCGTGATAAATCACAGTAAACGTTCAGTTTTACATTTTGTGATACATTGCATTGCAGTTAAAAATTCTGGGTTGGAGCCTGACTAAGATTAGTCGGCCTACTTCGTTTGCAGACGTTTTAGCCCACAATCCTTATACTATGCATCCTACGGTCAGCTTTTCTTCTGTTGTTTGTTTGTTTTTATTTGTTTGGGTTTTTTTTGTCAATCAAACTTCACCGAGACTGGAAGCTGCGTAAGACAAGCCTTCGGCACCCAGGGTATAGACTGTGTTTCAAGAGGATAAATTGGTACCAGCACATTTAACTGCCTCGCTAACCTGCGTGTAAAAACTACGGATGCTATAGACTAGCTCCTCATCCAGGGAAAGTAGTGTTACTCCTAGGTTGACGCCTCATACTACTCATCAGACTTGCAGCGCCAACATACTTATTCAGTCAGTCGCTTGCATCATCCAAAGTATATATTGTATCAATAAAATGTATACTATATTATACTAACTTTACAGTGTATAGGTGTATACTATACAAGCTATACACTGAATAAACGAACTTCTCTCCATCCGAAAATCAAACCCTGGCTGACAGTTTCGGGGGCAGGGCATATTCTGTAGCTTCACCTCGATTTATATTTTGAACAAAAATAATTTCCATTAAGTAATTCATTGCGTGTAAAGCTGAAGTTTTTCAATATGGCCAATAATTTGGTTAACGTTGTATATTGTATATAGCTTTTTGTCACCTTTTTACGATTTAGATTTTTTACATTTTAAACATTTCAATTTTGAACTAATGTTTTATTTGTTACACGCATTGAGACTAACGTTTGATGAGTTTTCAAGACTTTGTCGAAACATGGTTCGCAAATGTGATTGTAGCGCAGATAGCTCACTACAGCCCATTTTCCGAAAAAAAAAAAAAACATCATTTCAGTGTTGGCTGCCTCAAAGGGAACGTGGCTAATTTGCATTCAAACATGAAAACCATAATGGCGGCTGTCGTGAATACGGTCTATTTGAACGCTGCCAAGGTTCGTCGCGTGATCTATTCTTGGGGAATCTGGGACCGAAACCACATCCACCACTGCCTTCAACAGACGTGTGTGGTTCATGGTTAATTATAACTTCCACGTTTTTACAGCACTGCAAGCAAACTCGTCCTTTATATTTTGCATAAAAATAAAAATTGGCGACTGAACAGCCGCCGTAATACTAAAGTAGCGAGCCTCCAAAGGAAACAAACCTCCGAACATGTCTGAAAGTAGCGACCAACATACGGAGAAAGAACACAATTATAAGCATCATATCAGTTCTGACCATGACTCTGAAGTGCGTCATTAAATTTTCAGAACTAAATATAAATAATTTTGGCATTACGAGTCGCAGCCTTATTAAAGATTGCTGATAATTCTCAACATATTAATACAAGAAATTTATCCGCCAGAAGAACATTCTAACAGCAGGGGAAATTAAAAAATACCCTTCGCTATTTCCTTGCGCACATTTAAAGAAACGTATATTTTCGCTTCAGAAAAGCAAAATGTATATATTGGAAGGAACTAATATGCTAACTACTGCTTTCCCATTCGTACCAATCCAATGACTCGACAGCAGATACTTCAGGGTTATTTCTGACGCACATCATGAGTCAGCAATCGGAGTCATAATCAAAACAACTATATTGGTCCTTAGACATTTACATGGCAGCCTCATTAAAACTATTTGATAAAATTCTAAATTGGCCATCTGTTTGTCTGGTTTTTCTGTTTTCGGCAAAACCGCTCAGATTCTCTAAAATAGAGAAGAACAACTCAGTGAGTTACTCATTTCCTATCGTGTAAAGATTGGGAATTCTTTACTTAAAGAAATCAATTTAATTTACGCTGTATCGTCTCTTCAATTCAAGAAAACTTTAAGGTTCAGTAACCCAGAGACAATCAAACAACTGGGATTTCATGGTTCATTTCTCTAACTTTCTACTCATGACTTATCGATCGTGTGACTACTGTTTTAGCCTCTGTTTGGTAGCAGCAAAATAAAAGACTTCGTCATCAGAAAACTGAGGACTGTAAACCAAATCATTTGGCAAACAGAGATGACAGCCCTCCTAGTGCCTTTTCAAGATTATGGTCATCTTTCGACAAGTAAAGAAGATTCAGTGGTCTTCTTGCTAAAAGATGCGACGTTATTTTGGTAGTCGAACAATATTATGGTGTTGTGTGGTTCCGCTAGCTCTTGGCTCTCTGTGGCAGCAACGCCATAAACGTTGTCGCCAGAACTAAACAAATATCATTTTGACCAAAAGATGGCTACAATGCCAAAACCTGCAGACACTGCTAAGCATGCTACTCCAAGCAAAGAAGTTTCCAGCACAATCTTTTTCCCGAAAGACACACTCCATCAGCCATGCGACGTTGTTTTGGTTGTCGAAGATGGTAAAGAATTCAGAGCGCACAGACAAGTTCTTTCAGAGGCAAGTCCTTTCTTCCAAAAGCTGCTGAACAGCGACATGAAAGAATCTAAAGAAGGAATTGTTCGGCTGGAGATGTTTTCCGAGTCCGTTATGGGAAATACACTGGAGTTTATTTACGCTGGTAATGTTCAGATATTGACCGAGGACAGTGCCTGGGAACTAATCATTATGGCCGATTATTTATTCCTACAAAACTTAAAAACTCTCGCTGAGGGAGTTTTACTACAGAAGTTGGAAATTTCGAATTGTATTTCTACTTACTACTTATCCGATAGATATCAATGTACAGAACTTTTTTCCAAGACCACAGAATTCATCCATGAAAATTTCAGCGACGTATGCGACATATTCAAGGTTTTGAATATGACGAGCAAACAAATCCAAATGTGGATTTCAACAGATGAAATAAATGTTAACACCGAAGAAGATGTGTTCAAGATCATCCTTGCATGGATTGATCATGACAAAGACAATCGAAAGAAATATTTTGCCGAGTTATTTCGTCAAGTTCGGCTGGTTTATGTATCGCGTGACTTTCTGTGCAATGATATCTCGACAAATGACCTCGTGAATGACAATGAGGACAGTCTGGCACTTGTGGAGGAAGCTATGAGGTTGTTTGAGTCTAGAAACTACGATAATCTCCCTGTCACCCCTAGAAAGTGCCTTGAGGTCCCCGTTATAGTGGCCAGTAGTCTATTAATGGGTCAACCGATTCGGTGTTATTTTCCTCGTGAGGATCGGTGGTATACTTTAGGCGAGATGCCACTTTCTTTCAAGGTTAGCAATCTTGTCTCTTGTCGTGGGAAAATCTACGGTATACAGACTCGTTATAAACGTAATCACCGAATGGTGAGTTTCAATCCATACACTAACAATTGGATGAGATTACCATACAAAGAACAAAGAGACTTAAAACAAATATTTGCTGCAAATGAAGACGAAATGTATGCTTTAGTAACTGGACGGGCATGTAAGTGTCGTGGACTGCGGTCGGTAGAGACAGAGATAGAGCTCTGTGGCAAGGAGAAACATGTTTCCTTTATCATAAAGTACAAACCCGAATCAAACTCATGGGAAGACATTTCATCTTTTGATCATTTGAATTTAAGGCAAGATGTTTGCATTGTAGCCAAAGGCAATTTTATTTACTTTATTGGCGGCAAAGAATGGCTTGATCCAGGTTACAAATTCCACACTGATGTTGATAGGTATGATCTTCGCAAAAACCAGTGGGACAAAGTAGCTGGCATTCAAATTGCGAGGAGCTGTGCTACCGGTGCTGTGGCGCACGGAAAAATTTTCATTGCTGGTGGCACTAATCTTAATGGAAACAGGCCGGAACTATTCCATTGTGAAATGTTTATTGAAACAACAAATGAATGGCAGTTTACTACAATAATTGGCGTACATCTTAGATCGAAACCCAAACTTCTGTCAGTTGACGACAGACTCTATGTTCTGGCCAAAATGGCAAGCATTTCTGGCATGGAACCAGTTCGGAGAAAGGTCGATTGCTATGATCCTGAAGAAGATGAATGGGACCAGAAAACTGAAATTCCTCTCGTTTTGATGGATCATTTCCTTAACTATTGTTCAATAAAAATCTTCAAAGGATTTCTCAATAATGAACCAGAGAAAGAGGACACACAGGAATTGACATCTCCTTTTGCTCAATCTTCGCACGACTTGTCTTCATCGCCCTTACAAGACAATAGAAAACATGCCTCTCTAAAGAAGATAAGACAACAGAATTGCTTCATCTTGTGATCAAGCTTGCAGCCTGCGATCATGATTCCGTATGCGTTTCTTGGACACCCATCTCACAAAGGTCGCATCTTGAGCATCTGAGTAATGACACTGACAATCAGCGACCACTTTCAGTGAGTCGAGTCCTAATATTGATATTTAGAGGACGAATCAAATGCTGCTCAGTATGTTATTAACTAGCGCGGTAATTCATCATGAACTTTATACATTGTGTGAGACGTTGTAACCTAACGGTTTTCGTATTGCAGTTAGTGTCCGAAATTCGGCTTTAGTTACTTTTAGTGGTGCCGCGCTATATAGGGAAAACAACTGTCTAAATGCACGCGCAAAATGGCGAAAACAAAAGAAGTACTATGCGAGTGGTCCACAGTTATTTATTTTGAAAAAATGCTGCCCTTGCTAAACAAATAAAAGCCAGCCGCAAGCAAACCGGGGTGAAACTAACCGCAAGCACACAAGTTTGAAATATTTCGTTCACTTTTAGACAGTTTCATTTGAAAGCTGTTTTCCCTATAGAGCGCGGCACCACTAAAAGTAACTAAAGCACGAAATTCTAGCTAGGTTGCAGTTAGTGTCCGAAATTCTAGGTCACTGGCAAAGATTCATCGGCCTATTTCGTTTGCAGCGTTTTAGCCCACGGTCCTTATAACGTGTACCCTGGACATTTTTCTCAATCTTGCCCGAGACTGGAACCCAGGGACTGAACCCCAGGATATATATAAACTGTGTTCCAATAGTATGAATTGATGCCAACAACAAATTGAAGTGTCTCCCTAACCTGTCAAACATCCTGATGAATTTGGACTGGCTCCCCATCCAGGAAAGTAATTATATATAATGTTACTTCTAGGTAGTCGTCCAATACTACTCAACGGGCTCATTGCACCGACATACCTATTTCAGCTGCACGATTAGTACCAACACGTTAAATTGTCTCCCTAACCTGGTCACCTGGTAACCTGGTGCTATCGACTAGTTCCCTATCAAGTAATGTTACTCTTATGTTGTCGCCACATACGACTCCACGGATTTGCGGAGCCATCTATATAGTTATTTCACTTACTCGATCTGTTTCATCCAAACCATACATTGGCACGTTCAACGACGTCTCTCTATCCTAGATCCCACGCAGACACTTTCAGAAAAAGGGTTTATTCTGTAGCTACACCCTGATTTATATTTGGAGGAACGTCCAAATTAATTAAAGGAAGGGGACTCGATGACTTCCTTAAAAAAACTAATTTCGAGTAAAGCAATAATTTGTTCACTTTTGATATTTTATGTAGCTTTTTCACCTTTTTAAATTTTCAACTTTAAGATTTTAAACTTTCTAATTTTTATTATTAATGATTAATATTTGATAAGAGTTTGATGTGTTTTTTTATCAGATTTCCAACATTACTACAGACATGTTGCTACTCTGCTAGACATTGACATTGATCAGCCGCATTGTTCTGCGCGCGCCTATTTATAATGGTAATAGGACTGAGTGGAGTCCAATTCGGTCTGTAATCATACGAGTAGCTAATGTCCAAACATTTACCCTTTTATATACCATTTCTGACAGAAAAGTAATCCTTTCGAATACCTTGCATAGACAATGGTATATTACAAGTGTGATTTTTTCTTCAATTTGTCATTAACATTTCTTGACAATGGCGTCATGAAGACCCTGAAACGTCGGTTATTTTCGCTTATTTTCACGTTTGTGTTTAGCAAAATCATTATCAATCAGAACGTTTCTATTGTGCGTAATACTCAATGATACTTGTGACTTTCTTGAGCATAACAGCTTATCAAAAATAAAACATACAGACAAATAAAATCCCCTTTAACCCTATTCAGACCGGGGGGGGGGGACTTTTGAGGCCCGCGCTGATTTTGAACTTTTATAACTTTTTTTAAGATTAATCCAAACGCTGCCTGACAGGCATGTTTTCCCAAATTTTTAATTTTGTGTGTTTCTGTTACTAAAAATCAACTTAAATGGAATCGGTTTTATATTTTTACGGGTTTAAAGCACATTTTTATTCATTTTGAGTACTTTCAGTTATTTTGGATGGTTTTCTGGCATCTTGGAAAAAAAAAATGAAATCCAAGATGGCGGCGGACGTACTATACATCCTATAAGTTTCATGGTGATTGCTTAAATATTCTGGAAGCTACATGGAGGGGGGGTCTTACCGCCCCCCCCCCCGGTCTGAGAAGGTCCAAAAAAGCCTGGTCTGAATAGGGTTAATTCGATGGGTGTTGCTCATTTACTCCGAAAGAAACAAATAAAAAAAAAGCATCGTTTACACGGACGCGGTTATCAAATCAACACGGTTTCATGACCTCGAAACCGCATCGAAAACGACACGGTTTCGAAGTGTTTATAAGAAACATATCCTACCGTTTTACAAATGTTTTTGAACGTGATTGTATAAGCAAGCGCTGCACTCTGTGCGAGGCTCGTCATGTTTACTCTTCGCGATCCAGTCAATTTGTGGCAAAATACTTGACCGTTTTCAAATTGATGGGGTTTTGCTGTTTACACGACCAATGACACCGTATCGTTTTGAAAACGCTCCAATTTTTACAGCGTTTTTAAAACGATCTGGTTTCAGTTGTGTCTCGATCAGCGCCGTGTAAACGAAAGGCGAAACCGCATCGAAAGCGATGCGGTTACAAAAAAATACTAGCCAGCATAGCTTGGCGTTCTAGTCAGTCGGGGAGAGCGAGAAATCGCGCGCGCGAGCAAAGCGGCGGCGGAAGACAGAATTGAATTGGCTTCTTGTCTTTAAATGGAAACTCTTACCTGTCATTGGAAAAGAATAAGTGCTTGGCAATGAAAAGTGGCAAAACTGTTTAAAAAACAATTAAGTCTTCCTCTTTCAACAAAGTGCTGATGTTCTAAGTTCCTTTCAATGAGGAAGCAAGCGAGAGTCCAGCTGCTTAATTGGGCTCCAAGTGGTCTGGGATCGAGTTTAACATTGGCGATGGCGAATGGCGAATACGCACGCGCAATGTCAGCTACTTCAACCATTAATGTCGTTTACATGCAGCTTAATGCATGCTAACAGCTTATGTGTTTATTTTAAGTTTAAACGAAAGAGAATGAAATCTATTTTACAGGCTTATGTAGAGAAATGGCAGGCGACATATCTGTGAAACGAACCTGCGAAATATGCAAACCACGCCTTCTTCAAGCCTGAACTAGTATCCGTATTTCTTTATTACATTTGCGTGTAACTCACCTTAATTATTTTCAAAATGACTTGATATATTCATTAGTATATTGCGCACAAGATATCAGTCGACTGAAAGCACGGACTATTTTTCACTTCGTTTTCTTTTTTCGACCAAGAAAACGATATACTTCGAAAATTTCAAATAAAACTAAAAAATCAACCTGTTTTGAGACTGACGGGAGTGCGCGCGATTTCTCGCTCTCCCCGACTGACTAGAACGCTACGCTGGCTAAAAAAATACGAAACGCGGCCAATATTGAAAAGCGGTAAACAAACAATAATACATAAGATCAGAATGAAATTTTTGTTTCTTCTCTACACAAGTCACACGTAGTATTACAAACATTAGAAGACTTAACTTAAGTTAGGGGTCGACTGAACTTATTTGGGGCAACATAACTTCAGTTTTGTGGCGACCTGACCTAAAATGGGACAACGTAACTTGGGGCAACATGACCTACATGCTCTTGGAACACAGTCTATACTCCGGGTGCCGGAGATTTGTCTTACGCAGCTTTAGGCTTCGGTCAAGTTTGAAAAAGAAGACGAAAAGAAAAAATGAAGGGAATGAGGATCGTGGACTGAAACGTTTGCAAACAAAGTAAGAATTTCCAACGTCTCACACAATGTACAAAGTTCACTGTGAATTACTGTGCTAGTCTGCATCACACTGCAGCTGGCCGGTATCTGATTAGGACGTAGGTCACTAAACATTGGTCGCTGATTGTCCATGTAATGCATGTCTTCATTCGAATGCGGTAGTTCCGAGGCGGTTTTCCAATCAAGAAATGCAGACGGATTCCTATTCGGGGCTACCAGCTTGGTCACAGAATGAAGCATTTGCGTTGCCTTCTCTCGTTCATAGAGGCTTGTTTTCTATTCATCGCTTGTAAGCGAGACGAAGACAAGGCGCACGAAGAATGAACGGAAGGAGAAGCCGTTTCCCGCGTGTCCTCTTTCTCCTCATCATAATCGAGGAATCCTTTGAAAATCCTCATTGAGCAAGAGTTGATAATATGATTCATTTTGGAAGGTATTTCAGTTTTCTGGCTCCATTCTTTTTTGTCAGGATCATAGCATTTAACCTTTCTCTGAAGTGGAACTGGTCTGTTATACAAGGTTTCGTCATACATGGTCAAGGTTTGTGCGGCCAGAACGTACAGCTTGTCATCCACTGACAGGAGTTTGGGAATCGACCTAGGATGTATGTCAGACCTTGGAATAAACTGCCACTCATTTGTTGTTTCATTAAACACTTCACATTCCCACTCATGCCCTTCCATTTGTTTAATTCCACCAGCAATGTAAATGTTTCCGTTCGCTGCTGCTCCATCAGCACATCTCCTCGCTATCTTAATGTCAGCAATTTTCTCCCATTGGTTCTTGTTAAGGTCATACCTGTCGACATCATTAAGGGAAAAAAGCCTTGGTTGATGCTGGGTGCTATACCACTTTGCACCGCCAATAAAATAATGTATTTTCTACTGGTATGCAGTCAATACAGTTCATTAACAGGTTTTTGGTTATTTATTTCGCTGTGTATGACACGCCGCTTGGGCGTGTCCCTTGGGTATCTCTGATTGGTTTGATAAGGTATTTATAGACTGTTCAGAGTTGTTCAGTCCTCTCGCTTTCGCATTCCATGCTGACATTGAAGTTGTAAACCCGCCCGCCCGCCCGCCCATTTCGTTTTTGTTATCTCGTCTAATTGATTGCTTGTCAATTTTATACATGTTTTTTTGTCCGAACAGAATGTGTTGCAGGTGTTAGTTTTTATTTCAAACGGCGGAGAGTGGGCTAAGGACTGCAGGTTCGGAAACTTTTGCAGACTGCAGTAAAACTAAAGTAGTTGAACTTCCCATTAATTACTGGAGCAGCGCCGCTTCCACTAAGCCCGCCGGCATCAGGAGCACGCAATGATGGGGCATCGAAATGATATTGGTAATGTCGATCTGTTTGACGAATTGAATGAGGTAACACAAAAATCAGATTTGAGCGTGAAGTTTCTACTAGACCAGGTGTGTTGCAAGTTATTAAAGGGCAGTCTGGGAAGAAATTTTCATTTCTGTTATTTTTAGGCGTCTCAGAGATTATTGTATCATTTGTTTTAGATGGTTTTCGTCTTCCTTTCAAGAAGATTCCCTCTGAAATTTTTCAAAAGCTATGTGTCATCTTTGCATCATTCTGTATTTGTAGATAAGCTATTTAGTGCCTTTACATTTTACCGGGTTGGCAGAAGTTAAGGCTCCTTCTTATATGGTTTACCCTTTAGTGTTTCGAATTAACCCTATGGAAGAAGAGATAAACATTTTTATGAACAAGGATTTAGTGCGTAAACGGGAATATCACTTTGCCCTATTCTAAAAGGGAGTATTTATGGTTTTGTTTGGTCCAAGTGGCTATTACCTATCACCTATATAGCTATTCACACCCTGATCATCGCACATTTATATTGTTAGGTTTTCGCTTGCTTTTCGTTAGGTGACGCTTAGTTTAGGTGTTTTTCTGTTTACTGTATTTCCTTTTGGGTTGGATGTTTATTCCATGCCTCAAGTCGCTCGAACTGAATATTGAAGGATTCAAGGGGGTCAACATTGTTCTATTCCTGGACGAGGAGAAGTTGATCCATATTGATTATTACTCTTGTGCAGTCTTAGATCCAGTTTACGGAAGTTCAGATTTATTTTTTAGCTATGGCGGAAAGTTTTAGTGGACCCTTGTTAATTTTCGAATGGTATAGTATAGAACACTATCTATAGAACAATTCCTATTTCGGATAGACGGTTATTTTTACTTCGCATTTCTGTATGTCTTCATAATTGTTTCAGAAAAAAGTTTATGGGGAATTGTTTAGCCTGGCTTGGGGGAATTTGTTTACATTGGTGTAGTATTTGAGGACATTTCCCGAATTATGACTAGTTATTACAACAAGGACATTGAGGCTGCGCAGGATTACGATTTCACTAGACGTTTACTTTGGCCCAATTTATTCTCTAAGAAAACATGTTGAGTATTGAAGTGGACTGGACAGGATGAATTTGAAAAGTCATTATGGATTGGCCCGTCTTATTGTATTGTTAGCTCAGATGCTAGTGCCACAAAATGTGGCGTCCATTTAGGTAACAGTGAACAAGTGCGCCATAATGATAACTGGGTGCATGTATACACGTTTGTGGTATGACTTGTCTGGAAAAGTTTTTGTCATTTCAGCAAGGCTCTTATGTTAAGTTGGTTTTAGATAGTTGTTCGTTTGCAGAGTATTACATTCGAGTAGCACGAAGTTGAAGTTTACATGTTATATAGCCCAAAATTTTCAGCTCCTATTGACAGCGGTGTCAAATTGTATGCTATGGTTTCCCGTACGGAGCTCGTTGTGAGGATTATAAAGTCGCATTATTTATACATAAATGGTTGACTAATTTCAAGTCATCATGTTTTCAAGCATTGAATATGGGTGGGAATCCCATATAGTGGTCTACTTTGTCAGTTTGGCAACAACTAGGTATGTTTTCACTTTAGTTTTTGAAACCCATGCAGGACTTACGGAGTGGATTTATTAATTCACTAGGTATTCACTTCTCGTGTACATGCAAGGCCATTACCACATTTATCGTACTGTTCTGGACCTCGTCTCGTTTTTTCCTAAACTTTCAGAATAATTGCTCGTTTTGCAATAGATGGCAAGCTGTTTATAGTCTTTATAGCAAGAGTGTACTGGAACATCGGCGAAATACTGTTTTACTTCGAGCAGATTCTTTCATTTCAACATTGGTAGCTGTTTGTATAAAGTTTTCGCTGATTACAAGACCGCTGGGCCAGTTTCTATTTATGTTTGGTTAAGATTGATTGACGTTATCAGAAAGGAGGTGCTGGCCTGACTTTGGGACGCTTGTCCATTCACTCATCAGAAGGAGGCGCTGGCCTGTTTTTGGGACGCTTGTCCATTCACTCATCAGAAGGAGGCGCTGGCCTGTTTTTGAGACGCTTGTCCATTCACCTTTCAGAAAGGAGGCGCTGGCCTGATTTTGCAGAGCAATTTGTCTGCATTCAGCTTATGTTAGTTTATTTCAGTTTATGTGCTCGCTCGCTTCCATGTAGGTTTATATGGATACAAATGCCTGTCACTTCTCTTTTTTCTTCATTATAGATGTTAACTATTCAAGGTTATCAGAGGAGCCCCCAGCTAGCAAGAAACCAAGCACGAAGGACGTCCTGAAGTTGTTTATGAAGGTTACTTCACAGCAAAAAGATATTCAAAAAAAAAAAAAAAAAATCGTCAAGTTCTTTATAAGATGCGGTATCTTGTCCTCATACTGTCTCAGTTTCAGTTGTATCGCTTTACAAGCCGCATGCGCATCTTACGTAGTTTCAAGTCTTATGCTGCTTTTATTTTGATTCATGTCCGCATTATCATTAATCATTTGGCCGGATAGTTCAATTTGAAATAGTTTTTTAATAGCGGTTCAGCGTTTGTTAGGGTGTTTATCTCTGCTAATAAAATCAACAAGCCTGAAGGACTTGCGCTTAGCTTGCATATGTTTGTTAGGTAGCGAAAGATTCTTCGAAATGATGTATTGAATAGTTTGTTACCTTAAGCTTAGCTTTTGGCATTTTGGCTGTTCATTCTAGTTATTTGTTCCTTACGTACATGTGGAAATCTACTGATGTTTACAGTGAAGGGACTAATGTTTAAATTAAGAGGTTATGTAACTATATTATCTCGTCTCAACAACAGCTTAACATTATTGGATCAATAAGTTTTTTGTGGTTTTTCAATACCGTCTAGCAAAATGGTACCAAGCTGTTATGCGCAAGATGTAGGGAGCTATTGAAGAACTGTAAAGGATCTTGCTCTGAGTATTTTATTGTCATTGATAGCATAAGTTCGAAGAAGCTACATCCGTGGTTAAAAGTAGCGCCAATTTATCACAACGATTACTTTTATTACATTGTACATATAATTATTTTGAAATAACTGCTCACCTTATCCTAACTGATTTAATAAGTATTTTGGTACTTCTATTTTTTCTGGTAGGCGTCAACATTAGCTCCAAACGTTCCTTTTTCACTGTATGAAATGTATCAATAAATGTCAGCTTGGATTGCCTGAGCATCCAACCATCATTCCCTTGGTGTGTATTTTTTGCAGTATTGAAGAAGAAAATAATTTACGTTCGTTTGAGCGTAGCGAATTAGAACGTAAAATAAAATTGTCTTTAGCTACAATGCAAACGTCTTGTCTTAAATTGAAATGACGAAATGACGATATGTCTTCCCATGTGTTTGATTCCGGTTTGTACTTTGTGATGAAGGAAACATGATGATCCTTTTCACAGAGCACTACCTGTAGTTGAGGAAGGCAATAACCCGGGACGCGTATCAAACGCTGACTTAGTTTAAAACATCTCCGGCACTCAGCACACGGTTCAGAAACCAATGCGTACATTTCATCATCATTTCCAAGAAATAATTGCTTGAAATATCTCGTCTCATTGAAAGGCAATGGCATCCAATCGTTAGAGTATGGATTATAGCTCACCATTCGGCATCCATGTGACTGGTTTGCGGCGTTTGCATGCCAGGACTCTGGGCAGTGAGATGCAATCTGTATACCATAGATTTTACCATGACACGGGACAAGGTAGCTATCACCGAAATAAAATGGCATCTTTCCTAAGCTATACCACCGGTCCTCCTGAGGAAAAAAACACTGAATATCTTGACCTGTATATAAACTAAACGCTATTAAAACATGAGTGGCAAGCGACTTTCTAGGGGGGATAGAAAGATAATTGTAGTTTCTAGATCCAATTAAGTTCACAGCGTCAGCCACAAGAGCCAAACACTCTTCGCTGTCATTCACGAGGTCATTTGTCTGGATGTCACTGCACTGCATAGAAAGTCACGCGACACATAAACCAGTCGAACGTGACGAAATAACTCGGCGAAATATTTCTTTCGCTTGCTTTTGTCATGATTAATCCATGCTAGGATGATCTTGAACACATCTTCTTCGGCGGTAACATTTATTTCGTCACTTGAAATCCACATTTGGACTTGTTTGCTCGACATATTCAGAATTTCTTCGCGGCTGGCTGCGCATACGGTGCTGAAATTGGCATGGATGAATTTTGTGGTCTTGGAAAAAAGTTCTCTGCATTGATATGTTTCGGAAAAGTAGTAAAAAGAAATGCAATTTGAAGTGTTCAGCTTCTGCAGTAAAAATCCCTCAGCGAAAGATTTTATGTTTTGAAGGAATAAATAATCGGCAATAACGATCAGGTCTCGAGCATTGTCCTCGGTCACTATCTGAACATTATCGGTGTAGATAAACTCCAGTGTATTTCCCACCACAGACTCGGAAAACATCTCCAGCCGAACAACTCCTTCTTTAAACTCTTTCATGTCGCTGTTCAGCAGCTTTGTGAAGAAAGGACTTGCCTCTGAAAGAACTTGTCTGTGAGCTTTGAATTGTTTGCCATCTTCGACTACCAAAATAACATCGCAAGGCTGATCGAGTGTGTCTTTCGGCATAAAGACTTCACTGGAAACTTCTTTGCTTTGAGTAGCACGCTCAACACTGTCTGCAGGTAGCAAGGTTGCCATCTTAATGCCAAAACGATCTTCGTTTAGTTCCCAAAAATAAATCTTAGCTTGTGATGGCGTTTATATCGTTGCTACCACACGGCGCTGAGAGCGGAAACCACACGGATAAATTTCAAGTGGTACTTAAAGCCGTATTGAAGGACCATTTCCTATAGCTAGATGTTTGAAAATGAGTTTTGATTGGCAGAAAAATGATAATTTTTTTTATAATATGGAGCTTTTTAACATATCAAAGGTGCGTTAGGGTCATTGAATCTTAATATTGAAGGCGCGAAATTGTGGCCTTAAGGCCTTAAAAATAACTCAACAGGTATTGATTTGAATGTTCTTTTCGATTTTTATCCTAGAGTATCTACTCATTGAATACCTGTGAGCGGCGTTGCGGAAAACAGAAGTTCAACTTGTGAAATTCAATCAAAGGGCTTTTGAGCCAGCTTATTTATGTAATGGCTAATTTTGCATTGTCTTCTTGTACTTAATAAAATATTGGTACAGTTGGACGCTGCTTTTGTAAACCATGCTAAAAGAAGAAGTAACAGCACAGGCAGCCCAAGCGATGGCTTCGTTAATTATTTGCAACAGTCGTTGTCGGTTTGACTCAAGCGATCGATAAAATATGCCCCATAAATCGATGGATTTGAGATCTTTCGTTCCTTAATTACAATAAACTGTAAGCCAGATAAATAAAGGTCACTTACCTATTGTTGATTGTGTGTTATTATTCGATGCAATTTTTTCTTCCTTTTCATTGGCCGATAGCCCACGACGTGATCTACCGATAACTGCCTACAAATAATGGTCTGCTCGTGCGCATTAGCGTCTGACAGTGATTTTGCTACAAATAATATTCTGCTCATGCGTAGTTGTGTCCACTTCCGAGAAAAATGGCAGCTAGTTTTTCAGAGATGAAGAAGGGCGGTTGGATTTGTCTACTAGGTCCGAAAAAACAGCGAAGCTACAAAGAAGGCAATGGAATTTCCTCTTATTGTATTTCGGCAATATCTGAAAGAAAGAGAATTGGATGAAGACCAGCTCGTATTATGAAAGGCGAAGTTACGCTTTCGTCTGCATTAATTTAGCAAGATATAGTGCGGTTTCCACGCAGTTCCTGAAGGTACTTTGTGCGAAACAAATTCAGTGATCAATTATTTGCCGAAGCCGAAGTTGAAGTAAGCGGGAACTGCAGGGGCTGTATTTTTGTCACTGGTATTATTGATTGCCTGTCTGTGTTCAGTGACAAGTTTCCGAAAAGTATGTTTAGTTTCTTCTTCATATTGTTTATTACGGTTCACTTATGTCCAGGATTGAACGCACCTACAATAAGTGGACATATCTCATTTTTTTTTAAGATTGAATTGAGCGGCGTCACGCAAAAAGCAAATTCCGCAGCAAGCAAGGTCGCGGCGTACACGGCACAATAAAGGACCATCGACATCAATAATTAAAGGCGTCAAATGGACTCCACTTATCTTAGATTGCTGTAAAAAAAATATACAACGGCGGGGGCAGCTTTAATGACAACTACTTCTAGAAAATAAAATTTCAAATGTGAACCAAATGATTGCCTTCAAGTCATCGAGTCCAAATCTTTTAAGTTTTGTTTTTTAAATATAAATCACGGCGTAGCTTTTAGCTATACAGGCTAAATAAACTCTGCCTCCGAAACTGCCTTTGTTAAATCTTGGGATAGAGAGAAGTTCGTCAAAGGTCCCGGTGTACAGTTGGTAGGATGCATACGAGTAACTGAAATATGAATATTGGCGCCACGAGTCCTTTGAGCAGTATGAGGCGAATTCCTAGAACTAACATTACTTCCTGGAGCTAGTCGATAGCATCAGAAGTTATTAGGTTAAAGACGAGACAGTTTAATTTGTTGGTATCGATTAATTATCTTGGAAAGCAGTCTATATCCTGGGTTCGAGACCTTGGGTTCTAGTCTCGATAAAGTTTGAGAAAAAAGTCGTCAGTACAAAATATATAAGGATCGTGGGCGAAAACTTCTACAAACGACCGGAAATAGGCCTACTATCTTAGCCAGGGTCGAACCTACACTTTCGGACACTAACAGCAATGCATAAACCGTTAGGCTACAACGCCTCACCCAATGTATATAGTTCATGGTGAATTTCCACCCTAGTTACACACTGGGCAGCATCTGATTTGTCCTCATATCAATATTAGGGCGACGAAGTTAACTGAAACTCCGCCGTTGTCGCTGATTGTCAGTGTCTTCATTCAGATGCGACCTTTGTGAGGTGGGTGTCCAGGAAACAAATACGGATTCCTGTTCGCTGGCTACCAGCTTGGTCACAAGATGAAGCATTTGCGTTGTCTTCTCTTCTTTAGACAGGCTTGTTTTTCTGTTGTCTTTCAAGGTGATGAAGGCAAGACGCGCGAAGATTGGGCGGAAGGGGAGGTCGTTTCCCGCGTGTCCTCTTTCTCCTTATCATTATCGAGGAGTCCTTTGAAAATCCTCATTGAACAAGAGTTAATTACAGGACCCACGCTTGTCAGAGGTATTTCAGTTTTCTGACTCCATTCATTTTTAACTCGGAAAATTCCGAGTTTTGGTGAGTGGGCCCGATTTCACTCCTTCCCTCCTTCACTCCTTCCCTCCTTCACTCGATTCCTGTAAACATTTTAATTGAATTAATTAATTAATATCAAATTGAATTAATCAATTAATCTTGTGAAGCGGGTAGGGGGTTGGCTAAAATGCGAACTTTATCCGTGTTACTTTATATGAAGTACACAAAGGCTATATATTTGTTTCTGAAAACCAAATGTTCTCCTTGTGGTATGCATTCTTCCAGGCGTAGACCCAAGCACACGGAATTTTGTGCTGAACGCATGCGCATATATGAAGTACACAAAGACGATATATTTTCACCAAATCTTACTGAGAACTGGTTAAAATTCAACAAAATTTGGGGTTCGATTTATCGCCGAGTATTTCCGAAAAAAAATTAGATGGTACTAGAAAAGAGTGCAATTTGAATGAAATAATCATCTATAAGCCGAGCGGTCATCAACAAACGAAAATTAACAAGCGTTTGTATTTATTCTTGGTCATTACCTTTTATTTTAGTGGCGGCTCCTTAAAAGCCATTTGGTTTAATGAAGCAACGTTAGGAATGAAGTTTTTATTCGTCTTTTCTTCGCTATTTAGGCTGGAACTCGTCCTCCACCAGCTCGCACTGGAATATTATTTGTTTTGTTTGCGTATGAGATCGTCTTTTGAACTGACGAGGGAATTCGAAATCCCGCATGTCGTAAACAATGTCCTCGCAATCTCTTCTACAATAATTATTTCTGCCTGAGACTGTTTCTGTTCCTTTCCTTCGGTTCCTTTCTTTAAGTTTAGTTAATTTGCAGAGTCACTGCTAACGTGACTTTTCAAGAGAAGAAGGGTCAAGAAGGAATCGATCTATTTGACTAGCTGTCGCGACACCAAAAACTGGCCAATCAGAAGCGGTCGTTCTCACGCGCTTGGTAAACATTGTAACACGATCTGACAGAAATCGGCTGCATGTAATATTTTTGTTCAAAAGCGAAAACTTAAAAATACCACGACTTCTCTGCTAAAAGAAACCACTTCAGAAGAGTTTGATTGAATTGAGGATACTCGACAAAAACTGGTAACAGCACATGTTTCGTTTTGGTGACATTTAAAGTTCACCCGCTTGACCTGCTTGATCTTTTCGCTGGCGAATTGCGACGAACTGAAGATTCACTGAATCATCAGGAATCATCCCGTATTCTCTGGCAATTTTGCAGTTGTTCTGAACTGTTTCTACCTCGGCAACAACTTTCAACTTGAACGTTTCGTGATAAAACCAGTAGCTTTTGGCATGATGATCGATAACTGCTTAATTCTTCTGAAGAATGCGTGATTGTTTGAGATTGGATTCTGAACTCAGGTGAATGTTTTGTCACGCTTGTGTACGGTTCTATTCAGTAAATTCATTCTTTGTCAGTGATTTGTTGTTTTTCAATTACATAGTTGTAATTTAGCGATATGTTGATTCGCTGCATGTGGACTGTTTCATAGCTTGAAGGAAAAATTGGGTCTAGCTTATAGCTGAGTGATTTGGGTTTATTTTTTGTCAGTTTAACTGGTTCCAAAAACTAAAAGTCTAGGGTTTCGGCTAATAGCCGAATAAATACGGTACATGCATGCTTTACTACCAGCCGAAATATTGTATTAATGTCAGTTTTCTTGAAATAGACCAAAACTTATTTTTTCTAATGATATTATTATTTTGCCTAACCTTCAAAAACAAAAAGGAAAAATAAAAAGAAAGAAAACAATTTGCAACCGATGGGAACTCTATCACTTGCCCTTTCGGCCTGCTCTCGATGAGCAGCTAGATGACAATGAAACTAAGTGAAGTGAACTGAATTGTGGAAAGTTAAGCATCATTTGTTTTAGCAAATCTCTATTTGTCAGTTTGTTGTTTTCGATTCTTGTTTCATAATAAATTTTCCGAGTTTAGTGGCTCGTAGCCACTTTGAATAGTTATTGTCAGAGTCATAGCATTTGAGCTCTCTCCGGTACGCAACTGGTCGGCTGACCCAAAAAATGTTTGCCCCTTTGACCAGAACATACAGCCTGTTACCAACTGAAAGGAGTTTGGGAATCGACCAAGAATATAAGCCAAACTTTGAAGTAAGCTGCCACTCATTTGTTGTTTCAATGAACACTTCACATCGCCAGGCTTCAGGCAAGCTTCCCGTGAGATTAGCGCCATCAGCAATGAAAATTTTCCGTTTGCCACAGTACCGATAGCAGAGCTCCTTGCGATTTGAATATCAGCTACTTTGTCCCACTTGTTTTTGCGAAGGTCATACCTGACAACATCTGTAAGGTAAGTGTGACGCGCGCCTTTCTACACCACCAATCAAATAAATAAAATTGTCCTTGGCTACAATGCAGACATCTTGCCTTAAATTCATGTGATCAAATGATGTTATGTCTTCCCAAGAGTTTAATTCGGGTTTGTACTTCGTGATAAAGGAAACATGTTTTTCCTTTTCACAGAACTGTATTTCTGTGTCGGGAGTGTTGCACATGCCCGGTCGCAGTCCATGTACTCACACGGTTCAGATACCAAAGCGTACATTTCATCTTCATTTGCAACAAATATTTGCTTTAAGTCTCTGTCCTCTTTGCATGGTAATGACATCCAGTTGTTAGTGTATAGATTATAACTAACTATTTGGCATCGGTGGCACCGAGATGCAGTCTGTTTACCGTAGATTTTACTGTGACAAGGGGTAAAATTACTATCCACAAAAGAAAATGGCATCTTGCCTAAACTGCACCACTGGTCCTCACAAAGAGAATAGCACTGAATTTGATGACCCTTTAATGGACTACAGGCCACTATAACAGTGATCTCAAGCCACTTTCTAGGGGTGACATGGAGATTGTCGTAGTTTTTAGACTCAATCAATCTTATAGCTTCCTCCACAAGATTCAAACAGTCCTCATTGTCATTCACAAGGTCATTTGTCGCGATATAACTGCGTAAAACTGAAGTCAAGCGATAAACCAATCGTACTTGACGAAATAACTCAGGGAAAAATTCCTTTCGCTTACTTTTGTCATGATCAATCCATGCTAGAATGATGTTGAACACATCTGCTTCGGCGGTAACATTTATTTCATCACTTGAAATCCACATTTGGACTTCTTTATACTCGACATATTAAAGACCTGTTCGCGGTTGGCTTCGTATAAAGTGGTGAAATTTGCAAGGATGAATTGTTTGGTCTTTATAAAGTGGTGAAATTTGCAAGGATGAATTGTTTGGTCTTTGAAACAAGTTCTTCGCATTGATATCTTTCGGAAAAGTGGTAAGTGGAAATACAATTTGAAATGTTCAATTTCTGTAGCAAAACTTTCTCAGCGATATTTTTTAAGTTTAGAAGGAATAAATAATCCGCTACAATAATCAGGTCTTGGGCACTGTCTTCAGTCAATATCTGAACATTACCGGTGTATATAAACTCCAGTGTATTTCCCAAAACAGACTCGGAAAACATCTCCAGCCGAATAACTCCTTCTTTAGATTCTTTCATGTCGCTGCTCAGCAGCTTTTCGAAGAATGGACTTGCCTCTGAAAGAACTTGCCTGTGAGCTTTGATTTTTTTGCCATCTTCGACTACCAAAATAACGTCGCATGGCTGATCAAGTGTGTCTTTCGGCATAAAGACTTCACTGAAAACGTCTTTACTTGGAAAAGCATGCTCCGTAGCAGAATGAAACAAAGTTGGCATCTTTATGCCAAAATGATCTTTGCTCTCAAGTCAAAATGATCTGTGCTCACGCGTGCACATTGGAACTGGATCTGTCATCATGAACGTTGGTCATGCTCGGTCAGGCGCTTATATATCGACTAGATACTTTTAAATAGCGTCAGATGTTTAAACCTGGATAGCTTTCACAAACCTAGTGCCTTGAGAGAAAGAAATGCTTGCTACAATGCTTTGCAAAATTGTTGAGAAACTCCTTCAAAATTGTTGCCCTCTATTTCGTAACCCTTTAGTCCAGACTAATATAACAGATTCTTCTTCCTTTCCCCTCCCCATTCCAATTAGGACTGAAATCAAATATCTACCTTTCGATTGTCGATTTTTCCCGTTGAAATAAAACTCCACCACAATAACAACCAAGA
Organism: Oculina patagonica; assembly: GCF_052425735.1. Taxonomy (NCBI): domain Eukaryota; kingdom Metazoa; phylum Cnidaria; class Anthozoa; order Scleractinia; family Oculinidae; genus Oculina; species Oculina patagonica. The sequence continues at coordinate 26,290,238 of NC_135769.1, forward strand.
GAAAGATCTTTGAAATATAGTACATAGGAACTGAGGTTTCCGCACAGCTAAATAACGTTTTACTGAAAAATTTCGCTTGCTTGCGTCATTCGCACCACTTAAAAAAAAGGCGCTTAAAACGGCCCGCGCAGGCGAAGAAATGCAACAATTGAGTCGATAAACGTTTCATTCAACTTTATTGAGATATTTAGAGCGAAATGTAGTTTAGATATGTAATTTCAAGAGCTTTATTTCAGTAGCCCTTATAGATTTCAAAATTTCTTTTGTTCGTCTCGTGTCAACAACAATAATTAACTACGAACACATAGGGTGGTCTGCCTGTGATGACAGTAGCCGCGTAAATATCTTATGTCAGCGGTATCTCGTAGTCGCTTGACACAGTAAATAACCATCTCAACACGTTAGCAATAAATGCATAACATAGCTGGACATAACAGCTAGGTAACAAGAACGTTTGCAATTCAATTAGACCACTTCGTTGTGAAATACGAATGCAGATTTGTAATCGGCTATATTATTGTCGTACACTTCTGTCAATATGCCCAATTCAGACAATGCCCAAAAACCTGATTTCCTAGCACAGTTTTCCTATACGTTGTCAGTCTCATGTAAAATAGTCCTTAAAAATAATCACATGTTATATGCAAACATCGCACACTGTTGCATTAAAATCAGAATGTTCTAACTGCAGATAGTACAGTAAATGTCTCCTAGACAATGCTTTGCAAAATTGTTGCCCTCTATTTCGTAACCCTTTAGTCCAGACTAATATAACAGATTCTTCTTCCAGTGTTGACCACTGGCCCCTTTCTCAAGTTAAAAGAGATAAATTCAAGTACATAATGAAGGATTTTTTTCCAAAAGAACATTCGATCACGCAGCAGTGGAAATTAACAGAACGTTTCGCTGTCCACCCCCATACCTAAAAAAGCGCACATGTTCGCTTTAGAAAAACGAAATGTAAATTGGAAGGACCAAGTATGATGAATACTGCTATTTCAGCTCCACCAGTAGACAACATGTACAAAACCATTAGGTTTATTTTGGCAGTTTCGGCCGAGCATCTGTACTATAACAATACGTTATACTACAACTTCAAGTAATACGTATTTATTCGATAAAACAGCTCCCTCGAATAAACGCCGCACTTTAGAGCAGAAATATCAATAAACGCGCCACTCTCGAATAAACGCCGCACCATGATGCGTTTATTCGAATAATAGACGCAAAAGGCAAATGCAGTAATAATCAAGTTTGAGCACAGTAACAATGTTTTAAGATACACATACACATGTCAATCAAAAACAAATTATTCTCCAACCTCATACCCAGGGTCTTTCTTCCAGGCAACGAGGTTAGTTATTTACAAAAGAAATTTTCCTAAAAGCAAAGGTTATTACACTTTATTCTGGTGGTAAGAAAAACGGCTCTCTAGAGCTAAGCCTGAGGGCACAAGCTATCAATGAGGCATTTCACGTAACACCCATGAAAAAAGAACACATCCAGAGAGGGAAATGAAGCAGCAGGCTTAGATAGCAGGTTTGAGATACATGCAGATTCCCTTGCCATGTGACGTGATCAGTTAATAAACGTTTCAGCTCACTGGAAAAAACACGAGTTCAAGACGGCACGTTTTTGTTTCGCGTCACGTAATGTGTCACGTCATCCGTTTTATCTTTTTGAGGCGAGCAGAAACACGACGTGCTCAGGTGCATCTTTCTCTCAAATTTCATCGGCTGCTCAAAAATAACGCTTGTCGCTGTCCGGTACGTATATAATATACGTGTAGACAAAAAAGTAACTTAAAACGCAATTCAGCGCATCCCAGACAGTTAAAAACATATTCAAAGGTTACACTTTATTTTGGTGATGAAAAATACAATTTGCGCTACGAAGCCAGAGAGCGCAAAAAATCAGTGAAAAAAAAAAACGAGAGACCGTTACAATATTGAACGCTTATTTGGGAAAAAACGGCTAAGGACGGCACTTCATCGAATTACCATGAGGTTCCTCAAGAGCCTTTGATTATATCTCGCCTCGCTTGTATGGGTAGGTACCTTAGTCTATAGCATCAGGAATTTTCGATGTTGACGATGTGTTCCCGGGTACGACTAATTTATACTCTTGGAACACAGTCTATACTGGTGTTTTTTTTTGTCTATTCTTCGGGTGCCACAGAGTTGTCTTTCGCACGCAGCTTCAGGTTTCGGTCAAGTTTCGCCAGTAAGGGGGACCTTAGTCTATAGTATGAGGAATTTAGGTTAGCTAGACAAGTTAATGTCTTGGTACGACTAATTTACACTCTCGGAACACAGTCTACACTCCGGGTGCCGGAGGTTTGTCTTACGCAGCTTCAGGTAAATTAAGTTTTAGTCAAGTTTGTCAGTGTCCCTTTCAAGGTTATTTCCTTTTTGCCCCCGGGTAGGGGAAAGCGCCGAACAGTCATACAAGCTGCATTGTTATTCGGATACAAGCATAATATGTGACATGTGCTAATCCCAATAGAGGTAACACTTTTCTACCTTTGGGATTCTCACTAAGCCTGAAGAGAAGTGAAATTTCTCAGTTAATTAATAAAAGACAGTGCCACGATAAGATTTGCGTATACTATGCTATAACTATGAGGGAACACACACACTGATCAACAAAATAGTTATAACCCGTCATAAAATAAAAGAAAGGCATAAATTCATTGTCAATAAACCGTAATAAATGGTTTTTATGTGATTTTCTTCCAAGTAACACTGTCAACTTGAAAACGTCGGCCCGACGTTTCCAAGTTTGTAGCCAGTTTCGTCCATAGCCACACCCCATTTTAACAATTTTTACGACTAGGACAGTACGTATTAGCAAGGCCAGGCCACTATTAGTGGATTTCCAATAAAACAACTTCATTGGATTTGCATGTAGGACTTAATCTTCGAAACATTGCCCTTCTAACGCTTATTATGCTAAGCCCGGATTTTTCCGGGTTTCGGAGGAATGGCCATTCAACCAATTGTGACGTCACCAATTTAGATTTAGATTCTTGAGATGTGCGCCATAGTAAAATGACTAAAATATTGTTCATTTTTACGTGGAAATTTTATCCAAAATTTACTGCAGTGTCAGAAAGGTATTTCTAGCAAAGTTTAGAGAAATTTAGCAACGAAGCGCCCAAAAAAAAATAAAAACGTGTTTTTTGGAGTAATTTCAGCCTATTAAGGGTTATTGTTTTAACTAAAACTCGACTCAAGGTCGTGATCATGATGATTTTAAAAAGGCAAGGAAGATGGACTGCATTGTTTATGTGCCACAGGAGCAGACCAAGGAGAGCACACCAACTTTAATAGTCGGAAATGGGGGTACCTTCCCACACCTTGGAAAATTCCACAATCTATGTTTACTTTGAAAGTTGAGGCTCGTATATTTACTGGAAATTGGGGGTGGGGTGACAGTCCCTCAGCCTTCCCACTCAATGAGCTTGTGTTAGTTTTTAACAAAGTTCAAAGGTCTCTGCAAGACACTCCAAATTCACGCCATACTGCATCCTTGCTAAAGAGGATCCTTAACGTGGAGGAGGGGGTATAAATCTCATTTTCCCAGCCCAAATCCAAGTTCCGAGCCTACTGTTTTCCCACTATTCAAATTCCCAGTCCCAGTTCTATTGTTTTTTTTTTTGTCTGTGATTTCCACTAGCTACCAGTGACCAAATCCCAGTCCCAGGGACCCAAATCCCATTTTTTTCTTCAATGAAAACTTGCCCAAATCCCAGTTCCCATTTAACCACTTCAGGCCCCTTAAAAAGACCTCGCTAGACTACTGGGTCTTGTCAGTTGAAGAGTTGGGCACGAAAAAAATGGCAAGTGTTGTGAGCTCCATACCAGAGTATATTAGGTCCACTAGTATGACCCTGCCATATGACATGGCAGGTTTATTTCTACTTAACAATCCATTCTTCCTTGCCTTTCCAAGGGAAAAATGGTTCATTTAACACATAAAACAGTAATCACAGTATAACAAGTTTATTACACCCAGATAATAAACTATGCACAGTCTTAGTAGCGAGGCAGTGTACAAGTCATGGGCCTTTTAACACTCATTGTTAAAGATAAATAATTAACAAAAGGCCTGCATTGATTGGCAATTACAAGGTGGACAAATAATGAAAGACATTGAAAATGGTAAATAATTTACTGTAAGAAAATGAATACTGTCATAATTATCAACTGTCACTCCGGCCTAAGAAAAGAATTCCAAGAAAAAAGAACAGACTGTGAACAAACTGTTTTTGTCATTTTCGGTTTAAAACTTTTGGAAGGCAGACATTTTGTAATTATATCACACTCAAACCTAACAGACTTGTACATGTACATCTCATCACCAAAAGATTGTGCTCAGAGTAATAAATTTAGAATACTTGTACTCGACCATAACAAGGATATTTCTAGGTTAAGTAGTCTTAGTCTGTAACTCACTTATAGAGTTTACTTATGCCACTCACTGCAATGAGTGAACAATGTTATTGTCTGATAACCAGACCAGAGTTTTTACAGCAGATAGAATAACGCACAATAATCGACTACCGGTAGTACCTTGATGATGAAAGACTCGAACTTGTAAATATATTTAATAATAGTAGGGCCTTTCCCACATTCCCTCCGGTGATCACATGCATATTAATTGTTTCAAGTTTAGGCTTAGATGGACAAAATAACTGTTTATAGTTAATATGAAAATTGTCCTTGCAAGCCTCGACTTGAAACCATTGTTCATGGGCATCAAAGAGAAAATGTGAGAAAGGTCTATTATTATGTCAAGCAAATATGATAATTTATGGCATCAAGTACATTTACTGTATACCGTATTTTCTCAATTAAACGCCCCCAGCGTTTATTTCAAACTTGGCTCCGTTGATCCGGCGTTTATTTGAATGGCGCAGTTTATTGAAGCAAAATGTTTATTAAACAAGGGTTTTAAATCATTATTTGTGACATGAATGTAATTTGCCATCATACCTAAAGCATATTACACCTCAAATAAATGCCTGGAAGGCTTACTTACAACTCTAGCTCGGAGACCCGGCGTTTATTTGAGGACCCGGCGTTTAATCGAGAGAATACGGTATGTAGCCATATCTAAATAATTGTATTTCAAAAATCAAAATACACTTCCCAAAGGCATGCAAAGCAGTTTGCTAAGGCAGTTCAAAAATGTTAATGTATTTGTTATTTTCCACTATTGCGTGGATCCAGAAAATGTCCAAAATCCCCCCACAGAGGGGATTGGAAATTCCTAGGGGGTGGGGGTGGGGGTGGGCGTTGATCTCAGAGACAAAAAACTTGAAAGGAAATGTATGAAGCTTAATTGGAATTTCCAGAGGGGTGGGGGGGGGGGGGCGGGGGGTCTTAGGAAAAATCCCTTCCGTGGGGGAGGTATCAATAATTTTTGGAACTACAATAATTGAGGTATCGATAATTTTTGGAACTATTTTGTTGACAAAATTTAAGAAAACTCTGTAGGAGCGTTTTAAAGTAAATCGAGAAAATAGTTCCAGACATTTTATTCATGCCCTCATTTTCATCGCCCTTCTGGACTTGGAAAAATACTACAAATTGGTGCATTTTACCTATTAGACTATTAAATAAGGTGTATTGCTTGTCTGTTATTTTATAGCTGGAAAATGCCTGTTAAGCACATGCCTTTGGTAAAATGGATTTCAACTTGAAATAACAATTACATACAGCCACAAAGATTAAAAGATATTTTTTTAATATTATATGGTTGTTTACATTTATTTTAAAAAATATAAAAAACTTTCTCCTAAATTAGACTACATTGATTATAACATTGGTTGCATAAATTAAAGTTACACTGCATAAAAAAACCGAATTGCAGAATTTAAATTACTTAACACAGCCTTAACTCAAGCAAGACTTCAAATGGAGCTAAATCATGACAATGGAAATACACACCAACCCTTTTTTCTGCAGAAGCTGACTTTGGTAACTTGTTCCATTTAATATCGTGAGCCCTTCTAAATGCAGTTCTTTTGACTAACCAACAAATACCCTTCACCCTCTTTGGCTTTACAACTAGCAGATACCATTCAGTAGTTCGTACGTTTTCTGCATTTTCAATGCAGAAAAGGGCTGAATTAGATAGTACAAGTCTATGATACATTTTTTGTGTGCCTGCAACTTGTTTATGATTGTCACATACGGCATGAAAAATGCCCTAGGATTTTGAAGTGATAATTCTAGCATCAGATAGTGTAATAAATTACCTGTAAATACAGTCAAACCTCTTTGATACGGACGCCAAACAGCCAGAGCGGAGATTCTGTATTATGGAGGTGGTCATACAGTCAAACCCCTATCAAGCGGCCACCCTAAGCAGCCACCCCCTTTTAAGTCGCCAGTAATCGAAGTCCTGAAAGTATTGCCACTATAATACTGACAATAAATAAAACTTTTAATATTTAGCGACCACTTCTATTAAGCAGCTGCTGCCACCTTGCGGCCATCCCAATAAGGAATTGTCTCAGTTGTTTAATTAACAACAGATAATAGTCCGACATTTGAAGTGACAAGTAATAAAAACATTCAAACACACTTATAATCGTCTTGACATGATTCCATTGCCACTAAGCTAAGTGACAACCTTTTCGTTCCCTGGCAATAAAGTGATGTTTTAACCATGCTTACTACAGCCACTTACCATTTTCTCCAAGGGTGGCTGCTTAATAAGGGTTCGGACTGTTTTATAGAGGTAGAGATAATATGAATTCTGGTTTTTATTGGCTCAAGTGAACTGTCCATAATATAGGGGTTTCCCAAAGCTGTGCACTTAGAAAATAATTTAGAGCGTGCCCAAAGGCTCTGATGTAAGAAATCTAGGGTGCCCAGCTCTCAGAAGCTTTCATGATAGCAAAGTTTTAAAAGTGAGCCCAGAGACAAAAGTAAGTGGCCTCTGGCACCCAGGCTCTGCTAGAGCACAGCTCTGGTCTCCATAACAAGAGGTTTGACTGTAATGGAAATAATTTAACAAAGTTGTACCATCTAATTCAGCCCTGTAGACAATCAAACAATGATACCACCAACTTGTTGTTGTCCATGTAGGACACAGGGCTGCACATCTTCAGACATACAGATCAATAATTCTTATCAGTGATTTTATATCTTTATTTCCAGTAAGGACTGATTAGTGTGCTTCCTGATAAAGCTCTATTGTCCAAACCAAAGTTTAAACAATTTAAAGACCACACCATATTTCAGTACATGTACATCGTACAACACCTTTCCAGATTTTTCCGGCTGGAAAGTTATTAAAAATAAATACTTGGAAGTATTGGAAATCTTAAATGACTGCAGAGTCTCTCATACAGTACATGCATGTATCTTTGCACAATTATTATTAAATATTCTTAAATGTCTCACCTTTTTAATGTGGAATTTTTTCCTGTGCTACTGCAATTTGAATCTATGTTACAATAAAATGCTTCTACAGCAAAATACAAAATATCTGTACAAATTCGACACAAATTCTACTCTGAATTTAAAACTATGGATTGAAATGACATAGCTCAAGATTAAAGACAGTGAACTGCTTCCATCTCCACTTTACTTTGTTAATGAATTGCGGAAAAGTGAAGAAGACCATCCATGGCCAACGTGGCTACTTGAGCTGTTTTCAAAACATTATTGGCTCAAATTTTATTTGGGTCAAGGCAACAACTGCAGCGACACGCATCTAGTTGTTTTGAATGTTCTTAAAGGCAGCTCTATCTGGCAATATAATCTGATTTTTTCTTCTTACACACTCCTTTTATTAAACCTGCACCTTGACCAGTCCTTGCATTCCTGGGTTTTGATAGCCACTCTTGGGAATTCTGCTCGGTCTGAAATTATAACAAAGACTGAATATTAGATAGAGAATTATGCTCATTTGTGGCCCGAACAGATATAAACCAAGCTTTTAGCCAGATGGGGTTACAGGTGTTCTATGGATACACACCTGTTAGAGATTCAAATTTATATGAATTGCTCCATTGAGAGAGGTTTAAATGAATTTGCACTCAAAACAACAGAATGTACCTTGCATGCTTCATTGCTAGGTAGGCCTTACAGAAATTTCTGGACAAGAAACCGCTTTTTAAATCCTGGCTAAAAGCATGATATACACATTGTAAACGCATTTTCTCTGCCAAGAAATGTCAACCAAAAAAAGCCAATGATTAAAAATTAGCTCTATAGGGTCAGTGATATTTGGGATTGGTTAATATGTATGCATGTGAAAGTTCAAAACTTAACAACAACCAATCCTTAGAGCTTCACACCAGTGGTGAGTACAGTCATGTACACTTCATCTTCTGTCAGTACTTAGTCGGCAGAAATTGTGGCATTGGCACTTTTCCTGGATAAGCTTAGACCTTAAACAACCAAGCCCAGATTTCAAAATGTTACTTATTTACTAATTTATTACCTTGGAGAGTCGGAGGGGCTGCTGGAGCCAGTTGATCCTCTTGGATTCCGAGGCTGATCTTTAACAAAGTTTCGACACGAAGCCAGTTTTGACTCGAGAGCCTAGATCGAGGGAGAAGCCAAATTTAATTAATGCTAAAATCAAAGAAAATTCTGCTTTACAATAAGATATCAGGAAAAGAGTACAATTGAAAAAGATGTTGCTATACCATTCCTGGGAAACACTTTTCTATCTAGCTACACATGTAGTAGATTTCATAATCACTTGCACAATGGGCAAGAAATGATTTTGACATTTAAAAGTTATGAGGCAGATAAAGTAGGCGATATAAAACACTATTCCGCTACACTCATACAACGTCTCCAAGTTCCCAGAAGGGCAAAGCTGGAAAATCCATTTTCCTTGGACCCTGGGTTAATATCAATAAAGTAACTGCTGTTGTAAATTTTAATAAAAAAAAAAATGACAAGCATATTAAGCAGAACAGTTTAACACTTACCCCAACTTTTCTTAGAAGATCTCCAACAATGTTAAGTGCCGATATTCGTGCAGATGGTGTAAGCGGTGAACTTCCATACCCAGAATGAAGCGGCGATGTTCCTATAGATGCAGTTGTTAAATTCCCATGCATGTCTGCATGGATTGTAGTTTCTGCCTTCACTGGAGTTCCCTCTGTTTTTAATGGCTCCTTGTTTTCTTTGTTACTTTCTTTATCTTTGGTGAATTCTAATCCCTCACCGGGTTTCTTTTTCTCCTTCTCTTTAACTGCAAGTTCTTGTCTGAGATCTAAGGGGAAATATCGGCATCAAATTAATCTGTTATGACAAATCAACTGAAAGAGTGCACCATTCATTGTATCATAAGTTATCTTTATGATGTGGAAAAATTGGCATTTCATTTATTATTCACTTTGATGTGCCAGAAGTGATTCGCAGACATTCAAAAACTCATTAAGAAAATACAAAGGAAATTAATCTTTAATGACAGTCTTTGTATCTGATATAAAGACACGGCTAAACTTTATGTCCATGTAATTTTCTTGGCCAAAGTAACCCAAAATCTAAATATCAGTGCAAGAATAAAGATATCTATATCAGAATTTTTTGAAGCCGTTCATGATAAAGCACTCCTGCTTGTTTATTAAACAATACAAAGATAGTTTACTTTTGACAAATGAAGGTATCATTTACATAGTTGCTTTGGTTTTGAATCTACTGCAGTGGGCTCTTTCTAAAGTCAAGGACATTAACAACTTACTTGATTAGAAGGGATGACTGTTTTCTTTAAGATGCGGTGTAAATTTTGTAAATAAATAATATAATATTAAGGAATTTGCAGTAGTACATGCAGCTTGTACCGGTAGTTTAAAATATTAGTTTGATTTTTTGGACATTTTAGAAAACAGTACAAATTTTGAGTGTAATAATCAGGGAACATTTTTCTTTTAAAAACAGACTTTGACCTTATTTTAATTATGGAAAGGAAATGTTTCTTTCTATATGAATTCCTGTTTGTGCAGCCAGGCATATGATCAGTTAACCAGATATGTTACAACACTGTTATTATGTATTGAGCCTTTGAGAATGTCCGTAGTACTCCAGAAACATCAACTACCAATAATCTCCAGCTGCATTTCCTTTTTCCCTGTATTCTTTTCATTCAAATTTCTATCATGAACTACATTTTTGGCTTGTCTTAACAATAATCTCTAAAACTGTTCATAAGGAATTAACCCCTCAGGTATTTGGGTATATTCAGCTGAACTCTCAAACAGTATAATATCCACAAATAAACAAAATATATTTCAAAGGGCAAATATTGTGATTCAAAGGCGTTTTCAACATGCAACATTATCTCTACATCAAGTGATACTTAGAAGAAGTTAAGTATCTAGTAACTCAGGCAGAGTGTGTAGAAACATTCTAGAAGGATCAAGGGGGCATGGTCATGGTTCAGTTCACCGAACATTGATTCAACAAGAATAGGTTTTATAAACTGCGCTATTCATGCATGAAAACACTAATGTTTACAATAAAAAGCCAAGAAACACGAAACATCCACCTGTAATACAATGTCTTATGTCCACTTACGATTTGCAGTAAAGCTTAAAGTTTAAAATCATTGCAAAATCATGGCATTTTATGACAAGGTTGGAAGAGCATCTCTTATATTATAAAGTAATACATTTAATAATCATCTTACCTCTTGCTTCATCTTTTAGTCTTTGAACTGATTCCTGGAGTGTTTCTTTTTCATCTAGTTCATTTTCAAGGATAGCATTTCTTTCTATAGCCTACAAAACCCAAACAGAACAAAATTTGGTCACTTATAAAGGGTAAAATACAAGCCAGGACTTTGAGGGTAACATAAGACAGGAAAATATTTCTAAAATGTAAACGTATATCTTTAGTATATAGCAACACAATATTATATAGCAAAACATAGCAACAAATGTAGAAATTTCTGTGCTGTTTAATATGCTAGCTACAGAATGTGATAGCCACATTCGAGGTTTGACAGAATAAAGGACGAGCATTCTGGACTGAATTAGAAAGATTGAAAAAAATTTAACATAGCCAGATGTGGCCATGTGGAGCTTAGTGTAGCGACAACATTTTTCCAACTACAAAATTATTAAAAGTGGCAACATGTGGTGTTTTAGTGTCCAAGAAAAAGATGTAAAATATGTCTCCAAGAATTTAAAATTCATCTCACACTATAGATTTTACAAACTTCTGAAAACCAGAACATAGAATCTTGAATTTTGACTCTGTCGCTTATGATCCAGTGAAAACTAGATTGTTGAAGCCGCAAGCAGAATCGGAAGAGCAAACCCATCACAACGCTAGTTTCATCTCACCCCATCTGAGTGCTTCCTTATTCTGCTCGTATTTCTAACAATCTATCGTTTTAATTAGATCGTAAAGCCACAGAGTCATAAGGAGAATCGGAGCTCAGCTTTTAACGCCGTCAGTTTGGATTTTCACTAGATGGTAACACTCTGCTGCTTCTGATTACAACTCTGACTGTGTTGCTAGTGAAATCAAGCCTTTAGACTAGTTAACTGTAGTGTTAGACAGTCATCAAAAGGAACTTAATAATAAAAATACCCTATTAATTAACAGAGTTGTGATCAATATTATTACCTGATTTAACTTCTGCTCAAAATCTTCTAAAGAGCATACTGTTGCCCTAAAAGAAATGAAAAAACATAATGATGTACCATATTTTCTTGATAAGTGCTGGGTACCAAACAAATGCCAGGTCTCCAAGGTGGAGTTGAAAATAGGCCCTTCAGGTATTTATTTGAGACATAATAAGCTATAGGTACACTGGCCAGATACATGTTTGTCCAAAATAATGAATAAAAACCCTTGCTTAATTAACATTGAGCTCGAATAGACTGCAGGAGTATGTAACACTATACATTGTATATCAATGATCAGCAACATTTTGACTATCTTTATAAACTTTAAAAGATAACAGAAAACAAACTGAACCACAAAGTTATTGTGTTGTCGGCCATAAAGAAATTCAAGTGATAACTGCTGTCATCCATTTAAACCACCAATACGTTTTTTGAAAAAAGGCCCAAAATATTGTTTTTCACATTTCTGATCAAAATAAATTTGAATGTGGGTTCGAAACATGGCAAGAAAATTACTGAAGAAATCCATGCCAGCAAATGTGTCAATAATCAAGATAATTTAATTATCACAATGAAATATAATTTTAAAGATGCTGTTACGTCCTGGACATTTCTCAATTTAGATTTTTCCAGGCTCAAGTGATCAGCAAAATTATAGTAAAAATGTAAAAAAAAAAAACAATTTACCAGAATGGTGTCAGAATGTCACAAAGAAAGTCTATTTCTTAGCTTTAGACGTGACATTCAGCACTGTATCAAAGACAAAATCAGACATTCTGGAAAATGCTAAACCCTGTCTACTCTAATCAAAAGGCCAAAATCAGAAATCATATTCTCTAACTTCCTACATAATTTTCAACAGACAATGTTGTCTTTTCATTATCTCATTCCATCAATTAGTGATCACAATAGCATGCACGTTTCATTAATTCTGTTTTCCTACACACACACTGAACTTTTTTTGTAAAACAAAAATTCACTAATTGCAAGTAAACACTGTTTCCCCCTGCAGAGTTTGTCATTTAAAACTTCCACACTTATGGCTAAAAATTAACTTGTAATTAAAAATGTTAACTAATTAAGGTTAATATTTCAGATTTGTTATGGGAAGTCCAACATGAAAATGCCTTGAAATATATCGGGAAATAGTATTAAAAATAGCTAATAGGCGACTAAACATGTCCTGCTTCCTTTGTAATACAATCGGGTCAAATCAACACAATATAATCCTTTAAATTTATGTAAAGCAGTTTCAAACTACATTTATTGAGCAATCCGCTCTGTAGTAATAAACGGGCAAGAGATTTGTTTTGTGGCAATAATTCGCAACAGCTATGCTTACAGGTCTGAGATCTGTCGCAAAAACTAAAATCCTATTTGTCTGAAACTTATTGCATGGCAACAGAAATTGATACGGAGGTTATTTCCTCCCTTACAAGGCCCGACCCACAAGATTGTCACATGCCAGAAATGTACTTTTCGCAAACACAAATTTAACTGATAATATTTGAAGTAAATTAAATTCGTGACATTGAGCGTTACTAACACCTTAGCGCGGAAATAGGTTTTATTTTCTGTCGCTAGCTACAAATATTACAAATGAGACTGTAATAAAAAGATATTGCAACCCGGCAGAACAACATAGAAAATTTTGCGCAAGACAGCCTGGGCAACATCAAACGCAATTAACGCGGCAAAAAAATATCATTAGATCATAACAAGAAATGGCAAAATGATTAAAACTAAGGTGTACGTGTTGTTGTTCGCTATGTCTTTAAGCTGCAAAAACAACCTAAGCACCGACTATACTTTTGTGTGCTTCATACCTTTTCGCTCGCTCAAGATCGTCATTCGCTTGTTCGAGTTCCCGAACATATTTTGAAACCTCTTCTCGAACAGCTTTTAGCTGGGCAACTTCATCTTGTAGCGACGATATCGTAAGATAAGATTCATTTTGGCTTGCATCTAGTCTCGCCTGAAACGAAGAAAAACAGAACAGTTCAAACAGATCCACCGGCTAATTTAAATCAACTCGATCGACAGGCAAGATGGCGTACGCGAAGCGAGTCTTGCATTATTTACAAACTTTCATTTAAACAACAGACGAACTGGCGTAACAAGACTTACACCATTAAAGTTAATATTCTCGCATTTACCTTTAAACTTTCATTCTCCGTTTCCAAACGTGTCTTTGCCGCTAAAAGTTCACGCTGTCTGGCTTCGGCTTGCTCTAACTGCGTTTCCAACTCTGCTTCCAGTTCACGACTACCCTCTTGAAACTCGTCGAGTTCATCCCTTGCTTCTTGAAACCTTTTTCCCACAAGAAACGTTGAAATTAAACCTTCATTCACTTACCCTTTACATCGTATAGTTGTCATCGAAGAATATAACCCCTAAAACACTCACTTTCGTTCTAAATCCTCGGCTATTTGCTTCCAGTAAATCGCCTCTTCCTTCGGGTCGGCGAATTCCAATTCCTTTTCGCCCGTAGAAATATTCATTCCCGGCTGTCGCATAAGGACGGCAAGAAGTCTTAACCCCAAAATACAGAAATATGGTCAATCTAACAATCTACGACAAAAGGAACGAGGAAACGGGCACAATCAAGCCAAAACTTAGTTTACGTTTCGAAAGCTCACAACGAAATATTATCAACAGCAAACCGTTCCCGTGATGACGTCAACTCGTAAGAGGCGCGATGCATTGTGGGACATAAAGGAAGCCCCAGCTCGCCTGATAAAATGTTTCGCGTGTTTTCACGGTTTCTCACTGAAATCAAAACGTGACATTTTTTATGGGTTAATGGGTTTACCAATCAAACACAACAAGTAAAGCTAATCGGTTGATTGAATGTTCACCATTCCATTTATAAAGCATGGTGCCCGCGAAAAGCAAATTTGTCGCTGGGCGTGTCAAATCTCATGGTTTATATTCTCGGTTGGTAAATAAAAAAAAAGAAAGTAAAAAAGTTTGTTTTCTGTATCAAACCAAAGAAACGTGAAGTGATTTACACTTGGAAATCGAACTAAGTAATTCAAGCTCTCGGGATCCTAAAAAACTTGCCCGAAGGCACAAAATTTTAAAAATGTTATTTAGATCACGAAAATGCTTCAACCCAACGCACTATTAACATAAAACGTTCACAAAAGCCAAGTATTCTAAACACTTATTGACAAAAGACATCTTCAAAATTTTAGCTGAAATTAGTCTGCTAAGAGGCCTGTAGTTCATTAGAACCGTTGGTGGTTTCTGTTTTATTAAACGACTTTCTACTCCCCCCTACAAGTAGGTCAAATGCTAAAGTCCATCGCGCTTGCAAAGGCTCGAACCCGGAGCGAAGTCTACTGATTAGGCCACCGCGCCTCCTCTAATAAACCACTTCATCTTCCACTTCAAGCATTTATATGGTTTGTCAGCAACTAAACCACTTGGAATGTTGGAAGGACTGCTCAACGTGAACTCACGCGTTCACAGCACGTGATTTATAAACTTCTTTTCGTTTTTAAAAATTTAACACCGTGCGTGCCAATACGCACGAGTTTACAGTGAAAGATTTGTTTAGTTTTTTAAGCGGTCTCGTGACACTTTTCTTCACATCAGTCAAATATGCAGTTAAACTTGTTGTGGTTACAAGATTTTATCTCGCCGGAACACTCCAAAGCGAAGTCCTTAACATACCAAAGCCCGCGAAATAAAAACGGAAGTGTCAGTCAGGGGGCCATTATAGGCGCGCGCGGTCTTAGAATTTTATTGTTTAGTGATTTATTAGGTTTCTCAGAAAATTCGGCTTATTTATTTTTTAAGTCGCCGCTTCTCATCTGTTGGAAGTAAGCGATCTTCTCCACTTTCTGCTTGCATTATATTAAATTCAGTTCTAGTAGATTTGCATTTTTTCAGCCATTTTTAGGCTGACCTCTCTCGGTTCAATTGTGCAGTGATATCGGGCTGTCGGGCCCTCGCCGACCACAGTGGAACAAATCCCGAGAATCTTAAACAGTATCATAGCTTTATCACGTTCTTTCCGCTGAAAGAGACTTGAGAACCATTAGCCCCAAAGTATCGGAAATTTCGTACGGAATGTGAATGGCATGGAGGCTAACATAGTTTTTTAATGCTTGATCGGGAATTTCCGAATCTGGAAGAAGGCTTTTGAGAGCAAGTACTCCAAAAATAATAAATTGAATATTTCGATATCCGAACTGACAAATTTAATATCTTTGCTCCGTCGTCGTTGGCTTAGCAACTCCACCCGAATAAAGTTTTTCGCTGGGTAACATGCGGCGAATTCGAAGAAATTGTAGAACAGCGAAAAGCAGATTGACTTTAGGTGTCTAAATGTAAATGGAAATTAAGTAACCAATTAAGAAAATTGCTCTCTAATATAAGACCGGAAGACTATTTTTGGATCCCACGACCAGAAAATTTCTGAATTTAGGGAACTTCTTGAGAAGTACTCCAAAAATACCAAGCGGAATATCCCGGAAGTTGAGCGGCATGCCCGAAATATATGCGCGGCTACTCAGCTCGGGCGAACCTGAAATTTAGTCCATCGTAAAATTCTAATTCGAGACCAAGGCGGCGTCAAGGTTTCACTTCCCTTTTAACACAGTCCGTCTGATTCGTGGATGAAACGGATCTCTCATCTCAATATTAACAAAATCTGAGATAGCAGGACTACAGCCAAAAAATCGATGAAACACTTACACCTGTAAGACTTATATCAAATATTGGGAAGGTCCACAAGGCTATATAATGTGATAGACATTTGGTACGTTACATTCCATTTTTGTTTCATTTGACATTCGTAGTTTCCCCGCTGTAAGGATAGCTTGCCGTTTAATAGTCTTAATCAACTTAAAAGGAGCTACGTTACAGACAACTCAAAGTTTGTCGCTCATAATCCGTCTTGATCTTCTTCAGTCAAAACCATTCTTGTTTATTTTTGGGTTTTTATTACTCTGCTGGCTATTTTGAGGTTTCCTTTAATTTAAAACTAATCTGAAAAATGACTTAAAATGCAATGGCATAGCTCTCTTTAATAGCAACACTTGACCACTATTAGATCTTTTATTACGCAGGCAGGGAAGAAATTACCAGTGTATAAGCTCAGAGGCACAGGTTCTTTGCAGAATCCTGTCACGTGATCCTCCCAGTGATAAAAATAGCTAGGTGGTCGGTGGTATATGTGCGGCAAGTAAGGTTAGCAATTATGAGACACTAACGTTTAAGTAGTGTGATAGTGGCTTGAAAGTTCGAAAAATGAAGATTGGTATCTTTCATTTACCATGGTAAATGACAATATCGACCAGCCTTTTTAAATATATTCATAGAGTCTAAATTTTTTAAACCGCAACAAAATGTAGCTTTCGCAACGTCTCACATGATTGACTAGCTACCTTTCAAGAAAACAATAAAACAAACAACATAAACAATACCCCCAGCCCCAAACGAAATGGCAGCTGCAACACTAGAGGACCACTAGAATTGCAAGCTTACGGAGAGCTCTAACACTACCCTGCTATAGCTAATTTCATCACGTTCTTTCGATCGCGTTTTCGCACTTTATCCTGTTGACAAGATAATATTAAAATTATACTGATACAAAGAGTAGCGCTAAAACGAGCTTATTCCGAAGTTCTAATAACACAAAGAGAGCTAGATTTTAAGACGCTGAAATCCTGAAGTCGGTTTCCCATCCTTCAACCCAAGCCAAAATTTGGGCTGAGAGCGGAAGACGAATGACACCCCCACCAACCTCCCCTCTTCGACCTCTTCCTTCATCCTTAGTCCCTTTGAAATCAATAATAAATAAGCACTTTACGCACTTAGAGTCCTATAGAAACGCTCTTTGTGGTCGAGAGATTACGTAAAAAGCGTCCGCGTAGGAGTCAAAATCATTCTAAAACCCGATAATTTTCTCTATGATTGAAATCGGGGAAGGAGTGGTTCTAACTTTTTGAAATTGTTGGTCGCTAAGAACTTAGAAACATAACCGTTTCTCACAGCAACGCGACAAGCTGACGTCATGACTTGCTTGATACTTCCCACCCTCGTTCCCAGAGTTCTCTCTAGTTCCCTCGAGGGGGGAATAGGGAAGACCTTGGGAACGAGGTTGGCTTCTTTCCACATCCATGGTTTAAGCCCGCATTGTGGCTGACGCCGTCATAATTAACCTTGTTCGGGGATGTCATAACTTCTTAATTGTGGGGGCGTGAGAATTTGCCAAACTGCTGTTGCACTCTTTAATTTCATTTCTAGTCCACAGTGTTTGCTTTTGAAATAGAAACGGGGTGAGATATTTAATTAGGAATGCAGTGAATTGAAATGAATAGGAACAAGCAACAATGACATTCTACTCTGGGTGATTAAATCTGACAATTGTTTAACAAAAAAAATGCTTCAGTTCAGAAGCCTGACCACTTGGGCTTCACTGACCAGTATGTTTTCGCTGTCAAAAATGTACTTTTCTCAAGAACATGCTCAATGGAAAACTGACTCTTACGAGTTAAGCATATAATTTTTATTCGACGAGACTTTTTCACCTAAACCTTCATATTGCTTCGTTAAGTTTGCTCTTTTGTATCTAACAAAGTACATAAATGTATCTAGTAAAATACATAAAGGAAATAAATGAAATATAACACAAACAATCTGTTTTATTGTTCTGACATTTTCACGGCCTCTTTGCAATGTCGCTTCGTTACAGTTTTTTTTATTAATATGGTTGTTGCTAACAACATTCATTGTTTGACAATGAATAGAGGTGGAAAACTAGGACATCCCGCCTCTGATCTTTAATTCCTATTGATACTTTAATGGCATACGTCTTTCTTTATTTGCTTGCAAAATAAACGATTTTGGAATAATATCAATACATGAGATTGCGATTTCTCATAATATTAACACTTAAGAAAAAAAACTCGGAAAGTGTAAGGTAATTATAGCCAATACCACTGAGCTTATGTCGGTGTAATTTCAAAGATCTATTCTTTTTTTTTACAATCTTTAGTCGTCACTTATTAATAACTATTGTGATACACTTTCCTAAATAAACAAGCGTGTTTTCATGCATACTAAACATCAATTTGAAAAGAATTATGCCAAATATAGGTGTTTTAACTTCAAAAGATGTAGATCCGGATTTATAATAGTAGAGAATTAATGTTGCAAATTACAGTTCAATAAGACTTTGTGTAATATCATGGCAAAATGGTGTTATTTTCCTAAAAAAAAATGTAGCTTCGTAATTTGCGTCGAATTAGTAACTTGATCGAGCGAAATTCTAATATGCAGTTAGTTTTACTAGTTCACACAGTCGAAAGCATCTGGTGTTAAAAAAAGTCCTTCTAGCCATCCTTTCCGCAATGACGAAAGATCTAAAACAAGAAAACATAATCCAGTTCAAATAGACTGCGAAATGCGAAAGAACAAAAGAACTAGACACACAGCACTCATATAAGAAATTGACAACGTCTGACCAAGTTGTCAAAGCCATTTGGAAAGGACAGCTGAAACCATTCAAAAGCGATCTGTGGTGACAGTTTCTAATGGCAATATGTGAGGAGTCGTGTTAGAATAACTTATCGCGGCAGAGAGCCGAGCCCACGTCTACAAACGCGAAATAAATTTCTATTATATTTGCTGCTTATCATCTTTCTGGCTGCCTGATCAAGCAGATGGTCTGAAGGGAAGTCGAGGCAAGTTAATTTCGTGGAAACCGAGTCCTTTTCGCGGGTCTATCGTCATAAGAAGAAACAAATCTACCTACGACACGCAATTGCTATACGGTTAAAAAAAGAAGACTTTTCCATCTTCGAGGTTTTGTAAAACGACTTTTGTTCCTTGCGAGGTAAGGGCTTTTTATGTGTAGGTAGTTATTTTTTTCAGGAGAAACGATACGAATATTACAACTAATACTGAGAACGATGAGATTGTTTCGCCGACATGGTACTAGTATATTGATTGGGCTGTAATCAGCCCTTTAATGCGCTTAAATCAAGGAAACGAATTTCTGTGACGAAACACTTTCTACATTTTTACGTGCGAGGGTATTATGGTTGGCGGTATTTTTTTTCTATTCGTTTTTCGGCCAAATGATGGACACCTTCACACTTTGTTTAAAGAGGGACTTATAAAGTCCTCGATATAGGGTAAATTCAAGCTGGAATTGTAATTGTCGTGTGAGTGTTCGCCCACCGGACAGCACTAGAAGCATCGTTAACGCTTGGAAAAATGACATATTACTGATGAGGTTGAGAATATACAGTCTACATTTGAATTAGGGTCTAAAAACTACCTCTTAAGGAGAAGGTGCTATGCTCTTTTTTTTTCCTTCGAGTACGCTCCTTTTCACTTTTAGTTCAGATTGCAGTATTTGAAATCGTTGAGGTCAAAAAATAGGGAACATTTCAGCTTGAAAAACTCTTGCAAATATATGTTGTCTGTTTTCTCATTGGACAAGCGAGGATGATCTTTTGCATTCGATCATTATTTCTCCTTGTCAGATCGTCGTAATAATACAGTAAATGGCAACTTAAGTTGTGCACTACCTCTGTGCAAAGTGATCGGTCGTAAAACTTCATAATTGCGTGCTACAGTTTGGATTATGTTACTGTTCTAGGCTAGCCGTGCATTATAAGGTTTCACAAGTAAAAAAAAAAACGAAAACGCCAATTATATTCAGTCGCAGCTGAATATCGCTGTGTCATTTACCAATCGACAGCACGTCAGAAGAAAACTATTACAGTATTAGTGAGCTTTTAGCTTAGAGCGATCGATGGCAAAACTGTTTCGTGAGCCAGGCAAATTCCCCCAAAAAAATCAACGAAACCTACATCTTGTAAATCCAATCGGCACAAATAATCGATGGTTTCTTTTATTCTTTTTCGAGAAAATGGTCAGCAACTCCCGCAGAAGAAATTTTACAAATTTGTCTCGTTATTAAACGGCTGGTTGCCTGTGGAAGTAAAATTAAAGATAACTGAAACATAGAAGGTTGTGAGTTTCAAAAGATTCACTAGTGTATATAATAAGTACGATAGAAGAATAATGCAAAACAGATTTATTGTTTAAACTCGAAAGACATTCTGAATTTCGATATCAGGCTCAATCGATCAAATGTAAAATTCGATTTATGACAATACAATTATCGGCACGGATGCCGGCTTTTATCTCGAGAAATTTAAAAACCGAAACTTCACGATTTTAATTAATAGCATGTTCGCAGAACCTTTTTAATAATCGAAAAACGAGCAAATAAAATAAATATAAACAGTTTTTAGCCGTGGCATTTTAGTAAGTCGACTTTAAAACTCTCAAGCGGCTTTGCGCAAAACTTAATTGGTTTGTGATTTTTAACAGAGAAAAATCTACTTCAAGAATTCAACATGATGCAAATGCTTTTGCTTAAGTACTCCTCAACTCTTTATACTTGGGGAGAATAAACTTAAAAGTGGCTTATATTAATTGCACTTAGCTGTAAATATGTTTCCCATCTGTTTTTATATTTTCTAAGAATTGGGTTCGCTCCGTGAAGCTGTTAAACTTAAAGTGACCAACTTTCTATGTAGGTATTATCGCTCCAGAAAAGTGCAATTTGGCTGTGGAATAATTATTAAGCATAGGTCGATGATATTTCCAAAATATACTTTACATCGAGGGTTTATGTGTGTTTTTTTTTTTTTTTCAGCCATGAGAGGTTTTAGCAGGTACGTGACTAAAACAAAACATGCATGCATTCGTATGGCGAAAACAAAACTCTTGAACTTCAAGAGACCAGACGAGGATTTGGTGCCAAGAATATGAAAGAGGACAAGACCTTTACATTCGATGAAAATCTCTCGGATTCATACACTTAACAGACATATTGTTCCATTTGCTTCGTTTTGCAGTTAAATGATCATTAGAGTAAACGATAAAATGACTTAGAAACTCGATCTACAGCTAACAAAGTTGATTTCTTAAATATATATTGTAATTTGAGGTAAATTTTAAGCGGGAAGTTTCTATGCACGACTTTTTATTGGAAACCCACCTGTACAAACTATGGTCGCATGTTTTGGAAGCGTCACTATGGCAACAGAAAAAGACCACAACTATGCCTTTGCCGACATGAAAAAGCTATTTGGCTGTCTTGTCCCGGGCATTGTGTTCTTTAGAGCTGACATCGCCGCCGACAGAAAATTGTTAATAATTTTGGAACGCGTTCTTCTACGACATTTTATAAAGGAGCTCATGGGAAAATTATCGGCGCCGATAAAAGCGGGCTGTCGGTAATAGAGTGATAAATTAATAACACAGCATGTAAACTCCAGGACACTTGAGGGTTCTAATATGCTGACTAGTGACACTTAATTTAACACCGATATTTTTTCTGAAGATGAACGTTGCACGCGAGGAAAAAAAGTTGTATTCAATGACTTCAATTAGAGTCTAAAAATAGTCAGTGTTGTCGGCTGCACATTGACATAAAACAGGCTGGAGATAAGGCATTCAACTCACAGTGTATTAAACGAAACTCCAAACAAAACGCTAGACAAAGAAGGCCATTCGAGTGGACTTTTTTACGTGCATTTAGTTAACGAGCTCTGATAATACGCGCGTATAATCACGCTACATATACTGAAGTGGCCGACTATTTTGAAACCCCTAATTATGCAGGAGATCGGTAGCCTAAACAGATCTGCTGTTCAAGAAATTGTCAAATTTTCCGCCAATTAGGACAGAACGGGAAAAGTAAATAAATAAAAGTTATTTTTTTCTTTCACATCTCTGTTAGTCAGTTTGCTCGTAATCTTCTACGGCGGACTTAAGTTTAGCCAAGGTTACCAGCGCTTTCTCTTGTTTCAATGAACGTGCAAAGCTTTGGACCGAAGAAAGGCGTGCTATTGATTTCACCGTTAAAGGTAGAGTCTAGACTCCCCTGAGCTGAGAACGCTTTGGCAATTTTTGTCGACAGCCTATTGGCAGTTCGCCACCAGATCCTCGATTGCACCGGATTCTTCTTTTTTGTGTCCGTCCTAAGATGTTATCTTAATTAAGTAGCTGTGAATACACCAGACGATTAACGTTGTAACATAGCTTTTCAGTAAGACGTCAACTGAACAAATTTGCTCTCTTTTTATTTGCAGAGGCCTACATCAAAATGGACTTATTTTTACGACTTCTTCAAATTGCTTTAACATTCACTCTAATCTGCCAGTCAAAGCAGACTACACAAACCATCACTCCATCGATTACTCCATCAGCAAGTCCCAATACCCCTTTAAAAGCAGTGATCAGACGGTCCATACTACAAGCAGTTTCCACCGGTCTTAACCATACTAAGTTATCAGCGTCCCAAACGGGATCGTTTCCCTGACTCAGTTCTTCGAAATCAGCGTCCAATCGTGAGACTATCCTCCTAAAACCAGTATCCCAACTAAAGCAGTGTCCTTACTCAGACCTACGGAATCAGAGTCCAAAACGGAAGGTGTTACTGACTCAAAACTACGAAATCAGCGTCCCAAACGGAAGTCTGTTCCTGACAAAACTACAAAATCAGCGTCAAAAACGGGAGTTGTTCCTGACCGCTAAAATCTACCGAAACACGGAAGCTTGTTCCTACCCAAACTACAAAATCAGATTCACAAACGGGAGGTGTTCCTGACTCAGCTACGAAATCAGCGTCACAATCGGGAGCTATCCTTAAAATCAGTGTCCCATACTACAAGCAGTGTTCCTACCCAAACTACAAAATCAGATTCCAAAACGGGAGGTGTTACTGACTCAGCTACGAAATCAGCGACACAATCGGGAGCTATCCCTTTAAAATCAGTGTCCCATACTACAAGCAGTGTTCATACCCAAACTACAAAATCAGATTCCCAAACGAGAGCTGTTCCTGACAAGTCTACAAGATCACTTTCCCAGACAGGTGGTGTCCCTACCAAATCGGCGAAATCAGTGTCCAAGACCGGCGGTGTCGCTACCAGTTCTACGAAGTCGGCGTCCAAGACGAGCGGTATCCCTACCAATTCTACGAAATCAGCGTCACCGACGGGCGGTGCTCTAACCAAATCTACGAAATTAACACCGCAGACGGGTGGTGTTCCCAAATCTACAAAATCATTGTTGCATATCAGCAGCGTTGCCGTAACAGCCACTACTACAATGACGAGATCTTATTTCACAGTCCAAAGTGAGTGTGACACCTTTATCTTCGGGTATCAATAGACTTATTACCCTGTGAATACAGCCGCCTGGTGTCACTTTCACATATTCTGCACATTTTATTTTCCTAAAGCGGCCTTCACACGACAAACTAAAGTTGGCAACTCATGTTGGCAAACTCAAGTTGGTGTGTGTGAACGACAACAACAGTTGGCAAACAAGTTAGCAAACTGTTTGGTGAGAATAGAGACAAGTTCTATTTTGTCGCCAACAGTTGGCCAACTTGTTTGCCGTTGCTGCGTCGTTCACACACACCTACTCGAGTTTACAAAACACGAGTTGGCCAATAGTTTGTCGTGTGAAGGCCGCTTAATAAAAGTAGTATTGAGATTTTTCAACTGAGGATGTGATTTTCTTTATTCTGACTGCCAGCTGAAATTTGTTACTCAGCTATACACAGCAAAAAAGTGGCAATTTCAAGTCTTGGTGTTGCGATAAGGGAAGTTGATCACCGCTGTGCGGATATGACTGGTAAAACTAGTTTTTGTTTTGTACTGTTTCAGTGTCGGTAAACTGGACAGACTGGTCTGTCAACGGGGACGACTGTCAAAAGTACTGTTCAGAGAAGGGTGGAACAGTGACGGCGAGTCGCCAGTGTTATTCACACTCAAGTACGCTGGAAAACAGTGTTTGTGCCATACACAACGACACGACACAAGTGGGTAATTGCGGTGAACCTCATTGTCCAATCTCAGGTTTGTACCTGGATTTGCTTCACTAAAGTCTGTAATAAAGGTCTTCTTAGTCTTCCTGACTCATATTTATACCACGTAACACTCATTTCATGTAGTGAATACTAAACAGCACTGCGGTTAGCCTGCAGCGCTCCGGTTAGCCTGAATCAGCACTCCGGTTAGCCTTAATAGCGTTCGGTTAGCCTAAGTAGCACTCTGGTTAACCTAAATAGCACTCCAGTTAGCCTACTTTAGCTTGGTTTGCTTGCAGTTAGGTTAGCTTTAATAATAGGGTTAAGACTTCTATCTAAAAACATCAAGATGGTCTTCGGTGGCTTGATACTGTCATTTCCGCTCGGCATGCAGGCGACCCGGGTTCGAATCCACTTGGTCTCAACTTTTTTTAAAAAAAATAAGTTAAGTGTGATTTATATTCGTGAATGAAAAAATAAGAAGTCCCACGACATCAACTGAGCGCTAAATAGTCACTCCCTCTTTGCGACACGACCATGCTAGCTAATCGGCCTGTAATTGCAGTGTCAAATAATAATCTGGGGCAGGTTGTTCACAACAAGATAGAGCTTTTTATCGAGTGCCGTAAAACTAAAACCAAAGTACCCTGCGAGATAGAGATCCATTTCACTTTTGTCGTGCGCGTAAAAAGAAAAGAATCTCTGTCTTGCAGAGTAAAACCAAAGTAATCACTCTGGCCAATCACAATGAGCATAGATATTAAATTCAGTAAACCAATCAAAACTTAAAGTACATACATGTAGCCGGCACGAAGCGCGGGAAAACGTGTGTGAGCGCGCCACGAGCAAGGCAACAACACCCATTTTATTTTGCCAAAATAAATAGAAATAATTATAGCATAAAATAAATTAACTATAATAGGCAAAAAAAAACAACCAGAATAGAAATGAACAAAACGAGCTGAGTAGGCCCGCGCTGAGTAGGCGCGCGGGCGCGGATTTTACGCCAAGCACCAAGCGCTGTAATGCTAAACCAAAGCAAAAGCGAATTTTGCACTTTCGACTCAAGTGAAAACCTTTTATTCAGTTTTGATGTTTTACTAAACCTTTTATTCAGTTTTGCTGTTTTAATTTACTAATTAACGTCAGTGTTTTGTTTCTACAGGCAAAGAAGCCTTCAGAAGTTTCATTTCCGTTGTTGCAGTCGGCATCTTGCTCACCATGTGAGTTCATTACGTTTTGCACGACTTTACCAATTTTCAGGACCGCGATTTTTTAATAGCGTGAATGCTTTAAGGACGTCATTGACAATATAAGAAGAGAAAACCCAGTGGGGACATAAGTACTCGTCGACCATGTTAGTTGTCTGAGCCCGCATTTTTGTCTCCGTAGTTGCTAAGCAACATGCGGTAGTTCTGATTAGATAAGAAGCTCTTCAAGTAGTTCACCGGAAGATTTGCTAAAAAACGATACTTCCTCCCCCTCCCTTCCCTCTCTCCGCCTGAATGAACAAGACCAAACGCCTGTAAGCCAAAATATCACAAACAAATTTAGAAGCAACGAACGTTTTAAAACGGGTCTTTGCGGGTACATGTATGTTTATTCCGGCGCCATCTCCCATCCGCGCTCCAACAAACTAAGGCAGCTTAGAACATCGCCATGAACTGCAAGGCTAAACTGTCATTCTCCTGTCTTCTCTTCCCAGGTTGTCAGCATTTGTTTGAAGATGAAAGCTAAAAAACTATGAAGGGTCGTTTGTTTACAAACTGAAGCAAGTGTACAGAAGTAGAGAAGCAGCATTGAACCACTGAGTCAGAGTTGTAATATAGTCTTTTTGCAGAAAAAACGATAAGAAAGATATTTGACGGTTCACTCCAAAGAGTTTTTTATCCTACGCTAAGTAATTTCAAGTTTTAAAAAACTTGAAATTACTTTCACGATTTTTCTCAGTTGAAGAAATCCTTGTTATTTAACATATTTTCCCCTTAATATGTTATTCAGATACTTCTTTTGCTGTAACATTGCATCAAACTGCTTAGAAATCTTACTCTCAAAGGGAAACTAGCATATATTTAGAGAAATTATCTTGGATTAGAAGCAGCGTTTTGGATTTTTTGGAGCAACTTTTGAGCAACTTTTATTATGAGATTGAGAAGCAACTTTTTTGGATTTTTGAAGCAACTTTTGAGCAACTTTTTAAGAAATTACGGGCAACTTTTTGGGAAATCTCGAGCAACTTGCGGAAAGCCCTACTTTTGGTAGTTTCCCCGTGTAAGAATAGCTTGTTATTAGTTTTAATCAACTTTAATAGCGACACTTGACCACTATTCGTTCTTTCAAACGCAGGCAGGGAAGAAAATACCACTGCATAGGCTCAGAGGCACAGGCTCTTTGCAGAATCCTGTCACGTGACCCTCTCAGGTGGTATGTGCGAAAAGTAAGGTTAGCAATTAGGAGACACTAACGTTTAAGTAGTGTGATAGTGGTTTGAAAGTTCGAAAAATGAAGATTGGAATGCAAGACATCGGGTAAATGACAATATCTTCGAGCTTTTTAAAATATATTCATAGAGTCTAAATTTTTTAAACCTCAACAAAATTTGGGTCAAATAGCAGGTTTCGCAACGTCTCACATGATTGACTAACTACCTTTCAAGAAAACAATAAAACAAACAACATAAACAATACCCCCAGCCCAAAACAAGTTTAAAATAGCAACTGCTACACTAGAGCATCACTGGAATTACAAGCTTACGAGAGCTGCAACACAAACCTTCTATAGCTAATTTCATCACGTTCTTCGATCGCGTTTTCGCACTTAGACTGTCCACAGCCCTCTATTTTTTCGTGTTTTTTTCGATCAATGAGCGGTGAGAACGGCGAGAGAGCTGGACGCGAGCGCAAAACGGAAGAAGCAAGGGGTTGGGGGGCGGGGAGCTTCCCGTCCCCCTCCCCCCGCGCGCTCGCGTGCTTTTTTGCGTTGAAAAATCGAGAGGCTGTGGACAGTCTATTTCGCACTTTATCCTGACAAGATAATATTAAAATTATAGCTGATACAAAGAGCTAAAATTTTATTGCCTAGCGCTAAAACGAGCCTATTCCGAAGTAATAACCTCAAAGAGATCTAGATTTTTAAGACGCTGAAATCCTGAAGTCGGTTTCCCATCCTTCAACCCAAGCCAAAACTTGGGCTGAGAGCGGAAGACGAATGACACCCCCACCAACCTCCCCTCTTCGACCTCTTCCTTCATCCTTAGTCTCTTTGAAATCAATAATAAATATGCACTTTACGCACTTAGAGTCCTATACAAACGCTCTTTGTGGTCGAGAGATTACGTAAAGAGCGTCCGCGTAGGAGTCAAAATCATACTAAAACCCGATAATTTTCTCTATGATTGAAATCGGGGAAGGAGTGGTTCTAACTTTTTGAAATTGTTGGTCGCTAAGAACTAAGAAACATGACCGTTTCTCACAGCAACGCGACAAGCTAACGTCACGACTTGCTTGATACTTTCCAACCTCGTTCCCAGAGTTCTCTCTAGTTCCCTCGAGGGGGGAATAGGGAAGATCTTGGGAACGAGGTTGGCTTCTTTCCACATCCATGGTGTAAGCCCGCATTGTGGCTGACGCCGTCATAATTAACCTTGTTCGGGGATGTCATAACTTCTTAATTGTGGGGGCGTGAGAATTTGCCAAACTGCTGTTGCACACTTTAATTTCATTTCTGGTCCACAGTGTTTGCTTTTGAAATAGAAACGGGGTGAGATATTTAATTAGGAATGCAGTGAATTGAAATGAATAGGAACAAGCAACAATGACATTCTACTCTGGGTGATTAAATCTGACAATTGTTTAACAAAAAAAATGCTTCAGTTCAGAAGCCTGACCACTTGGGCTTCACTGACCAGTATGTTTTCGCTGTCAAAAATGTACTTTTCTCAAGAACATGCTCAATGGAAAACTGACTCCTTTCGAGTTAAGCATATCAATTTTTATTCGACGAGACATTTTCACCTAAACCTTCATATTGCTTCGTTAAGTTTGCTCTTTTGTATCTAACAAAGTACATAAATGTATCTAGTAAAATACATAAAGGAAATAAATGAAATATAACACAAATAATCTGTTTTACTGTTCTGACATTTTCACGGCCTCTTTGCAATGTCGCTTCGTTACAGTTTTTTTTATTAATATGGTTGTTGCTAACAACATTCATTGTTTGACAATGAATAGAGGTGGAAAACTAGGACATCCCGCCTCTGATCTTTAATTCCTATTGATACTTGAATGACATAAGTCTTCTTTATTTGCTTGCAAAATAAACGATTTTGGATTAATATCATAACATGATATTGCGATTTCTCATAATATTAACACTTATGTAAGGTAATTATAGCCAATACTACCAAGGTTATGTCGGTGTAATTTCAAAGATCTATTCTTTTTTAAAAAGCTTTAGTCGTCACTTATTAATAACTATTGTAATACACTTTCCTAAATAAACATGCGTATTTTCATGCATAATAAACAACAATTTGAAAAGAATTATGCCAAATATAGGTGTTTTAACTTCAAAAGATGTAGATCCGGATTTATAATAGTAGAGAATTACTGTTGCAAATTACAGTTTAATAAGACTTTGTGTAATATCATGGCAAAATGGTGTTATTTTCCTAAAAAAAAATGTAGCTTCGTAATTTGCGTCGAATTAGTAACTTGATCGAGCGAAATTCTAATATGCAGTTAGTTTTACTCATTCACACAGTTGCAAGCACCTGGAGTTAAGAAAAGTCCTTCTAGCCATCCTTTCCGCAATGACGAAAGATCTAAAACAAGAAAACATAATCCAGTTCAAATAGACTGCGAAAGAACAAAAGAACTAGACACGCAGCACTCATATAAGAAATTGACAACGTCTGACCAAGTTGTCAAAGCCATTTGGAAAAGACAGCTGATACCATTCAAAAGCGATCTGTGGTGACAGTTTCTAATGGCAATATGTGAGGAGTCGTGTTAGAATAACTTATCGCGGCATAGAGCCGAGCCCACGTCTACAAACGCAAAATAAATTTCTATTATATTTGCTGCTTATCATCTTTCTGGCTGCCTGATCAAGCAGATGGTCTGAAGGGAAGTCGAGGCAAGTTAATTTCGTGGAAACCGAGTCCTTTTCGCGGGTCTATCTTCATAAGAGGAAACAAATCTACCTACGACACGCAATTGCTATACGGTTAAAAAAAAAGAAGACTTTTCCATCTTCGAGGTTTTGTAAAACGACTTTTGTTCCTTGCGAGGTAAGGGCTTTTTATGTGTAGGTAGTTTTATTTTCAGGAGAAACGATACGAATATTACAACTAATACTGAGAACGATGAGATTGTTTCGCCGACATGGTACTAGTATATTGATTGGGCTGTAATCAGCTCTTTAATGCGCTTAAATCAAGAAAACGAATTTCTGTGACGAAAAACTTTCTACATTTTTACGTACGAGGGAATTATGGTTGGCGGTATTTTTTTTCTATACGTTTTTCGACAAAATGATGGACACCTTTACACCCTGTTTAAAAAGGGACTTATAAAGTCCTCGATATAGGGTAAATTCAAGCTGGAATTGTAATTGTCGTGTAAGTATTCGCCGGACGGGCGCTGTAAAAGCATCGTTAACGCTTGGCAAAATGACATATTACTGATGAGGTTGAGAATATACAGTCTACATTTGAATGCGGGTTTAAAAACTACCTCTTACGAGAAGGTGCTATGCGCTGTCTTTTTCCTTGAGTACGCTCCTTTCATTTAGTTCAGAGCAGTATTTGAATCGTTGAGGCCAAAAAATAGGGAACATTTCAGCTTGAAAAACTCTTGCAAATATATGTTGTCTGTTTTCTCATTGGACAAGCGAGGATGATCTTTTATATTCGATCATTATTTCTCCTTGTCAGATCGTTGTAGTACTGAACACAGTAAATGGCAATTTAAGTTGTGCACTACCTCTGTGTAAAGTGATCGGTCGTAAAACTTTATAATTGCGTGTTATAAAGTTTTACGACCGATCACTTTACACAATGTTACTGTTCTAGGCTAGCCGTGCATTATAAGGTTTCACGAGTAAAAAAAAACGAAAACGCCAATTATATTCAGTCGCAGCTGAATATCGCTGTGTCATTTACCAGTCGACAGCACGTCAGAAGAAAACTATCACAGTATTTATGAGCTTTTAGCTTAGAGATCGATGGCAAAACTTTTCGTGAGCCAGGGAAATTCACCAAAAAAAATCAACGAAACTTACATCTTGTAAATCCAATCCGCACAAATAATTGGGTTTCTTTTATTCTTTTTCGAGAAAATGGTCAGCAACTCCCGCAGAAGAAATTTTACAATTTGTCTCGTTATTAAACGGCTGGTTGCCTGTGGAAGTAAAATTCAAAATAACTGAAACATAGAAGGTTGTGAGTTTCAAAAGATTCACAAGTGTATATAATAAGTACGATATTATTAAAAGAATAATGCAAAACAGATTTGTTGTTTAAACTCGAAAGCCATTCTGAATTTCGATATCAGGCTCAATCGATCTAATGTAAAATTCGATTTACGACAATATAATTATCGGCACGGATGCCGGCTCTTATCTCGCGAAATTTAAAAAACCGAAACTTCAAGATTTTAATAGCATGTTCGCGGTACCTTTAAATCGAAAAACGAACAAATAAAATAAATATAAACAGTTTTGGCCGCGGTATTTTATTAATCGGCTTCAAAACTCTCAAGCTTTGCGCAAAACTTAAATGGTTTGTAATTTTAAACAGAGAAAAATCTACTTCAAGAATTCAACATGATACAAATGCCTTTTCTTAAGTACTCCTCAAAGTCTTTATTATTGGGAAGAATAAACTTAAAAGTGGCTTATTTATTGCACTTAGCTGTAAATATGTTTCCCATCTATTTTTATATTTTCTAAGAATCGGGTTCGCTCCGTGAAGCTGTTAAACTTAAAGTGACCAACTTTCCATGTAGGTATTATCGCTCCAGAAAAGAACAATTTGACTGAGAAATAATTCTTAAGCACAGATCGGTGATATGTCCAAAATAAACTACATTGAGGGCTTTAAATGTGTTGCTTAAAGTCCTTAAAGCCTTCAGAGGTTTTAGCAGGTACGTGACCTAAAACAACATGCATGCATTCGTATGGCGAAAACAAAACTCTTGAACCTCAAGAGACCAGACGAGGGTTTGTGCCAAGAATAAGAAAGAAGACAGCACCTTTTCATTCAATAAAAAACGCTCAGATCCATGCACTTATCAGATATATCATTCTATTTTCTATTCTTTTTGCGGCTAAATGATCATTTGAGTAAACGAAAAATGACTAAGAAACTCGATCTTTAGCTTACAAAGTTGATTCCTTAAATATATATTGTAATTGAGGGAAATTTTAAACGCGAAGTTTCTTTGCACGACTTTTTATAGGAAAACCACCTGTACAAACTATAGTCGCATGTTTTGGAAGCGTTACTATGGCAACAGAAAAACAGCACAATTATGAGTTTGCCGACAGTGAAAAAGTTATTTGTCTGTCTTTGTATTCTTTAGAGCTGACATCGCCGCCGACAGAAAATTGTTAATAATTTGGCATGTTTCTCTACGACATTTTAAAAAGGAGCTCATGGGAACATTAACGGCGCCGATAAAAGCGGGTTGTCGGTAAAAGAGTGATAAATTAATAACACAGCATGTAAACTCCAGGACACTTGAGGGTTCTTATATATACTAACTAATGACCCCGCTAATGACACGTAATTTAATATCGATATTTTTTCTAAGCTGCACATTGCACGCGAGAAAAAAAAATGCTTTTTATTATAGATGATTCCGAGTCACCTAGCCTAAAAAAACCTGTCATTGCAGCCCATCGGCAAAAACAGGCTTAAAATAAGGCATTCAACTCATCTATAACAAACCTCTAGTGGATTTGACGAACAAAACGTTAGGAAAACGGAGGCTGAACTTACGGACTCTTTTACGTATACTTAATTAACGAGTTCTGCTAATACACGCGCATTCACGCTTCTTTGAAGTGGCCGAATATTTTGTCCTGATTGTGTCGTTAGCCTAAACAGATCCTATTCAAGAGTCTGTCCAATTTTCTAACGAAATCTTTGTAAATATACTAGGTCACTGGAACGCGCATAACGCATGCGTGAGCATCAGGTAGAGATGTCTTTATGGATACTTGCTCACTCTTGCGACGAGAGTGTCAAAAAGTGGTTTTCTAGAAGAAGCTTCTACTGCAAAATGAAACGAACAGGGTGCAAATGTTAAGTAATTTAAACACTCGCCACAATCGCTTAGTTTTTAACCATATAACTAGGTAGCTGGTGGTTCTTGTGCTATCTGGTACGATTCATTGATATTAAAGGGATGTCACCGATCTCAAGATTTTTGAACAGCCAAAATGTTATATTTGTGTCGTAGAAAGAAACCTAAAAATCCAAAATAATAGTCCATTCTTCTTAAAAATTGCTATATAAGAGCACTGAAACTGTTAACGAGCAACTTTGGCTGCGGATGGCTAGGCCATGGAAAAATATTGCAACTGTCTACTTGAAAAAGTAAGGCTAACGTTTTAAAGTTGTTCCGCGCGTTTTTTTTTTAATGTTATTGTTAGTCGTAGCTAGTGGTTGTTAGTGGTAGCTTGTATTGTTAGTGGTAGCTTGATTTCTTTACCGATGTTCAAAGATATTTGTATTTATGGATTAAGTTTCCTACCACTTACTTCAGGAGCAGTTTAGACCAAAAATCTGCGAAATCTCCGTGACATAGCTCCTTTAATACGGAATGAATTAGTTTCACGCTTGTCCCCACGCGTTACCTCTTGTTCGGTGACTGCCTCACCTTGGGACTGGTGGCAAGGTTACTTTTCAATGATATCAGAAGTACATGATGATATCACGGTCGCATTCAGACTCCCCCGAGCCGAGGGCTCCTGGGCAATACTGTGTATTGAAAGTGTGGACGTCAGATTCTTGATTGGAGTCTATTCTGTAATGACGACGCAAGCTATTTGGGTCACTTTATCATTCAGATGCTAACTGAACGAATTTGGCTTTACCTTTTTTTGCACAGGCCTCCATCAAGATGGACCCATTTTTGCGACTTCTCCAAATTGCTCTAATTATCACTCAAATCTACCAGTCACAGCAGACTTCCTCAAGCATTTCCCAGCCCACCAACTCTACAACGCAGAAGACCTTCACTAACGCCTCGTCGACCTGCTTAAACGTCTCGTCGACCTGCTTAAACGTCTCGTCGACCTGCTTAAACGACTCGTCTACATACTTAATTGTCTCGTCGACCTGCTTAAACGTCTCGTCGACCTGCTTAAACGACTCGTCTACATACTTAATTGTCTCGTCGACCTGCTTAAACGTCTCGTCGACCTGCTTAAACGACTCGTCTACATACTTAATTGTCTCGTCGACCTGCTTAAACGTCTCGTCGACCTGCTTAAACGACTCGTCTACATACTTAATTGTCTCGTCGACCTGCTTAAACGTCTCGTCGACCTGCTTAAACGACTCGTCTACACACTTAATTGTCTCGTCGAGCTGCTTAAACGTCTCGTCGAGCTGCTTAAACGTCTCGTCGAGCTGCTTAAACGTCTCGTCGAGCTGCTTAAACGTCTCGTGGACCTGCTTAAACGTCTCGTGGACCTGCTTAAACGTCTTGTCGACCTGCTTAAACGTCTCGTCTACAGACTTAAATGTCTCGTCTAACTACTCAAATGCTTCAGTAACATCACCAGGACCACCAGCCACAAGCTTATCCATTCGGTCAAGTTCTCACAGCTCCGGCAATAGCCAGACCACTACACTGGTGCCTCCAGTAACAACTAGCACCGCTTTCAGCGTGAACAAGGTCACGTCAACAGTGATAACTCCATTAGCGACAACCACGCAGCCAAGCCCATCTGGAAATCCCAGTACAACAGGGAGAAAAACTGTTAACCAAACCGTGTCGACCATTCCTTACACACCGGCATTGCAGACAACTGGTGTTCATGCCACGTTAACGGAATCAGCGTCGCAGACGGCGAGTCCTGGATCTCCTGCCAAGTCAACGCAGTCAACGTTGCAGACGAGCCGCAACGTTTCTGTTATGTCAAACGAATCGTTAAGTAACGTTTCTGTCGCGTCAACGGAACCAGCATCAAATGGAAGCACTGCCCCCGAGTCTACGAAAGCAACGAGCGTGAGTCTCCCAGGCTCCATTTCACATGATATGACCGCCAAATATTCGTCAAGCTCTGCTGCTAAGCCAGGTAGCGTCGCCGTTACAATCTTTGCCACAAGGACGAAAGCTTCTTCCACAGTCCAGAGCCTGACACCATCTCCAGGTATCAATATACCTAGTTTGCGAATAAAGCGGCCGCATATCATCACTTTCGGCCGCTAGGGCAGCGGGC
The DNA here is from genome assembly GCF_052425735.1 of Oculina patagonica. Taxonomy (NCBI): domain Eukaryota; kingdom Metazoa; phylum Cnidaria; class Anthozoa; order Scleractinia; family Oculinidae; genus Oculina; species Oculina patagonica. The sequence goes on from NC_135769.1 coordinate 26,325,163, forward strand.
GGAAGCGATGAGATTAAATTAGAGTGCAAAAATGGCACGAAATAGTGTTGTTTTTTTCTCACCACTAGTTGAAAAAGGAAATTTCTTTATGTTGCAACTGAATCAGAAATGAATTAAAGACTCAAAACTAGATTCGAAATACATTAGCTATATTTCAACAGTACATGCATTAGTTTCCGCAACACCATGTAATATCCAACATCAGTATATACTCAAACAGTTGATAGCGTTTTTGGTGCGCGCTGATTGGCTACTCAAATTCCGGATATCCTTTGCTATTCACCTCCGAGCAACTCGCGCGAGAAAACTGTACACGTTCAAATTAAAGGAATAAACTAGTCAAAAATCATCCTTTCGGGCTATATTATCTCAATGTTATACTAAAACAGCTATTCACCTTAATGTAAACATCCACCACTAGCAACCTCCACTTCGGTGAATAGTTGTAGTCTAGTTGTTAAAAATTGTCTTGTTGTTCAGCACTGCGCCGGAGATAACTGGTTAAACTTGTTTTTATTTTGTACTGTTTCAGTGTCGCTAAACTGGACAGAATGGTCTGTCGACGAGAAGGATTGTGAAAAGTACTGTTCAGAGAAGGGTGGAACAGTGACGGCGAGTCGCCAGTGTAAATCATACTCAAGAACGCTGGAAAACAGTGTTTGTGCCATATACAACATTTCAACGACAGAAGTGTTTAAATGCGGTGAACCTTATTGTTCAATTTCAGGTTTGTCCCTGGTTTTGCTTTGGTAAAGTCTGTAATAAAGGCCTTCAATTTTTAGCCTTTTCTGACTCAGGCCCCACTTCCTTGCAACACGATCATGCGAGATAATAGGCCTGCAATTCCAATTACAGTTTGAAATATGAATGTGTCCAGTTGTTCAAAAAAAGATAGAGCTAAATTTTTAAACCAAAACCAAAGTAATCAATGGACACAGACAATCCAGTGAAACAATCAAAACCTCGAAGCACATACATGTAGCCAGAACGAAGTCGCGACAAAACCTGCCGCAGGCAAGCTGTTTTACTTCCGGTTGGTTGAGAAAATGACGCTGGTTTCTTAAATACAGTAAATCACTCAGCGAAGTAAAGCAAAACCAAAGCAAATGCGAATTCAGTCTTTCGACACTAAAGTGAAAACCGCTCTAAAGCTAACTCCAGGATAAGCGAAAACTTTTAATTCAGTTTTACTGAACTTTATTGTTTTGCTTTTACAGGCACAGAGGCCTACAGAGGTTCCATCTTTACAGTTGCAGTCGGCATCTTACTCATCATGTAAGTTCATTTGGCACGACTTTATTAATTTAGCAACGCAATTTTTTTTAGCGTGAAGGCCGTCATTGCACAATATAAAGAGGAACACAGTCGGGAAAATAAGTACTCGTCGATCACGTTAGCTATTTGAGCCCGCAGTTTTCATCTCCGTAGTTGCTAAGCAACATGCAGTAGTGCTCGCAGTAGTTCTGATTAATTGGATAAGAAGCTCTTCAAGTAGTTCACCGGAAGATTTGCCAAAAAGACGATACTTCCCCCCCCCCCCCCTCTCTCCGCCTGAATAAACAAGACCAAACGCCTGTAAAAAGCCAGAATATCACAAACAAATTCAGAAGCAATAAGCGTTTTCAACATGGGTATGTTTATTCACCATCTCCCCTCCAGCCAGTCAACAAACTAAAAGCAGCTTAGACCATCGTCATGCGTTTGTAAGGGCCAGGCTGATCTGTCATTCTCCTGTTTTCGCTTTCCAGGTTGACAACATTTGTTTGAGGCTGAAAGCTAACTAGGACCTCTCCAGCGTCGTACATTGGGTATCTGAAGGACGTGTACAGAAGTAGCATCCGACCCCTTGAGTCAGAGTTGTAATATAGACTCAACATTTTGTAGAAAAAGGATAAGAAAGATATTGGACGGTTAACTCGCGATGGAAAAGATTTTTAACACTTGTAATTACTTAGGGTATGATAAGACGTGTACATGCGACTAGTTAAACCGGGCCACTTGTAAGAAATTTGACCAATCAAAACGCCAATAGAGAACAAAGGACTCATTATACCGTATTTTCTTAAACGCCGGATTTTCTTGGTGAAAACCATCCAGCATTTTTTTGAGGTAAGAAAAGCTGCAGTAGTAATGGCAAGATATATATATTCTCTTTTTAAAGATGAGTCAAATAAACGCCGGGTCCACCAGGTCAAGTTTGAAATAAACGTCGGGGGCGTTTAATTGAGAAAATAAGGTAATCATCCATTTTACTCGAATATTCAACAATATAACCAACTTGTTCTTGCGACAACCACACGGAAACTGTTAAAACCTGCTCAAAATTTACGATCGAAACGAACCAATCAACCTCAATTCACTTTTTTACTGGTTAACTTTCTTCCCAGTGGCCTGGTTCAAGTGGACGCACTGTAAGTGGATGCAGTTTTTTTTAATAAATGTCTAGAAACTGAAACTAAAGTGATCATAGATGCTTACGAAAATTCATAAACGGTGGAAAAAGTTAGAGCAAAATTTGATTTAAACGATGCTAGCCATGTCAAAGTTCAAATTTGATAGTAAGCTATTTTTAGACCTTTCAAATATTTAGAACGCGGAAGCGAATGTAAATACAATAAACGAAACAATAACAAAACACAGTCTAAAGTTTAGAAAACTGTATGAAATAAATGATTTTCTCTTGAATTCAGCGGTTATTATTTTACTGTCAACAGCTTCAAACACCCTAATGCAGTTTGTTTTCGCCGGGATAAGGAATGCATTAAAATAGCCCAAAATTTGTGCAGATAAAATTTTAATCTAGTTCTCGACACCGATTTTCTTAAGAAATCGTTACTTTTTAGCAGTTATTAAGGATAGGTATATTCATCTGTTAAAGGAAATTGAGTTAGGGTAGTTTATATGGTAACCGCCCTATATGATGGCAAGCGGAACGGAATGCACTATTCTTTAAGGGATTCCGTACCTCATCCACGAACTAACTATATGAAAAATAGCTTTAGTTACAGTGGTGCAACTCTCTGAAACAGCCTACCCTGTAATCTCAGGATGGTAAAATCCTTTTATCAATTTAAAAGTAAAGTTAGACACGGCATTCATGGAAAACACGATTAGTTTAATGGATTTACGTCTTCAATTTTTATTAATTAGTATTCATTAATAGTATATTTGTATTAATTTTTATTATAACTGTAATTTAGAAGTATCTTCCTGATGTTTTTAACCGTGTATAAAGAAATGTAATAAATAAATAATAAATAAAATAAACAAGCAAGTGATATCATTTACTGATTTCTTTTCCGTGGACTAATTTTCGCGATCCTTTCACAATGCGCGCAAAAATAACGAAATTTAACTCCACTTGAAAACTAAAGGCATACTGGATTTCCAGCATTTACGTTTACGTTCGGAGAGTTCGGAGGGACATCAAAACAATTAACCAGCCAATTTTTTTTTTATTCTCGTCACTTTTGTGCTTGATAATGGTGATCTTGAGATCGGAGTGCGAGATCCAGTAAGAGTACGCCTTTCAATTTTAATCCAGTTATGTCTCCAGACCCCTTACGCCTTCCCGTTGCTGAAAAGAAGACTGAGATATTACAAAACAAAGCCGCGAAAATCATCCTGGACAGACCACTTTATTCGTCAGCTTCTGATGCCCTCGTAGCTTTAAAGTGGCTTAAACTAGAATAACGTAGATTTTATCATCCCTGTATATATGTTTATAAGTGTATAAATGGACTTATGAATCACTCTACGGAGTTACTAGCTAACAGGGACATTCATAGCTATAACACAAGGAATAAAGACATGCTTAGGCTACCTCATGTAACCAAAAATTGGGGAAAGCAGAGAGTGTGTTATCACTCTCTGAAAGACTGGAATAACCTAGAGGGAGACACCGGAAATGCACTTGATTTTGTAAATTTTAAGCGTAGCGTTCTAAGTAGGTTTTTAGTTAATTCTTTCAAGTTAGTTTTTAATAATAGTTTTTAATTCTTAGGTATTTTTCGTTTTATTGATTATAAACTTATTAAGTATTTTTAATCTTAGTTATGACCTTTCTGAAAACCACTGTATAGTGAATGAAGGCTTCCTAATAAATGATTATTATTATTATTATTATTATTATTATTATTATTATTATTATTATTATTAAAAGGAGGCTGAAATTGGCGTGAAATGTGATAATCGAAATCTTAAGCACTTGGTTTGAAAAGCTGTACTCGTATTCCCGCTCTGCTCTGAAGATCCCTAACGTATAAAGAATTACATGTAATATCTTTGGTAGAAATTAGATTTTTTCGCTATTGGAAATAAAAATGTTTATACAAAAATTCAAAGGTGGTGGAGAAAAAAAAAACAGTTCAGTGTTGCATAAAATAAGGAGCAAAAATAAACATCAACATTTACAAAACGCGTCGCAACTATAAAATACGCGTGTTTCCTTATTTGCTATTTCACAAGCCGTTAATTTTACCCTTCTCCTTGTTGGAAAGCCTGTTCACAGGCTATTGTGACATACAGTACCAGTAGAAAGAAGGCCTTAACGTCAATGTTAACACGTCTTCATAAGTCACATCACGTGACGCGCGAAAAATACTGGCGCATGAACCTTTCACGTGGCATTCACGCGCATAAGCCACGTGACCACTGGCGCAAACCATTATTCGCGTTATTCCGTTCACTTCTTGACGGTTGTCAATCAACTTGTTGCACTAGGGACAGCTCCCGTTTCGTAGCAACCACTCTGATGACGTTTTCGCTTGCTTTTAATAGCGAGACGTTTACTGTCATCCCCTGTAATACGGTCCACTGTTTATCACAAGTCATCAGCCCTCGTCCCTGACGTTATAATTTCTCACTTTTAATTTCTTTGGTGTGAGCTTAGCCTTTCCAGCAACCTTTTTAGACAGGTCTGGCCGCGGTTTTGAGGGTCTCGTTTGAACTTCCGTTCGCCTCCCTTTCAGAGCGAACACGTCACGCTCAGGCGAATCTCGCGTGGGAATGTGATCAGGTTCCAGGTCCCTCGAGATCGTGGGACGCTGAGGAGAGCTGGGGCGCGCTTTTCTCGGAGTGGGGCTTCGGAAACTTTCCTCCTCGTCCAACATCTTCCAAATTTCTTGTAACGAAGCTTGGCCCTCAGAGGATGACGTAAACAGTGGTTGATCGTAAGCTGGGGAAGACGTCATCTGATTGGCTGGTGGATGGATCACGTGACTATCTATTGGTCCATTACCTTTTGCATTCGGATCACGTGACGCGACGCCATGAGATTCCAAGATAGGATCTGGAACCTTACCATCTGAAACCAACAAATATAGTAATAAGTAAATTGTGGAAACCAGTCACTTGCACAGAATCACACCGTATATGTACCTTCCTCATACACGGACCCACAGATTGCAAGTTTGAAACGCAAGGTTTGTATAAATAAAATTGCTTAAGTTTTACATTTTAGATAATGATTCAGTGCTCGTAATTTTTGATTTTATGTTTGTTTAAACTTAGTAATCTGTTCCTAAAACTCACGCCAAGGGCTGTAACCAATCAGAGCGAATAAAATTGCTTTCCAGCCAATCAGGTACTTTACGCAATCTTTCCCGCGATATTCCGCTGGTTGCATATTTTCCCGCGCTTTTGGCAGGTTACTAATTTTCCGCCCTTGCTACCCGTTACATGATTTCCCGCGTTTTCCGATGATTACATATTTTCCTACGCTTGCCGCCGGTTACATGTTTTCCCGCGCTTGCGGTAGGTTACTTGTTTCCCGCACTTGCTGCCCGTTAAATGTTTTCCCGCGTTTTCCGATGATCACATGTTGTCCCGCGCTTGGCACCGGTTGTTTCCCGCATCCCGCTTATGTGTCCTTGTCGTCATGTTCTTCGACAACTTCCATGCCGAGAACTACAGTCTCAGTTAAGACAGGATTTAAACTACAAAAGGTAGACTTTGATTCCTTAGCAGAACAGCAAAACACTCGAATCCAAAGAAGATAGTACATTTTGCCTATTCACTGAGATTAACGTGCAGAAATCAAACTCACACTCGCCTTCATTTGAATCACTAGAACTTGAGACCACAGTGACTTTGATCTGTTCAGCGGCTTCCTGCTCCTTTTGAGCCATGCGCTGTGCAAACTGGAGCTCGTGAGAAGTGAGCTGGTACTGAAGTTTCTCCACAGCATTCAGCTGACTCTGTAGATGGTCCTTCATCTCCCCTGGGGTTTTTCCACCAGTGGCCTTTCCTGCGGGACCTCGGCTGACAAGGGGCTGCGAGGGCTGGCCAGAAATGGTACCAGGAGGAGCGCTCCTTCGGCCTCCTGAGATTTTAAATGTCGAATTAAGTGCGTTAAGGTTTGCATTTTAATCATTCTTGCAAAAAAAGTCCTCGTGATTGAAGTTTTGAATCCCGAACAAGGGTGCTTATTCAAAACAGATTCCTTATGCAAGCATGTAGGTAACAGCCTGCTATCGGAAAGTTGTCCGGTAAATTTTGTATTTTTGACCCGTGGAAGCTGAGTCTAGCTTGACAATTGGTCAGGGGTGAGAGTCAATTACATTTAATTTAAAAGAAAATCTTAGATTTCACTTTGTGAACTTAAAAACCTCACGGCTCATAACGCAGTGCCCTCTTCACGGATACCACTCCTCAGTGCTGCATGTAAAGACACGTCAGCTAGAATGCAAATGTGTTTTTTATTATTCTCTGAAAAGGCCATTTGCCAGTCTAGGGGTAATCATGTGACCAGAGAAGGAGCCAGCTTGGTCGGACAAATTTTTTCCCTTATTATTTGTTCTGTTTTTTTTGTTGTTGTTGTTGTTGTTTTTGTTTTTTCTTCTTAAATTGCTTTATTTCCTTGTATTAATAACTGTTTAATGTCCAATGTGGAAAGAGAAGTTTTGAGGAAATTTATCATGGAGCACATTAAGAGTTTCTGATTCACGTTAGCCAATCAAAAATAGCACGAGCACTCCTGGATGTTATGTCGTCAGCTTACAAATTCTTGGAGATGTTATTGTGACCTAAAAAGGTAGTGGTTACCAGGACTAATCTTACTTGAGACAGATCCAAAACGTTCTGCATTGTTTTATCGAGTGTTCAGATGCCCTTGGGACGAGGTCGTCAGTCAGACAGATTTGCCAACAAGGCTTGTATCGTTACTTACCGGTAAACTTTGCTAGTTCAGCTCTAAGTCTGTTTCCCATCTGTATGAGTTGTTCCTTCTCTTGTGACAGTCGGCTGATGCGCCTCGCCGCCGCTTGCAGTTTGCTGTGTAACCGGGCCATGTTTGATGTGGACGGTTGAGCGAGGGACACTGGGTCGAGAAAATCTTGGTCGCTTGGTTGAATGCCTTGATAAAATGGAAAACCAGTGTTAATAAACTATAATGTGATGATTAATGCTTGTGGGTTCGATAGACACTTTCGAAATTGCCGAACCTAGCAGTATTCAGATTGCGTGTTACATATGAACCTAGAATAAATGGCCCAGCTCGCCACGAGTCTCCGGTAGCTCAATAGTTGGAGCATCCGATTGGTGTTCGAGAGGCCATGGGTAAGACTCTATCATAACTTTAATTTACTTTAAAATTGATCTAAATCATCAAGTAAACAGTTGTCTTACTAGGTGTATATATTTCACTGGATTATAGTCCGGTCTGCGAAAACTAGCGGGGCAGCCGCCTCATTTTGGAAGCCACAAAAAAGGAAACCTGATAAAACTCAACTTTTTTGACCAAATTTAAGTGTTTTTCAGTAACGTTTACATCCTAAGAAGTTTTCGATGAGATTAAGGGTTTGTATGGAAAATTGTATAGGCCGCAAACGCAAAATCATTACAACGAGGTTTACGTTTAAGTGAAAAAAGTCCAATCACTGTCTTTAGACATAGCACAAAGTTTCAAGACTTTGCAAGGTACAGTGGAACGAACCTCTATATAACGTAGTCCGCGGTATAACGATCGATATTTTTCGCCCCATAAATAGTAAAATATATGGAAAAGAATTCCCGATATAACGAAACCTCGTTTTTGCGAAAAAATTTTGCCAGTCTCTTGGCCTTTCGTTACATCGAGGTTCCACTTTTGTCACTGGGACAGTAACTGACAAGCTAATGTATCGTACCTGATGATAGTTGTTTTCTCAGACGATGAATCTCATCTCGAAGTTGTTTGATGACTGCTGCTTCAGGATTGAATGACACAGCTCCTCTTCCTTGGGATGCAAGTTCAACCTTTAGAGTTGACAGCTAGGGTGGGGAGAGTAACACCAGAAAACAATCAAAGTAAGATCGCACCTCCACACTGACAAACACCGCCCTTGCTACACTAGAGGGTTTTTAAAACAAGCTGGCACCCGCGGGAGTTCCACTGCCTACTTCATGTTATGTTGCCGGTTACTTTGGCCATTGCAATCAGCTTTTGAGAAACAAGCTAAGCTTGTCACAGCCACCTACTCTTTCATTTGCCGACGCCTACTTCAAAACATTTTGAAATCCCTGCTACACTATCAGGATTCCCTGGCTGTAAAACAGTTTTACCTGACCGGAGCTGTGGCTTAATTTTTTGCACATTTTTTAGAGGTCTTTATTATTCTTTTCTTCCCCTCGAGAGTTCTTTATAAACCTCATATTGCAAGCCAAGCACACCATAAAAGTACATCAAGCAGTTTGCTCTCTCCTTGACAGAGGCTTCTTTAGCGAGCGAGGAAAATAGACCGATAAGAGGCTAGGGAGAGGGGTAAATACGCGCGCACTGAGCGGTCTCTGAGAGGAAGAAGGATTCTCCGCGCGCCTCGCCTCTATAAATTTTTCCCTTAGTTTACTGAAGGAGACTCCTGCAGAGGGGAGAAAGCAGTTTGAATTTCGATGAAAAAAAAATTTACTTGCTCTTCACTAACTTGAATATAAATTAAACACTTTTCTAACAGTTGGTGTCAATCAAGTCACCTGATTTTCCAAGGACGTGGCTTCTGCATTTCTTTCCAGTCCACTCTTGAAGTACTCGTCTGCCTCTTTCCTAGTCTGTGCCAGGTGCAGTTGCAGTTCTGTTACTCGCTGTTTGAGAGCAGTAAGCTCGTCAGCAGCTCGCCTGCTCTGCGTTGTCAGTTCATACTGCAACTGATCCAATGATAACTGTTTCTGTCGAACCTATCAAGGTAAAACAAATTATTTAGTGCAGATAAAAGTAGCACCATTGAAAAAAAAGCCAGTACTATAGAGCTTGCGTACAAACTTCATCCCAGGTTATCATTCATGCAAATATATACGAAAAGATAGATTAGCCCTGCTTTCCATTTAATTATTTTCGTTGGTGATCAAATGTCATTTGTTTCGCAAAAGAAACTCTTGGCAGTGAGACGGGAGAGATATTGAAAAGTTGCACATTTTTTTACGTTCGATGTTCGCAAATTTTCCCAATATCTCCTCAATCCCAACCATTCTTGTTCTTGTTTCGTTTATTACTTTGTCTTTTGCATTTTACTTCTTTTATTACTTTGTAAACTATTAGTTTAAGGATTTCTGTGGCAATAGAAGTTTACCTCCTCGTGTGCTTGGTTCAGTGATCCCTGAAGATGGTCCACTGTAGCTTGAAGCTTCTTTACTTGTGCTGACAGCTCCAGCTTCTCTTGACGTAAAGCACCTGATAAACACCAAAAAAGTAACAACACCTTCTCTTCCAGCAATGAATAGCTCATTTATAGACTGCATGCCGTAAAATTCTTGTTACAACGCTCCTATAAGATCGAGGCGTATAACTAGGAGCTTATATCTGAAGAGGGGGGTTATAAGGACGTAAACACCGTTTGGAAATGAGCTGACTTTGAAAAACGTTTTGACCTGTACTCTTTTACAGTAAAACCGTATTTACGGCCTTTTTCTACTTAGTACATTGTTGTGCGAGGACGTTATGGTAATAGTAAGTTAATGGAACATGGAGTTAGGGCTTATATCCCAGGGGCGGAGGGAGGATATTTTTTTTGTTAGCAGACAGAATGGCCTTTGACCGGGGGTACTATAACCGGCATTTTACGGTTTGCTTTCCTGTTAGATTCTTACCAATTGTTGCATTAAGTTCCTTGATGTGAGCTTGTATGAATGGATCTTGTGGTTGAATGCCATGTGTTAGCACTGCTCCTCTGGGAGGTTTGGCTGATTGTGACATGTCGTCCATCTGCTGTCTCAGTGTCCTGTTTTTTGATTTAAGCTCTGTGATTTCCTTTTCCAGTGACTCAACATATTCTGTTCAAAAAGGTTCCAAGAATGAAATATGAGAACAACATTTTTATAAAGCTCTAATTACAGTATTTCTAAAGAACGCCTCACAGAATTTTTCTTTGCCTCGTGTGAAGTGGTCCCAAATTTCCTTTCTAGTGCTAACGCTCAGAAGGAAATTCCTGGCAGGGTTCGTACTCTTTTGAGCTTTTGAAATTCCATGACCTTCTCATGACCTTTTCCATGACTTTTGAAAGTTTTCCATGACCTAATTTGACCATTTTTCTTGGAAAATTTCAAAAAATTATCTTGATTTCGTGTACGTTTTAACCCTTTTTCTCGCAAAAAATAACCTGCCTAATTTATTTTTCATGACTTTCCATGAACCACACTTAAATTCCATGACTTTCCAGGCCTGGAAAATGAAATTCTAAAATTCCATGACTTTCCAGGTTTTCCATGTCTGGTACGAACCCTGCCTGGGTTACTTTACAGCACTTTAAAATACCTTAAGACTTAATTCTCCACTTTCCAGCTTCTAGTAGCAGTGCTGTGTGGCACAACATTGCATTTCGCAATTGTACCCTCTTTGGAAATAGGCCTCTCAACAGTGTTACAAAATGTTTTTTTTTTTTCTTAAAAAGTGCTGTAATATTGTCTTGTTTTGCGAAACGTTTCGGGAATAACCCCTTCATCAGTCGCAAAGTTCAAATTATAACCGTTGTAGTACATGAACAAAGTGCTACACAGCAACTTATTATTTTTATCTATTTATACTCTCAACAGTGTTGCTGAATAAGACCTTATTTATAATCCAAATGATAAGAAGGAACGTTCATGCATTATAAAATCATTCCAGCTTCAGAAATTTGTGTTCTATCGCTTGTGACCCTGCCATATCAAATTTGTAAAACTTTAACAAATGAAAAATAAATAACAAAATGTTAATGAAAGGAATTTGTGACTATTGTACCTGTGGTCAGTGGCACTGAGGTCCCTTCCTCGCCATCACTGCCTTGCACCATAACAGATGGGGGCCTAGTGGCTAACTCATTACTAAGATTCTCCATGTCATGTCTCATTTGCCCAATCACCGCTCTTAAATTGGCATTCTGTGCTTCTAACGCTTTTATCTTCTCCTCAGGGGGCAGGCCTTGGAGACTACCAGTGTCATGCGAATACAATTTCTCTTGCTCTTCTTTGCTGGGTAATTGTATAGGAACAGCTAGTCCGTGTCGCTGAAGGGTTGCAAGAGCCTGGTCCCTAGTCTGAGTCAATACACGAATCAGGTCATCTCGCTGAGTCAGTTCACGCTCTCGCTCTTGGGCAAGTGCCACACTCTAATAATCAAGAAAAAGATTATAAATTTTTCATAAAGTCTTTAGACATTTTAAGTGTGTTTAAATGACAGATCGTCAACATATGTGCTTTTAAAGCTTCTCTTCAACCAACTATGTTGTTCTAGAGAATGAAGAAGTGGATTTGAGCTCCACCCCCTCCTTCCCAGGCCCCCTCCCTTCTGGAAATCCAAGTTTAGCTTCATATTTTTCTTTTACAAACTGCAGGTTAAACCCCGCTCGTTGTTATACCGTCAACTCTCTTTTAACGGACACCTCTATAAGACAGACACCTCCGTAAGACGGACACCTAGTGATGGTCCCTGCCGTTTTTCAGTCAATTTACTGTAAGCAAGCTCCCTAAAAGACGGACACCTCTCTAAGACGGAGAACAGACACTTTGAAATAATTAACGGATGAACAAATGTTTTTTATAATGTTTTGTTAGTGAAAATATTTCCAAACTTTGTAATGACCTAAAGCAGAGTTAGTCAGCGCCCTAAAAATACGTGTATACCAAACAATGAGGCTTCAATGGATTACTTCTCTGCTTACGTGTATGGGCACTAAAGAGGTCGTTTTCTACTTACAGTATTACAGTTTGTAGAAACTCTCAACTTTTGCTTTAGCAAGCGAATACGCCCCTTTTATTATTTTAGTCTTGTTGCATTTTGCGAACGTTTGTTGCATTGTGCAAATGTTTAGCTTTATTATCTCAGAATTACTGGTGTCATGTTACCTCAACGCTCTACAAGGCGGACACCTCTCTAAGACGAACAGTTGCGGTCGGTCTCGAAGGTGTCCATCTTAGAGAGAGTTGACTGTATTTGCCAATGCATTTTTTGGAGGTGGGTTTGGATATACATGTACTGTACATTTATCCTAGCCTTGCACATTTTGACTTTGTGATTTGAGCCATATATAATACTAACGGTCAGGATTTAGTCAGGCAATTAAAATGCAGGATTATGGAGCTTGAATCTCAAATTTTTATAGCTAAGACAGACTGTAATGTAGGGATCAATCCTTGTTTGTATTAGCAGTTTTTCTCATAAGTGACCCATTAGGTAATCCATACCTCATCTCTCTGCTTGGTGAGACCAGTGATCAGGTCTTCCTGCTTTCGGTACACCTCTCTTTCAGTGTCCTCACACCGTCGCTGCCAATCAACTTCAAGTTGAGCTCTGGATCTCTCCATGGAAGACTCTCGCTCCATGGCTATTGTGAGCTCCTTCTTGTATCTGAATGACAATTATAATATATAATAATAGATACCGTAATTACTTCGGTTCACAGCATTATTGAGTATAATGCAGGCGGCTTTCGCTGTAGAACCTCACTAATTATCTAAAAATTATCTTCAGGATGAATTCATCAGGGGAAGGGGAAGATTAGCCTGAAAAAGTTCTTCTTGTTTCTTTCACATTTTAATGAGGTTAAATATATTATTTAACGAGGTTAAATATATTTTTTTATTTTGTTTGCGCTGGTTTGTGCTCTCTGTTTGTGTGGCGTTGGCGTGGCTTGGTTTTTTATGTTTGGCGGGCGGCAATTTCTTTTATGGCTTTTTTTAGGGGCGGGCACCCCCCCCCCCGGCCGGCCCCCCTTTGCCCGCTTTTTCTTGGGTTTTTTTTTTTTTTTTTTTTTTCCCCTTGGGGGGGGGGGGGGGGGGGGGGGGGGGGGGGGGGGACTCCCAGTTCTGACCCTTTTCTTTTGTGGATCACAACTCTGTGTTTTTACTCTTGCTTATATTAAGTTGCTAATGCTGAAAAAAAAATTTTTTTCTATTTTTCCTCATTCCTCCACACTGGGAATCCCACCTCCCATCCTTCTTTTCCTGCCTCCACTGGACTTGTTGTGCCAGTTACACCCCTCCATACACCCCACCCTGCCCCTTCTGCTAGTTGTAGGGTTTGACTGAAAGTTATATTAATTTTACTAACCTGTCAGTGTTTTCCTTGAGTTGTACAATTTCCAACCTCATCTTCTCCTCTTGCTGTCTTAATGCTTCTAGTTCCAAGTCACGAGCTACTGTGGATCGTCCATGGTCAGCCACTTGTTTCTCAAGTCTATGTTCTAGATCAGCTATAATTCCTTGCAATCTGATAGCAAACAATCCAATGATCACACACATATGGGAGGTATAGTAAACTAATTATAGAGTGTCTATTACAAATGCTGTCTATTACATTATGCCAGTTCAAACAAAAGACATCAGGAATTTGTCAGCCACTTGTTTCTCTAGTCTATGTTCCAGATCAGCTATAATTCCTTGCAATCTGATAGAAAAATTCCAATAATCAAACAAGATGAGAGGCATAGTAAGCTAATTATAGAGTGTTTATTACAATACTGTCTATTACATTATGCCAGTTCAAACAAAAGACATCAGGAATTTGTCAGAAAATTGTCAAAATTATTACAGGCAATAAAAACTCAGTCAAGTGGCAACTATTTAGCATGGGGCACTGTAATGACTTATAGCACTAGCTTTTCCAGGAGCCTTTTACAGTTTAGGTCTGGAACAAAGATTGTGTTGTTCCGGAAAACATGGATAACTCCCCCACGGTTCAAGTTTTTTTGGCATTTGAGTTCCCCCCTCCATTCCCCTCACAAAATCCCAGAAGACCTTCATTTGTGGCGTGAATTAGGATATTTTTGAGATCCCCAACTGGCCATCTAGACAAGGAGATTTGTCAGTGACAGCTGTCCCGCTCGGCTCGTGGAAATCCTCTCGCGATATTTTCTGAAACGCTGCGGGACAGTTGTGCACATGTTAGACAAGGAGACCATCTTTATGGAGTTAAAGTTGAGCCTTTCATCACAAGCTATGCTGGAGAATAATATCACTTGCGTTTGTTTTACCTCTGAACTTCCAACTCTCTCTCCTTCCCAGCATCCTTATTTGCCCACTGAAGCCTGCGGCATTCCACCTGCTCGGTCTCTAGTTGATTCTGTAATACACGGATCTTTTCCTCTAGACTTCTTTCAAGCTCACCATGAGCCTAAACAACAGATCAGGGTAATTAGCATTATTATGTACAGTTATGTAAAACAAACTTATCCAGCGCCACCAAATTTTTTTTAAGGTAATAACAAGACAAGTTCAGAACAAAAGAATTGGAGTTTGCTCATCAACAGACCAATCACAGTAAGGGGCGAATGTAACTGTTAGTTTGACCGCATCATGCGAGAAGTGACAAAAAATGTAATGTTGTAATTGTTTACAGTAAAGTCAAACTAACAGTTAAATTTGCCCTAATTGTGATTGGTCTGCTGATGAGCAATCTCCAATTCTTTTGTTCTGAACTTGTTTTTTGACTGGCTTAAAAATATTGGGTGGGCCCGGCTGAGTTCATTTCACTGAACATACAACTGTTTTTTAAAATAATTTTTACCATCAAATAAATGTACACAATTGACAGTATTCTTGACATACTACCCAGTCGCTCATCTCAAGTTGTCATATTTTCCCCCAGCCCTTTAACCTCCATGAAATTTACTTGGCAACAACAATTAAAACCTGGGTTAATGTCACCTTCCCTTAATTCATACGTTCGTTATTGTTACTACATACCTCTTTAGCTGCAACAAGGGCCTGTTCTTTCTCCTTTGCATATCGATCCAGCTCTGCGTGTTTGTGTTGAAATCTCTCCTGCATCTTGTTCATTAGCTGATCTCAATTGTTCAATTTCTGCTTCCAATTCAGCCACCTTAGCTTTGTTCATGTTCTGTTCATCTGTTAACTGCCATTCTTTCTGTTTCAGCAGCTTTTCCAAATCATGAATGACTGTTTCTGTGTCTTCAAGTTCATCTTTTGTTCTTTCTCCACTGGCTCGGAGTAGCTCTAGTTCTTTTGTGAGCATTTTAACCTGTAAATGGAACATTCCATCATACCGGTACTTATTGATGTTGTAAGTTGTAAAATATTAAATAATCCCACATTAAAATAATTACCGGGTATGTCTAACAAAGGGAGGTAAATGTGCACTGTTCAAATTCAATGTCAAAATTTCTAGTTTTCACCACCTCAAATTAATTTAATTAGTGTAGCTATAGGGTTTTTTATTCTTTATATAACAGGGATGCAGCTAAGATTTCAAACTGGGAGAAATTTCTTTGCTATAAGCAGGTACTAGTCAAGGAAAGATCTTGAAAACAGGTTTTTTTCCTCGCTCCCGGCTTTAAATTATCTACATTTTTGTATAACATCCAATCTTACCATAAAACATTTGAAACCACAACATAGAGGAATATAAAACATTTGACATGTACAATTCAAGGCACAAACCTTTAATTCACTTGCAAGTAAGGAATTACTCAAGTCATCAGCTTTTTTTCTAAACTCATGTTCTCTCTTGCGTTGAGCATCATCAAATCCAGCCATTAACTCCTGTCTCTGAGCCTCCACATCTTCCTCAGCAGCTCTGCAGGTGAACATCAGGATCCATTTAATATCTTGTGCACTTAATAACATAGCAAGCAAACTTTGCTGTTTGTTAACCATTGGAACTCCACACTTTGTTGTCTTATATTCTTCATACATTTTAGACCTTCAGATTGAGGGTAGGCTTTCTGTTTTGAGATGTTAAAAAAAAAAAAAAAAAAAAAAAAAAAATTGAGGGTGCAGGTTATCAATGGGTAAAGCTTAAACATGGGTATTACCGCAATCACTTTGACCACTCTGCTTACTTCCTGGTGTGTTAATACAGCTATTCAAAGATGAAGTTAATTTTTAAAACTGGTTAGACTACTGGTAGTCAGTCTTTTCTCTTTATTGGGTCCGAGGAGCAGGCGGTTTTATCAGAGGTGCAAGCAAATTGGCCGATTGACGAAAAGGGGCTTGGGGCAAAATGGGGTAGCACGCACTTACTCTTGTCTTACCCAAATCCCTCCTCGCGCATCCTTAACCCTCGCTGAAGCCTTTCAATCCCTTGCAAATTCTAAGAGAAAACAGACTGCTAGCAGTCTAGAAACTGGTGAAAATTTCTTTGCTATAGGTGGGTGCTGGTAAGTTCCCCATTTCCCAGCCTTTGTAGGTGGTAAAAATACAAATTAATGCAACAGACAGGTTGTTTACCTGGCTCCCAGCTTATTGTATTCATAATTTACTGTATAAGCTTAGGCACAGTATTGAGCTTCCTACACTTAGCTACCAGTGGTGTGAGAGGACCCAGACAGTAATAATTTTGTCAACCAACTTTTTTTTTATTTTTTCTAAATAATTTTATACCTCAGCTGAACCTGTAGCTCTCTCTTGAATGACTCAAATTCCTCTCTTTCCTTGTTCACTTCATTTTCTTTGCTGAGTCTGAACTGGTTCAATTCTTGCTGGTGTTCCCTCAAACGCTATAATCAAAAGAAATTATTTGTAGCATGAAAAACTATGAAACTATTCTTTCTGTTTGTTTATCACCTATCGCAATATTTTATGAAGCAAGTAGGCTTACATTTGGGATCACACAGGTCTCTGAGAGTGAAACTGCAAGAATGATGGGGTGGGGGGGGGGTAAGAGGGAGGAAAAGGGAGGGGGGGGAGTGTGGAGCAGAAGAAAGTACAAGTCGCTGTTCTCTTTTCTCACGAGTTCACAGCTTTTGTACACTGTATTTCCCCAAATGTGAGCCTGTTGCCCAATTTTACCATACTTGTAATAATAATAATAATAATGATGATGACAATGATAGTTAACTTGTAACAGTAATCAAAATTATAACCAAACTCTAGAATCTGATTGGTCATCAACAGGCCTGATTTTAGCCCAAATAGGACAATTTATGTGCCAGTATACATGTCATGGAAGTAATTGGACTGTATACCGTAGAATTCCGGTTATAAGCCCTGGGCTTATACAAGTTCGTAAGGGTTTTTGGGTGGGCTTATAAGCGAAGGGGCTTATATTCGGGAGGGCTCATAAGCGGAAGGAAAAAAACGTTTCGAAACGAGTCTCGGGAGTGTTGATCGAAATACGTTCTTAAGTTAAAAACGCACAACTAAGCAACATTTTGCCCTGTTCAGTACTGTCATCCGGTAGAGGGGGCTATATCCGGGGGGCTATACCGGATGTTTTTTGTTTCAGGTTGATGGGCCTATAACCGGGGCATCCGTTCGTATTCATTCTCACACCTTTTTGGACTGGCACAATGGTTTTTTCGTGTACATCAAACACAAGCTCATTCTTATCACATAATCCAATTCTTCTCTATCATTCTCGTCCCCAGAGTCCAAGATCCTTCTGTCTCACTGGGAGAGACCTCTAGCCCCCGAGAGAGCAAAGTCGCCAAGATGTCACATGAGAGCCGACGGACCAGGTGTGAAGCCGGCAGGCTCGATCCCTGGCAAGACAGAAGGGTGGATTGGGGGCAATAAATGTAATCTACTTGTGATTACACAAATCAGACTCCCACTTTGCTGTCATCTGATTTTGTTAATCACTTGTATGATTACAGACAAAACTGGACTCCACTTAGTCCTATTACAATTCCCAAGTCAACACAACAAGATGAATGGCAACAAGAACCAGGCATAACTAATCGATGACATCAATGACATCAATGAAATCATTGAGTAATCAATGAGTAATCGATGGGTAATCAGTTGATTAGTCACTGATTATTGCCGATGATCAATGAGTAATCGATGACTAATCGATAGGCCACAAAATTTTTGATCATCGATTAGTCATCGATTGCATCGATCAGTCATTGATTGCATCGATTAGCCATTGATTGCATTGATTACTCATCGATATAGTCTCATGGTTGAAAAATGGAACTTTTAAAAGTATTTAATACTTATGCTTGTACACGCCATAACAATCTAACAGTTTCATGGTTACACGTGAAAAAAGTACAGAACTTGAAGTAAAAGTGCTTGCAGCTGTTTCGGTGCGTAATGTAAGTGCTTATGATGGCTGTCTCCCTAAGCCGAAGCAGTTTTACTTTGCTGACAAATGTCCACCGAACAAAATCTATAACCACGTAGTCGATTCTTGTCTCCGTACTTGTTAGTTTCATTTCCAGACTGGTTGGTTTTCCTGTTCAATTGTTTTGTTATTAAATAAAAAGTTGGGTAAAGTAAAATATTGAAATATCATCTGTATTTGTGATAAGCCCTTCACGTCTTGTTATGCCAGAAGGTTATTTGATCTTTTGTGAGGGCGTAATTTCGTCAACAAGAATGCCAGTTATAAAGCAAAATATGACTATCATAGATAAAAAAATCACAAAAAATGGTACAAGAAAGCAAGGAATGTGTCTTTTGTGTGAAGTAGTATAGTTGATGAGTAATCGATGGGTCATCGATGAGTAATCAATAGCATCAATAGGTAATCAATTACATCAATGAGTAATCGATGTCATCGATGAGTAATCGATAGGCCACAAAATTTTTGGGTATCGATTATTCATCGATTACTCATTGATCATCGCCAATAATCAATGACTAATCAACTGATTACACATCGATTACTCATTGATTACCAATTGATGTCATTGATCATCGATTAGTTATGCCTGGCAAGAAAGAATGGCATAAATATGCAACAAGAATCTAGACCTGGGATGAAATAAATTTAAGACCTGTTGGTAGTGCCTCTGTAACTCTTCTTTGGCCTTCTCCTCGTGTAACAACTTGAGTTTAAAGTCATCCAGCTGGATTTTAAGGTCACTGACTTCACCATCTCTCAAACTATTGATGTTTCTAACTTGTGAAAACAGTGCATCGTATCTCTGAAGTTCCTGGTCTCTCTCTTCTAACAGTTTCAAGTTGTACTCAAAATCCTCTTTCAACTTTCTAAATCGTAATTTTTCATTGTTAAGCTGCCGTTCGTTCTCCTTAAGTGCACTTTGCAGTGCTTTATTCTGTAGTTCTTGTGCTTCCCTCCATTCATTTTCTTTCTGTTGAACTAGTTCTTGCAAAGACGATGATGTCTCGACGGAGATGTGCGCCATTTAGATATTTAGTACCGCTCAATGCAGTAATCGCGGTGAGTGCTCTTCTTACATTTGTACGGAGATTCATAGTATTAACCAAGGAAACTGTAGAAGATAGATAAGCACTACAGCATCTCTAGTGTCAGGTCAAAACAAACAAAATGAAGCACGTACAAATTTAACTGAAAACTGCCGCCATTTGCAAATTTGATTCAAGCCCAGACCTCTAGCGCGGTAAAGACATTAGTTACCAGTTTCTATTTTGGGGACAGGGTTGGCCGGAAGACATGGTAACAAGAGTGCCAGATGAAAAAAACAAACTTTTCAGTAATTTTTCAGAAACGTTTCAATAATTCTGGCTGTTAGCATCCATGTAATAGTAAGATATTTGACGAAGGAGGGAACATTGTGCCTGGCCACATCAGGGGGTGGATGAACAGCTACTGGGGTACTCCCAAACGTGGTCTCAGATGGGGCGAGGCTCCACCTGAAAGGGGTAACCATTTCCAGGCTGTAGGCATATAGAGTAGGGATTTCACGAGTTGAATTATACAAAAGGGAAGTCAGAGATACTGTCATTTAGGTATTTAAACTGTTAAAAGGACCTTTCAAAATATCTCAAACAGACCCACCAAATGGTCCAATTCATTTAATATATTTTTTAAAATATTAAATGAAATTGGGGTTATTCATGAGAATAAAAAGAAAAGAGATTCAGTATCCCTTCCGATAGGTATGCAATATTTTCCTACGAGAGATATATGAAGGGGTGCCTTTTCTGTCGGAATGGTACATGAAGACCATGAAAGGGGAAGGGTTTAGGTCTTGGGGTAGAGTCTCCACTTTTTGTCGAGCAGCCGGCCCCTAGCCACAAAAACCATTTCTAATAGCATCCCTAGCTTAAAAATTATAATTAGTCTGGGAGCATGTGTACTCCCGTGGGCTATTTGTGAAGAAAGCAAGCCACTAGCTTAATTGTGTTCAGGGGACCTAAAATGACAAGAAAAGTGATGTTGCCAACTTTGCAACCTGCACGGAGGCATTTTAAGGGATGTTTTAAAAAATGACGTCAAAACCCCAACATGGAAACGAAGCTATGGATAAAACTGTGTCATATCTTTGATAAACACGGCTCATATCCCCGCAAATTAAAAGAATTTGTTAGGTATGCATGAATTAACGATATAAACTATTGTTTTGTGGTCACGTGATCCCTTTGACATGAAAACGAGGCTCACAGTGGTTGATCTTAAGTTGATAATTCCCGCTCAATCGAAAAAAAACTTTAATTAAAAAAAATGCGTTGTTTGTTACAAAGGTTAAAAACGTCCTTGTAAAGAAAGGTTATTTAGGAATATCACGCATTTTTCTTGTTTAGTTATCTTGCATACGAGCTGAGAAATACCACAGGCAACCCATCCTTGAGAAGAACGATTTTTTGTTGTTATGAAAAATGGTAACTACAAATAATTCGAAGAATCTGTTTCTTTTTTTTCAAATTTTATTTATCTGATGTAAATACACAGACTTGGCAAGATATAACACAGATCTTGTTTCAGCACTGTACAACGGCTGCAAATTTCGAGCTACATCTAGTAGTGGAGATAAGACATTAACAAGAGTATTAATCCCTGGGAGCGGAATTAAGTTCTAGTAGCAATCTTATTCAAAATCGCTGTCCAAATCATCATCAGAATCAGATATGTATTCGTATTCGGCTTCATCATCATCGCCATTCTCATGACCATCTCTCTCATCTTCGTCATCGCTGTCACCACCTTCAGGCATATTTTCGCAATCTTCTCCCATGTCAGAACAGCCACATAGGTCTGTGCAGCTCATTTCAGCCTTCCTACACTGGCAGCGCTTGGTAGTACATCTTTCCTTGACACATCTGCACTTCACAAGATGGATGATGGCCTCGGGTGCAGGGGGTAGTGTTGTCATGACCGGAATCCACGCCTTGTCTTCTTCTTTCCATTCCCAACCAAAGTCCTTTGGTGATGGCAAGGCTGGATTGGGGTTCCTGTCATTGTTCCATACTAGTAACTGATAGTGGGTACGAAGAATGGCCTGATGTAATGCAGCTGATGTGGGTGGAAGCCGTTCTGATTTGGCTTGCTTCTTTGTGAAGAGCCACCATCTCAATGCTTTGACTGTGGAGATGTTTGTCTTGGGAAGAAAGAACTGACAGACGAGCTTTTCAACTGCTTTCTGGGACTCGCTGCTTGGTAGATCACTTGCCCCGAGTTGTGACAATGCGTGAATTACATCTTCACTTGCTTCATTGAAAACACTCCAGCACGTAAGTTTCCCCTTGTTTGAGAATGAGCCTGTATTATCCGCTCCTGTTAGGGCATGGAAAGCTGGTAGTGCTGCTGTCTTTGTAGGGCCAAGGGCACGAACTATTGGCTGCAACTTGATCTCGCGGTGGTTCTGACCTTTTCCAGTCACAAACACTGTGTTCTGACAGAGTTCGGGATATCGCCTCAGAGAAAGAATAAAGACATCTGTGTCCGGGGAATGTATCCTGATTTCCGTCGCTCCACTTGCTGTGGCATCAAGGGCGTGCAAGACGATCTTCGTGTCCGCCTCTTCCTGGTCACTCTTCAGATATGACATATCTTTCTTGTTTCCCTTGCATTCGCAACCGTAGGCTACCACAATCCGGGTTCCATTTTGTTCTGCATGCTCAAGGGTCTTTTGGGCAAAATACTCTGCCAGCTCGTTCTTTGTGTAAGCATGGGAAAGTAGCTTCTTCATTGTGACCTTGGCGATGTGCGTGGAAGGCGTTATGCGGTAGTATACTGTATGCTGGTTCCCCTGTCTCTTCCTGCGTGTAGCTTCCTTCAGGGATGACGGGAGATCGTATCGATCAAATATGAGGCGGATCTCATCACTGTCTCCATACTTCTCAAAGATGCGGCAACTGAAGTGATCTGCGAGGTTGGAGCAGCTTTTGATCCAATCCGGCTTGTCCAGGGATTGCACCTCAGCCATCGCATCGATGATGGAAACTTTCATCCTTTGACTTGCAGTCTCTTCACGTGCTGTTCCGCTCTCATCTGTATTGGCTGTGGCTGGTGTCTTTTCCAGAATAGACATCAATGAACTCTTGGCTGGGCAGTGCAGCATTTCTCCATCTGTAGCAAACATAGATCTAGGAACCACTGTAAATTCGTATGTTCCAACAGCTTCTTGGATGTCAATCTCAGGTCGGCTTTTGCATATCACCATCATTCGTGCAAACAGGTTTCTGTCTTCTTGTAACTCTACTATTTGGCCGGCACTTGAAATCTTGATCTTCTTCCCCATTGTCTTCCATGTCTGGAGCTTTCTTTTCTTCATCGGTGACCAAAGATTGACTTTTCCAGTCTGGATTCGATCTTTGACAAATGTTTCGAACAGTTTCTGGCCAATCTCACTTTGTTTCAAAAGATCTTCCTTTACTTTGCGAGGCATTACAACCTTTGTCACAAGGTTAAAGAGATCTTTGCTCTGCTCGATAAAGGGATTCGTGAAATCCTCCATTGTTGTTACTAACTGTTCTATGTTTTTCTCTTCACGAGAAATCACAGAGGCTGACAATGTATGGTGACGGGTTCCTTCCTTTGCCGGAGTGGTCCCAGCCATTTCTTTGGCGTCTTCAGCTAGACGGGCAAGCTCAGGAGCTATGAGGAAAAATTTGGTGCGGGCGTTTGGATTAAGAGTAATCCCAACTAGTCCTCCTGAGACTTTCATCGAGCGATTTATTTGCTCTAGGGCATGGTCCGCACCCAAAGCACAGAATGGCACATCCGGGTTCTTGTTGACGGCCCAGTTACCTTTGCGGAACTCTTCGTAAATTTCTGGGTCTGATTCTGGCAGCATACTCATTTCGGCCAAGTAGAGGGGAATCATTCTTGCGTAATTTATACGGTCATGAGCGAAAAAGTACTTTGTGAACAGCTGCAACGATGTAAGATGCAACTGCCAGTCCCCTGTTCGGATTGCTCTAATGAACTGCATCATCTCCATTACCATTTGCATGTAATGTCGGAACACTTGAAATTCTGGAATCTGGCTGTTTTCTTCCTCAAAGGTCTTCATTTTCCCGATCACACTTAAGGACTTTATGACCTCTTCCATTCTTGAACTAGCTATTTCAACTTCTTTCTTGGGGCTCTTGTCACAAGCACTTCCCAGCTGCCTTGCGCATTCCTCGATTTGCCTAACCATCTGCGGATCTTGTTGAGATAAAAATGCTCTCTGGTACAGGATAAATAGGGCCTGCAAAGTGATGATGTGAGCCTCTACTCCTCTCTTGACATGATTTCCGTCGAGAATTTGCTTTACCGTTGTGGGGCCATACAGATCAGACTCCGACAAACACAAATCGATACCACTGTTCTCAATAAAGGAACCAAGTGTTCTAAGCTGGGCCATGACGACATGTAGCTCCCCAGGACGAAGGATGATATGATTTAGGTCGTTCCTTGCCATTTGAAGCTTCTTGGCAGGCTGGTACAAGCCCATGTCCAGGGAAATGACGGTCTTGTTGCCAGGACCCATAACCTTTGTAGTGATTGCTTGAGCCTGCATCAGAACGGTAAGCATTGTGCTCCACTCATGAGCCAGGGGCTGCTAGTAGAGGCGGAGACCCGATTCTTGCGACAGGTAGGGTTTCATGTACAAGAGAATTAAACCCAGACCAGACAGGTACAAGGGTGCGACCAAGAAAACCATTTTCACCTTCTACATGTGTTTCTCTCTCTCCTGTGGGAGCACGGGTCATATTACGCCCCAGTAGCCAAGCAAAGTCTTTGACCAGTGGTAGCTCACTCTCTCTGTTTAAGTCAAACGAAGAGTACGTGGGACTTTTAGGCTTGGATGGGGGATCTGGGCATTCCAGCAATCGTGTCTCAGGAAGGTCTTTTACGGAACGATCAATCTTTCCTGCATCTCCCAGCCTAAAAAAATGGAAAATGGGGAGGCGCGTCTAATATTTACTTAATCATGATCATGCACCTACAGAATGAAACATGTACTATGAAACTCAGCAAGCACGACAAAAACTAAGATATATTATGTTGCTTCTAAAAATAATATAATTAACCTGAGTTCTGGTGTGGCATCACCAGGGTCTGTCTTCTGGAAGATTGCCATTGCTGTTCCGTGCAGGGTTCTTTTCCCATCTGGCGTGTCTTCAGCAAAATCAACGTTGTCGATTGCGAAAAAAACGTGACGCCCAGGAACCACATCTGGGGGTATAAATATGCCATCATTCTGCTCCATGCGCTGGAGAACATGTTTCTCAATTTCAGCTTCCGCTCTAAGAATACGGTTATACTCAACCGACATTCCGAATCCATGCAAAAAGTTTACTATCTCTTTGCTTCTTATAGCCTGGTGAATGGCCAAACCAATTGCAAGTTGCTGTGGCATTTCTCTCGCTGTTCGTAGAACATCGGACTTCTCGTTTTTCACTTGACGATCTGTCAATGTCATTGAAATGGTACTCTGAGCTAGGCTTGTGGCACGCTTGTGCACTTCGGAGACCTTGTCATCTGTATTCAATGTAAAATGATATCTTTTAATTTGTGGACGATATACTTTTTCACAATTTGGTAAAAGGAATGTTAAATTATTATTAAATTTAGAACCCAAACATTTATTGATAAGCCATCACTTAAAAAAAAACATTTCAGCACTACATGTCGTATATGTCGTCTTAATTTAACACCTTGATTTTATAAAGCAGATTTTTACTGGTATCAAGGTGAAACCGGCATTTAACTACTGGGGATCAGCAATAAATGAGATCTTAATAAATATTAGTACCATGAAAACTTATGTTTACCTGACGTAAATGCCTTTGGACCTTGAACAACCCATCTGAAAAAGCAGTAGAGTTCCTTTGGCAAGTGCCTCTCATCACTGTCGTCAAAACAGCCTTTAAATACCCACTTTTTGCTTCTGTTGATACATTTTCGCAGCATAGCAGCAGCATTATAGATAGCCTTCATACCAGTGTCTTTAGAAACGGCCTCTTCCAACAATGCTATGGATTCGTCTCTGATCTCTTTTGAAGTGACCCGTTCTGGCTCGTTCATTCTCTTTGGTCTATGAAATTCAACCTCTGGAATTTCACTTGATATTAGCTGCTTAAGCGCTTTCCTAGAACATGATGGATCTCCCACATCATTTTCTCGCAGCACACTTATATACATTGCTTCTAGCTCTGCCATATTTAGAGGTTTGCCTTCTCTCAACGCCTTCTTTGTGATATCCAAGAACTCTACTTTAGCAGCTAACTCTCCACTATCTTGATCAGAGCTACCCTCTAAACGACGCAACACATTTGTTACATTATTCAAATAACAATTCTTGTGGTACTTTATGTCAATAGCGTGAGCATCGTTGAGGTCGACCGCCGTTGAAAGTTTTGTCAGCAATTTTGGATCTCCAAGCACCTGAATAGCAGCTCGAATCGATTGCCCTGCTGATTCTGTGCTGACAGAATGCAGAGAATCTTTATTCTTAGCGCCTGTCTCACAAAAGAAGCACAACTCTTTATCGTAGGGCGATGTTTGCGATCGCGTAAATTTCTTTTCTTCCTTTTTCCGTTTAGAACTTGTACTTGGGCCATCGACTTCTTTTTCATATCTTTCTTTAGCTCTCTTTAGCTTCCCTGCATGAGTCGCTTCTTGATAGCAACTTCTGTGCCATGATGCTGTGTTTGCTACTAGCTGTTGTGCTGTAGTATCCCGTAACTTCTCCCAGATAGCACTGTACCGAGAATCGCCATACTGGATTCTTTCTTCGATTGACTTAAGCAACTTTTCGTGTGACACGGGACTCTCGATTAACCTTTCGTCGGTTTCTTTCTGACAAATAAGACATAACTTAAAATTTAACTCACTTTGAACTCCTTTGTCTGCCATTACTTACAGATATCATAGATCAAAAAACATGGCGGACTGCTGTTTTCATTATAAAAGCCGCTGACCAGTGTAAATGCATCATACTGTTACCCAGTCTCTCAGAGTAACGTACCTGAAACCTGTGTCACCTTTTTGAACACATTTTAAACAAGAAACTATTTAAGCATTCCAGAATTTATATCTTATTATTGTTAGCTGCCATATCTTTTGATTAAACACATGAGCAGTGTTTTATTTTTGGGGTGTTAAAATAGGTTATGTGACTTTTCGTTCACTGATATTCTATCAGGTACAATAAGATGGCAGGAAATCACTTAATGAGGCAAAAAGTTCTTTTACACACATTTTTCCATAACCATCCCCTAAAGGCTTGTTGATATTTCATGCAAATAATAACAAATATACTAATTCAAGAATCGGAAATGATGCTATTCTAGGATGGGTTACCTGTGGTTTCTCTAAGCTTAAACAGGAGAAAATTTATTATAAAAACAGAAAAATGCATGATTTTCCTTAATTTTTCCATAAATGAGAATATTTAATTTTCTTTAGCCTTTCAGAACGGAACTCATGTTATGAGAATTGTTTCGATAAAATGGGCATTATCAACTTAAGATTTACTACTCGGAGCCTCGTTTTCATGTCACAATGATC
The DNA here is from genome assembly GCF_052425735.1 of Oculina patagonica. Classification (NCBI taxonomy): domain Eukaryota; kingdom Metazoa; phylum Cnidaria; class Anthozoa; order Scleractinia; family Oculinidae; genus Oculina; species Oculina patagonica. Next base: position 26,352,224 of record NC_135769.1, read on the forward strand.
ACGTGACCACAACGTGATAAGTTATATCATGTTATATTTAGGTTGTTATTTCATACGTAGCATATTCTTATAATTTTTAGACATTTGAGCCGTGTTTATTGAAAATATGGCACAGTTTAAACCATAGCCTCGTTTCCATGTTGGTGTTTTGAGGTCAGTTTTTAAAACACCCCTTAAAACGTCTCCGTGCGAGTTGCAAAGTTGGCAACATCACTTTTCTTGTCATTTTAGGTCCCCTGAACACAACCAGGCTAGTGGCTTGCTTTCTTCACGAATTGCCCACGGAACCTGATTTTTGAACATATGCTCCTGGACTAATTACTTATCCATTATTCTCTTACTGGTCCATTTATTTTTAAAAAAATGCCCAGTCCTAGGAACATACAAAAAAAGGCTAGGAAAGAAAGCTTCAGCATGAGATTAAAGCTAAAGGGAAGAAAGCCATTTATGCAATCTGAATGGCAACAAAGTGAGGCAATTTTGACACCAAAGTTATGTTTGCATTAATTGTCGTTGTTTATTTCAGCTTATTGAAGCCCAGACTTTATCTGTTCTCTGCATTTCGTTAGCATGAACAACGTGGAACCCCTTATAATTTAAAACCAGATAATTCACCAAATGGCAATACTAAGGCAGACAAAGGGTGAAACAAAAACAAATTAATAATATTTTTGTCAAGCCTAATTTCTTTGGAGCCTAGTGCTACTCTACCTTTATGAGCCCTGAAAGGGGAGGGGGGGGGGGGGGTCTCCTGTATCACTTGTCTGAAATTTAAAATGCCCCGTGTGGCTTTTTCATTGTTACCGTACTTTTTGCTGGCTGACAGAAATTGAAAGAAAACTGTTGAAAGAATGCTGTCATAGTTTGCTGTTGCTACTTTTTGGGCCATGCAACGTGTTGGAATTTATCAGCTGGCAGGGCCTCCTGGATGCATGCTAGTCTTACACAAGTTCTCTGCCCCGCCCGCCCCCCGCTCCCCCAGTTGTTAGCTTGGCCGACAACTTGCCATAGGGTGACAAGCCGGCAGTGTTGTCCACTTGTGCAAAGTTTGCCTTTTGCAATAAATGAAAGCAAAAAATAAATAAATGATAGCATTGCAGTTTCTCTGATATTTTGATCTCAAAACAACATCTTGCTTACAAAAGGTCAGGTTGCAGCTCTTGCAAGGTTTTGCATGAATGACTTTTTACCCTTTGAGACAACAGTAAAACAAACAACAGGAACAATGCCCCTAGCCCCAGAAACAATAGCAACTGCGCATGCTACACTTGAGGGCCAGTAGAATTACAAGCTTTCGAAAGCTGCTACACTTCTATTGCAAAATGGCTTCAGCAACCACCTGTTGCTGCTATATAGATGCAGTAATAAATTATTTTTTTTTATTTTATTAATTATAGAAAAGCACTTTAAATACAAAGGTTCAAAATAGCCTGATAAAAGTCTAGCAATAAATATGCAATGCTATTGTCAATAACAACAACTATACCTTGCGTGGGTGGGGCTGTACTGCTAGGGGGCAAATAAATTAACTTAGACACCTTGCAAGGTTCTAGACCAAAACAGGATATTTCCAAAGCAAGTTTTACATACAGTGAATCCCAATTTCTGTAACGCTCAATTTCTCGAGCTTCCCAATAACTCAAACCAAAAGTCATTAACCTTAGCTTCCTTGATTCGAGCACTTCAACTTTATCCTCTATTTCTCAATTGGAACTGTCTGATTATTCATACCAATAATTTTCATTCCCTTTGAGAACTAAGGATTTCACTGTATAATTAATTCCGCAACCGCTTTTTGGGTAGCCTGAATTTCAGACGTCCCTCACTGGTTGCCTGCTTCTGAGAATCAACCAATAAAAATCACTACCTGGTTTTCAGGTTAAGTGAGTCATCACTGGATGGCATTAGAGGCAGATTTTTTCAGACATCCCTTCTCAGAATCAGGCGACCGGAGAGGACAGGCTACTTTCTGGGTTAATAAGCCAAAATTTAAAAGACCAAATGGATTTCATCATTTACTCTTTTCACATCACAGTTGAACTTCTTGCACTCTCTTGACAAAGTCTTTACAAGCCACTTTATACCCTCCTCTTTGGCTTTGTTAACTCGCATGTGCTTGATCTGAGTCGGCACCATTCTGAGGCCAGTTAAGAAGCCTGTTTCTGGATTTATGTCAGCAAAGTACATCAAAGAAAGATCATCACGGAAGCCTTCATGACCTGTGATTCCTTCATAGTCATTCAAAAAGTCACCACAGCCATAAATAATAAGTCTACCATTGTGCACCTCAATGCCTTTCACATGATGTGATGAATGCCCATAAATGACGTGAACCCCTGCCTCATCAATTGCTTTGTGTGCAAACTTTATGAAGGAAGAGTCAACACTCCAACCCCAGTTTCCTCCCCAGTGAGCTGACAAGACAATAATGTCGCCATCTCTTTTGTACTTTTCAACTTGCTCTTTTAGCTTGCTTACTGCCTTACTTGGCTCATAAAACTCAAGGATGTTAACTCCTTCTCTGTTTTTCCTTGCCCGCCAAGAATCAGGAACTCCGCTAGAGGAGTGGCCAGCAGCAAAGACCAATACCCTGGTTTCCCTCTTAGCCATTGGAAAAACAGCAGGTGATTTTGCTTCCGAAGAATTACGTCCTGCTCCTGCAAACTTGATACCAGCATTTTCAAGGGTATCCAGAGTTTCCAAAAGACCAGGAAACCCCCAGTCGGCCACATGATTGTTTGCCAGGACACAGCAATCGACACCAGCCGATTGGATGACGTTTACATTTTGTGGATGCATACGATAATGTATCCCCTTCATTGGCCATGGTTTATCACAAGTTGTCACTGAAGTTTCCAAGTTGATGATTCTTAGATCTGGCTTCTTTTCTTGAAGTATTTGTATTGCATCCCCCCAGACGTAATCCACTGGTCGTTCACTTTTGTCAGGAAGCGGACCTGTTTGTGTCGTTGCTAAAGACACATAGTCCCTTGCGTCAAGCCCATTGCTCTCATAGAGTATAGGGTCGCAGGAGTGCTCTAGGATCATGTCGATGCCTCGCCCTAACATGACATCTCCCACCATGAACAAAGAAATTGGAGCAGTCATTGTCTGCAAGTTGAAAATTAAATTACATAATTTAGTTTCAGTAAATAAATTAATATAAAAGCAATCATTTCAATTTCAATCTGTGTTGAAACACGTGTGCGATTATTGGAAAAACCTTATCAACCAACTGATGGATCCTGATGGAATAACACGTAACAAAGTATAATACGCAGCTGTGTAAAATATTAATTGAAGCAAATTAACTGATAAAAGCATTGTTTTCTTACCGTACACCTTTGAGAACTATAAAGATCGCGCCTTGCTTCTTTCAAAACTTCAGAATTAGACAACTGAAGCTTGGATTTCGAGGTTCCCATCCAACAAGACCCCACAAAGGTAAACAATATTCGGAATCCGCAAGCATTGGATCTGAGGCACGTTTTTAAAAACATCTACATGTAACTTCTAATTTTGGAAACTTTCGTGATCTTAGCTCCAGTTTGAAATGTAAACAAAACATCGTAACTGCGTTTTTTTCTTTGAAAAACAATACGAAATTGATGTAATTGTGCAGGAAAGTTTTCTATACCTCAATAAGGGGAGTGCTAGATCTAAATTCTGAAACACACATCGAACAATTCCAGGTTATTTTTCTGTTATCCGACTTTGTCCGATTTGCACACGAACACTACCGACAAAATATCGAGGACATCCGAGTTCTTATTTGAGCCGTTCCAGTCTTCCCCAGTTTGTAATCGGCTCAAGATGGCGGAAGCGCTCACGAATGACAGCAAATTTTTCTGCTAGTTTCTGGCCTGATTTGCAGTCAAATGCTGTGATATTTTAAGCTAGCTGGGCTCATTTTCTCGAGAAAAAGTTGAATGACAATCAAGCTGGGGCTCTTAAACGATGTCCAGGTGCGGTTTTTATGCCCGGCCGATGTCGAGGAAGTCAAACGCTTGTGTCGCGAATGGTTTCCAATCGAGTGAGTATAAATTTTATTCTGCATGCAGAACGGGAGTTTTAGCTGGAAATAGCGAAAAATAGTATCAAGCTTATTGATTACAATAAAATTAGTTGGAAGAATGTCAAAAAGGCTTCTAGGATTTAGTTCAGTCGCGAATAAATGTTTCTAGTTTATGCAAAACACGAATGAACTTGACGGGTTTGTGTTTTGACGGGCGACGTTTATGAATAGCAAAAAGCATATTCAACTCAATTCTTTGAACGAGGGGAAGCTCATCTGGGTTTAATTCTCATACCTTTTTCAGTTCAAAGAAAAAGGCGTCATTTTAATCAGGCGTCTTCTTAGATTAATATACATATAATTTGTTTCAATTCACCAAGTGCGCCGTTGACAAAGTTGCTAGTTAAATAAAGACTTCACAAAAAACTATGTTGATTGCGTTAGCTTCACTCGTTTGCATAATAATGAACGAAATTATTCTTTAAAGTAAACCTTTGAACTGTGAAGTTGTATTATGGATGTTCAGGAAAGTTTTTTCAACATTATACACGTAGTGCACTGAAGTGTTGCTATGGCATATGAGAATTAAGCAAGTAAAAATGTCAAGTGCAAAGCACACCACCCTGCGAGCAGAGCCCCTTCTTTTTCCACTGATATACTTGAAAAGAAGGGGCTCTGCAAGAATCGTGTAAAATCTTTGTTGAGCATGCGCGAGGTTTACGCGATGCTTGCGCGTTTAGCTTGCGCGAGGACCACTTAATCTTAGCATGCGCGCGCGGAATGGCGTGTCGGATCGTACAAGACATTGTGAACGAAGTGTTTGTTTTACAAGTTCTTTTCTTTGAAAAGCGTCTGAGTTCCCTCAGTAAAAACACGTCAAGCACCGCTGAGGTCGTATAAGTGACTTTATGGTAGAGATGTGCTATTTAAACCGTGAAATTTCTTCTTGGTTTGCGAAAAAACGAGATCTTAAATGATCCACAAGCTGCACACGCGCAAAAATGGTAGCAGATGGCGAGAGCAATCGTCAGCTCTAGTGCTTTCGAGAGCGTACTGTGGGCTCCGTCTTGGCCATTAGTTTCTCCAAAAATTAATGCCCGCGCAGCAAAAACCGGTTTAATCCGGACTGACCAGCCCAAACTTTGGGGCTGCGGTGACTTCAAAGAAATGACACGATTCACGCAGAGCCTCTTTCTTCTACTTCCCAAATCTCAACCGTAGGGAAGTTAAAAGAGGCTCTGCACGCAGGGTGAAAGCACACAGTCAGTCAAGGGGGTTTAGAAGGTGCTGATTTAGACAGTACAGCTCTATGACATATGACTTTGTAGTGTATGCTGCCCACATCATGCAAACATCGTTTACAACTTTTATCATAGAACATTCTTTGAGACTACAATCAAAACTTACAAATTATTTTGCTTGCGATTATTGTGTATGACACCAACTGTACACAATTATTGTTTATTCCTGTCCTACACAACAATCGCAAGCAAATTGTCAGTTTTGATTTACATGAGGCTATTCATGTTGAAGAGTGTTGTCACCCTCAGTACTGTCATCAGCATGTTGCATGGGACAATTACATTGTTGCATGTGATTGTCTTACAAAACAATCACAAGCAAATTGTAGGTTTTGATTTGGGATTCTCCCATCATTCCAAGTGGCTAATTGCTAAAATAAACAAAAGAAATACAGTTGAACGTTTTAAGGTGATTCCCTAGTATTGCATTGCGCATCCTTACTGCACAGAATTTTACGCATAATTAGGGCGTGCACACAAAGAAAATGGCGGCCTTTTTAATAATAATAATAATAATATTTAATACTTATATTGCGCTTTTTCTATAAAAATATTCAAAAGCGCATTACAATAATTATTATTAAACTAAATTAAAAAAGTTTTCTATGCGGCTTGGCTCGGGCTAGAGAGAAATCATCATTTTCTAGTTAACGAGTTCAGTGACTTATCATTTTTTTCTCTTAATTCGAAAGTAGTGATCAAATTCTTTCTATAAATGAATACAGGTCAATTTCTATGGCAGAATAATACATTATCAACGAAAACGTGTACTTTGCCAGTATTCGCAAAGGAAATATAAGGAAATATATGGCAAATACAAGGTCTTCCTGCTCCTAAACGAATACGGTGACCCCCCCTTTATTATTTCAAATTTAACTTCCCTTAAGGTAAACAACCACCTGGCAAAGTTTGGTTGGTTATCTATGAGCAGCTCTATTTCAAGGGAATTACCTTAAAATTTAATATGAACATCAAAAGGGACCGAGCTGAGTGTCTGAACTATGACCATTGATAAATCAAAACACCCCGCCTCACCCAGGCTTTTAAAGGAATCTTTAAATTACAATATGGATATTTTTCCTCCTATCTGCACAGGTACCCAGATATTTGGTATGAGGAGATAACATCAAGTTCCCGGTTCTTTTCGCTAGCAGCGACCTTGAACCATAATATTATTGGTCTCCTTGTGGCAGAAGTGAAGACAAAGTCTTTATGCAACAAAGAGGTAAAGTAGTACAGGGTATCAAAACTTGTGTAAAGACTTGTATTGGGTGGCCAAACATGCTTACAAGTGTGGACAAGTTGTAAAAAAGCCAACTGTTTCAAGACTATAGGCTTAGCCCTGCATGGTCAATATATAACAGATAATATTATGCATTCAACATGTGTTGACTTACTTTGGTTCACCTGAATGTGAAAAGTTTGCATCAACATTTGTGTAAATATTGATCTTAGCCAAAGTGATGATCAATGCAAGTCATCACAAGTTACACATGTGCATACAAGTCCTGGCCATTCCGCAAATGGAGTTGCAAGTAGATGCAAGTTGAAAACTGCAATCTTGCAGTCTACTTGCTCTCTAATTTCTTGGTCATGCTGGTTAGAGCGGTTTTCACTTGAGTGTCGAAAGTAAATTGCGTTTGCTTTGGTTTTGCATTACTACGCTAGTGATTGGCTTAATAATTTCGCGCCACTTTTTCAGCCAATCAGAACTAAAACCGAAACCAATCGTGACTCGCTTGTGCACGTTTTCCCGCACTTTGTGCCAGCTACGTGTATTTGCTTAGAGTTTTGATTGGTTCACTGGATTGTCTGTGTCCTTTATGATTGGCCAGAGTAATTACTTTGGTTTTGGTTTTGCGACACTCAATTGAAAACTGCTCTTACTAAGGGAGGTGCGGTGGCCTAATGGTTAGCACAATGGACTCTGTATCAAACGGTCCAGGTTCGAGCCCTGGCTGAGATCATTGTGTTGTGTTGTTGGGCAATTTACTGCTGGGGGGTAACCCTGCGATGCACTAGCATCCCATCCAGGGGGAGTAGAAATATCCCTAGCTGCTTAATGCTACAGAAACCAGGATAAGCTCTGGCAAGTATGGGCCACTTGGTTTGAGGCTTTACCTCTATGCTGGTAAAGTGCTATTTGGTAACATTACTCCTTACACATGTAGTTAAGTGCAGTAAACGCCTTAGTTTAATGCAGTAAACAATGAGAGTGTGAACCGCTTGGCTCCTCTTAATCCATGACCTGAGAACGTAAAATCAGCTGAGTTTATGATCTAAAGCATGAATTGTCTACTTCTCTTTTGTAGGATGCTGGCATCCTTTCATTCACTTTTAGTGACGACACCCAAGTGGCTTATATTCTTAGCATTGGTGTGGTCAAAGTTTTTAGAAGACATGGAATAGGTAACCAATCATCATTTATTACAGAATAATAAACAGATTTTCTTTTAATAGACTCCAAAACAGTCTATATTTTTAACATGAGTTTATAATAGGCAAAACATGGCAATAATCCCAAAAGGAACTGGAACAAGTCAAGTGAAAACTTGAGTGAGATTGAGTGCCATCTTCACTCTTACCTTGCCCTAGCAGTGTGAAAACACATGAAGCTGTAGTGTCCCCATTTAGTTGTAAAGATAACAATTGCATTGAGTTATAAACAGAGCATTATCTGCATGATTGTACAGGAAGTTCTTTCCTTGTATTTCAGGGTCCCTTCTATTAGATAGTTTGCTCTCGCACCTCACCACACCCGAGAGACAAAACTGCAAAGCTGTCTATCTTCATGTTTTAACTACAAACTCAGCTGCAATGAAGTTTTATGACAAGAAACATTTCAGACAGTTTCATTACCTGCCTTTGTACTATTCTATTGATGGAATGCACAAGGATGGATTCTCTTACGTACTTTATATCAATGGAGGCGAACCCCCCTGGACACTTGCATATCCTTTGAAATTTGTGGGGATCTTTTTTTTGTGGGGTTTGTTTTTTTAGTGTTTATAGTGTTAAGATATTTATGATTGACTAGACCCATGCCAGTTGCTCCACTAGTTTTGTAGCAAAAAGCAACTCTAATGGAGTATTGCTACCCCCCTTAATAGTATGCTTCTTAATCACAGGTTACACCCAGCATTTTATTTTTCTGGGTGGAGGCACGGTGGCCTTATGGCTAGCACGCTGGTCTCCAGATCAAGAGTCTGCTGACTGGGTTTGAGGCCTGACCAGCATCAGTGTGTTCTGTTCCTGGGTCAATACACATACATTATTATGTGACTCTCATGGTGTCTTTCTCTACCCAGATGTTTAAATGGGTACTTGCAAACTTAATGCTGGTGTAGCCCTGCAATGGACTAGCATCCCATCCAGGGAGGGGAGTAGAAATATTCGTAGTCACACTATGCTTCAAAAACCAGGATAAGGAAGGACCAGCATCTATCCTGATGGACCGCCAGCCCAAATGCTGACTTAACCTTTTATTTAATTTTCTGTAGGGAGAAAAACTGTGAGTGTAAGTGTCTCTCCTGAGAAAACAACTGCACAAAAAGTACCAGCCAGGGTTAAAACCCAGCTCTAGAACACCGCGGTTCCCCTTTTAGGTCAGGTAGAAAAGACAGGAATATTTTTTAACCATGCGTTTTAATCTGAATTTCAATGCCTCACAGCAAGCTTTTCCCTTAACATGAACTACTGATGCCTTAACATTTATTGGAGGAAAACTGTCCCAGCTGCGACTCTGCAAGTTGCCGTTATATTTGATGAGTTGCTGCTATAACTGGCTACTGTGGGTTGCTCCTATTCAGTCCATAAGAGACTCATGCGTTCGCATCCTGTGACGTCCTAGTGTGGCACTTAGTGGCGTTACTAGAAACAAGTAAAATAATCAACAGAGTATTATTAATGATAAAAGCAATTTGATGTACAGTGTAAATTCTGATATAAGGAACTTACTGGTGCTGCAAAGAAATGTCATGGACTGACCATTTTTCTGGTAAACACACTGTCACTGCCATGTATATAGTATGCTCTGGGTACAACAAATCAAGATTTTTTTGCTACCAAGCATACTTATTACACCAAGCGTCACCTCATAAGAATTTTTTGTAATGTCAATTTTTGCAGATATTTAAGACAATGAGATGATTTCCTAAAACTTTCAATACTTTATCCACTTCTCGGAGCTTTATCAATCAATTGTTTCCATTGTCAAGATTGTTGTAAGTTAGTGTTACAATACTCATTTTACCCTCTAGACTGTTCTATAAGTAGGCAGGAATTTTAAGAACACAAGAGAAATGCATAGAGAAGCTTAAGGTACAGCCAAGTGCTTTTTCCACTTCTGACATTCTTAAAAATTTAAAAGTACTTATATTAATATAACTGAGTATTTACTCAAAAATGCATTAGGAGCAATTTTACTTTCTTTTATAATATAAAATGTTCAAGAAGTTGCATGTGCTACAACTCTTGACATAGGGTGATGATTTATAGTGAACGCGAACTGGCAAATTGTATGGCATGTTATTTCTTGAGCTTTTTACAAACCGTCTTATGTAACATGTGGAAGTGGACTTTCATCTTAAATCATTATTTTCCTTACAAAATGGAACAATAACAACTTTATTCGCACCCTTAATTAAATTCAATTTACAATACAGCAGTGCTTGCTAAATTAAAATATGTATTATTGCGCTTTTCAGTGAAATGCGAACTCTGAAATTCAATCCTCGACCAACGATTTACGCTTTTTGCTGCCGTCAATCATCTTAGCGGACCTCTCGGGAAACAGACGTTCACTTCACCTGGGTCAAAGGGTCACATCTCTCGATTGTGATTGGTAGATTTCGATCCATTTTGTTTGTTTCTGTTTTTCATGGTTCGCTAGCTGTCGCCATAATTATGATTGACGGCAGCGAAAAACGCAATCGTTAGTTGGATTTTGAATTTCAGAGTTCGCATTTCACTGAAAACCGCAATAATTAAATTGTTTTCATGTGCTAAGGCTTGCCATGAAGTTCTTTTAAAAGATTTTTTATTTTTCAAAACAATTTGACAACCCACTTTTGTTTCCTATAAGTGATAGCAGAAACCCATATTATGGGTTTCTGGTGATAGTTAACAATTATTCACCAAACTGGAGGTAAATACTTAATAGTGGTGGATATTTTCCAAGCTGCAAAGCGGCGAGGTAAATATCCACCACATTCACCGACACTGAGGTGAATAATTGCTTTAGTATATACCACACAAGTTGAATAACTAGCGGACCGAAACATCACTTTCGGTAAACAAAGCGACGCGCAAAGGCAGTTTGCTTCTCTTTAGCTGTTCTGGGGTGAATAGTACTTTGCAAATCACCTCTGAGTTAACTAATCAGCGTGCGCGGCAAGCACTTTTCACTTGTGCGGTATATACTAATAAACTGTATGTACAAAGTGTTGTTATTCAAATTTGGGTACCATTTATGCAAAGTGTCTATTGTCCTTTTTTGTCTCCATCCCTGTAATTAATGTTAATACACATTTAATGTAAATGAGTTTTTGAAAAGATTTTTTGTTGGTTTCTCAGTTTCTCAAGATTGTGTACACCATTGTAAATATACTGAATTACTTGTGAATAAGAAATCGATGTGTTTACATACATTCTACAAACTTCAGAATGAGTTTGGCGAAGCAAAATAGCTTGTGTACACACAAGTGCTTTTGGTTTCAAATACACCCAAACTCGCCGTTTGAGAGTTTTTAACTGGCTAATTATGTAAACACAAGTAGTTTTCTTTTTCTCTTCTTAAATAAAGTAATGTACAACGTGTCAGCTTGTGTTTTGTTTCTTTTTTGACAGGATCGTTGCTTTTCTTTTCCTACAGAGAACCATTTTTTGTTTTGTTTCTTTGGGATAAGTCAGAAAGAAATCAGTTTTACCAAGCACTTAGATATAGTACTTTATCTGTGCTCAACTCATTTTTAACGGACACCTCTGCCAGACGGACACCTGATGTTGACGCGCTTGAAAAGCACTAAATTAAAAAGGCTTACTGCGGCTTTCAATTACACGCGAGCTATGACGTTCAAAACCTAACTAATAATGTGCGTTTTCCCACGGGGGGTACTCAGGTGACAGGTGACGGGGATAATAGAAGTTTTTTGGAGGTTAGAAATTTTAGATTCCGGGATTTGTTTGGGAAGGAAAATTTAGCAAGTATTTTTTTTTTTTTTTTTTTTTTTTTTTTTTTTGGGGGGGGGGGGGGGGGGGTGGAGGGGGGCGCTTGATTGAAGTAGGAATTTTTGGGTATTAAAAACCAGTCTTAAATTTCTTGGTAGTGCCTTGGCTGCGTAGTTCTGCGAAAAAAGTATAAGCAAACGTCTTTTTATAATGTTTTTCTTTTTGTTATATTTCCCTTTTAGGAAATTTTATGTATCAGACTGAATTGGCCGGGATTTTTTGGGGTTAATTTTTGGTCTAGGGATTTTTTGGAGGTTATGTTAGAAGCCATACTGATTTTTTTGGGTCTTGATTTTTGCCTGATTCGATCATCCCCGTCACTTGAAATCCCAAGTTCCCCCCCCCCCCCCCCTGGGCGTTTTTCGCTGCCGTCATTCATAATTAGGACGATAATCAACGAGCCTAAAAAAACAGACAAGGTGGATCGAAATCTTCCAATCACAACCCACAGAAAGGTCCCCTATGATGATTGACAGCACGACAAACGTAACCGTGAATTGAGCTGAGTTCGCGTGTTCGATTTAGCACCCCCCTTCCGAATACGCGCCCCCCTTCGAATGTGTTTTTGTCAATGAGCGCCCCTATTCCAATAAGCGCCCTTATTCTAATAAGCGCCCCTATTGTGGATAACTTAACAGCCCTTTCTGAAGTAATCGACACCGAAAAGATAAACTCATAAACATTCACCGTACCGTACATGTATATATTTACAGCTAAAATGAACGATTCTTTTAAAAGTAACTGAACTTTCAACAATTTGTTACTGTTACAGTTTCTGTTTTTGTTAGTTTTTTTTAATATTTATTAAAGTTTTGTTTTGAACATTTGGTTGTTTCGCAAAAAATTAAATAAGCGCCCTCTCCCGAATAAGCGCCCTGTTTCGATTAAGCGGTCCTCCCTTTAGGTGCCAAAAGTAAATAAGCGCCCCGGGCGCTAAAATGAATCATTACGGTAAGCGCGTTTGATACAAAAAGACCAGACGCATAAGTAATGCCAACGAATACAAAGAATCTTGAGCTTAGTAACAGTTTCCTATGCGAGGGGACCTACGATAATCTTGGCCAAATTTCGTAAAACTCTGACAAACCTACATACCCTATTAATTCAGCGAAGTAAACATCGACGGAGTCAAGTTTTAAGGCTCGCGCGTGCTAACCGAAGCCGTCAATTTTTATAATATTATAAAGCAGTCCAATGAGAGTAAGCGCAGACAAGTAGTGTTAGATGAAATTATTAGAGATTGTATGATATCATAGGCATTAGGCGGGTGAAGTAATTAACACGGAACAATTTAACTGGAGGTCAGAGAGTTCCCGGGAGAGAGTTGCACATGAGGATGTTATTAGCGAACCGTGCACATTTCGCGAATGAGAGAGTTTTACAGTAATACCATTCATGTTGGTGTACATACAGCTTCTAGTACAAGAAGCCCCGGTTTATGGTTACCGAATTTCAAAAATCCACATTTGATCAAAACAAGGCTTGAGAATTTACATGGGATTTTCATTTACACCGCCATTCGTGACCCCAGTTTCTAGACCGTGCAAAACAAATCAACGTAGCAGTCAGTCATGCGCAAAGAAGAAGAGCTTTACATAAACATTCTCGTCCCCGGAGCTACTTGCTTTTAACGACCACGTGACCAAAAAACGAGAGCTCTGGGAACGAGAATGAAAGCGCTGTGACAAGATTCACGCAAACGCAGTAGACGTTCTTTTTTCATTTTTGGCGGGAGGGACGACATTTGTAATACAAGTAGAGCAACCCAGCAAACGTAACAGAAAAAAATTCTCGCTTTTACATTAAGCAAGTTCACACGTACTTACAGTCCTTGTAACGTAGTCGATAACTCTACGATGTTTAAGCATATTTGGTGGAGGGGCAGTACCACGTAGTGATAAAACATGGAGCAGGGAACATATTGAATAATTAAGACACTTATATTTGATTGGATGTATTAACGAACAATTAAACGCATGCTTCAAGGAAGAATCTTCGTCTCGTGCTCTCGAGTTAGTTTTAAGTTTTGTAAAGAAAATTGGTCGATAGCCTTCCTACATAAAGAAAATGATTGCAAACACCATTCTAATTTACTAGACGAAAGACCATAAATGCACCATGTTTTGGATGCGCGCGCTTATAACGCGTGAATTTATGTACAGTGACAACCTCGTAGACCGGGTTTTCGTTCCCCTTGACCAGCGTTTCGTCAAGCTTGCACATGCACAGTAAGGAGTGAAGACCCAAGGTACGAGATTGGATAAGTAAATTAAAATAAAGAAGCACAGCCCAATCCAAGAAAATCGTGATCACCTGAAGGATTAGTTAAATCGGTAAAATATTTATGTCATCACCAGTTCTTTGGTCGTGACCGATAAGGCCACAATGGCCTTGTAAATGTGTTACTGTGATTAAACTTTTTTAAAACTGCTCCTCGAAACTAAGAAATTCACGGGCAAACAACCTCGTTTCCACGCTCAAGGAACTGATAGAGCCCTGAAAACAAGTCCTTGTGATAGGTTCCCGTATTGAAGGGCTCCTTGTTTGAATTCCTCGACCCAAGAAGAGGGGAACATGCCTGTTATGTAATTAGGAATTGAGCTGTGGACGAATACAATTGTTAAATTCTCAGGTTGACTGGAACAGCAAAGGAGGTACCCTTGAATTTTATACTTTTAGCCAGGAAATGTAAAACGTAATGGTACGTAAGAGAAAGAAACATCATCGACGTACATATGCTCGAGGTGATTTTTGAAGAGTGCGTCATCAACTATAGCCTTACGAGTCCCTAGCTCTAAATTTAGTTATTTTACAAAGAAATGCACGCATTTCATAAGTCTTTAAATAAGTTAGGGTGGTTATTACAAGACAAAACTGCTTTTCTGTTAGTCAGAGCAATTTTAGGACTATTATCACAAATGATAGTCCCCTGAAGTTGAACAAACAGAGGAACATTGTTAACAGAAAATTCCTTGTAATCGATCCCGAAATGAAATATGCTGGCAAAATATCATTATTGTTCGTAGAATCCGAGTTTTTTTTACAAGCAGTGAACAATATTTTCTTCCCCGTTGGTCTGTTAAACTGTGTTATGGTCGGACCGTTAGGCTAGCCGCCTATGGAGCAGCACATTCACAACTGCATTGATTGGCAGTACACGCCAGTACAGGTCTGACGAAATTTGCCCGCCAAACCGACCGGCTGCTCAACGCGTGCCAAAAGATTCGTGTGTCAATCGGTGAGTGAGTCTTCTCTGTTCAACATTAATTAAAGCTTGGTCAAGCCCGAACAAATAGAATAGACAATGTTTGATGTCGAACTTTGCTTCATGAATGGAAAACTTCCAAAATACGGACAACGTTTGTTGCGGACTGTTTATTGCCTTCAAAATACGGACACAGTTTATTGCGGACCGCAGTTCAAAATGGCTTGTTCAGTCAATGCCGGCCGAGCCGGGCTACCGGCCTTTTCAAGGAGGTTTCTTTAAACTATTAGAAGAACACCCGTGTGCTAAAAGCAATTTAAACAACTCGTTTATACCGATCATTTTTGTTAGGCAACTTAACACAGTTTTGTGAGAGGGAAAGAAACTCATACGCGTTTCACTTGTGTTTAAGGCAAGGGTTAAGTTTTACTCATCTTCACTTGGCAAGCTTCCTAAAAGATTAAAATTTTTCCAATAGCTGAGCAACACTAAGGCACTTTGTTCTATTGCATGCTAAATTATCGTTATAAACGCCAGCGCTAAAGAGTTCACAAGCAAACGAATTAAAAAAACACAGCAAAACACGAGACAGGCCGGTATAGCTAAAATAGAACAGACATGTTCTTGACAAAGACATCGTCCGTGAAACAGTTTATTAAAAGTAGCCGGCCGCGGGAGGCCGGGGGGGACCCTTTTATAAATATCAGACTTGCTGCACCGTGAGTGGGAAGGGGCATGTTAGCAGGTTAGTTTTGTCATGTGTTTTAATTAACTTTTCCATGTTAACGCAAACGGGTAGCGGATGTGGTAAGCTCAGTTAGGCTAAAGCAAATCCATCTTGTTGTTGGAAATGACTTTCTTACTATACCATCCCTATCAGCTTTTCTCTAGAAAACCCCCTCCCCCGGTCCAGATTTCGCACGGGGCATACGATATCTTTTTTATGCACAAAGGGCTTTCATTAACGTTTTTAGCATACACTTTAAGATCTGATGAATTCGTAAACTATTACCACTTAATTTTCTCAAAGGTTCTTTAACTCGAAGTGACAAAACAAACTTGATTTTATTGTTTTCTTATCAGCTAAAGTCAGTGTTTAGTCTAAGGGTTCTGTATTGTTTAGACAGACGTGTGCCTTCTCAATTTAATAACATCAACCTTGCATCGACTTGCTCTGTTTTGTCGGGTATTTCTGCAAGAAGTAACCTCAGTTTTTGAAAGTTATATTCTGATCTGGGGAAAACAAACAAAAAGTATTTTTAGGTTTGCAGGAAAAAAACAAAACGCTTTTAGACATTCGTTTAAAAACACCTTTCCAAATATTAAGGTGTAAAAATGTCAAAAATGCTAAAATAACAATACTTCTTAAATATATTTGAGTCTGTTATGAACAAACAATCTGCCTTTGTGAGGATTAGCTCAAAAGCGATTTTCACAGGGGAAAAATACAATACAACTGTTCAAGGGGGTATAAAGTCGCTTTTTCTGGTTAATTTTTAACTGTGAAAAGTTCGACAACTGCAACCATTAGGCGCGGGAAATTGAAAAGCGCTGTCAAGATTCTTCCAAATATGGGACGGTGAAAACGACAGTGCGTGGGCAGTTTGAGAAAGAATGTGATTGCCATGGCAACACTGGCTTCTCGGAGTACAATAAGGTTTCTATTGATCGTGGCACTAACAATGACCGCTTTCTTTTGCGGTATTTCAGTTATGTCAGTGATGTTATTATATACACTAAACGGCCAATCCACGTTTGTTTTTTAGCGGATAATTTCCGTTGTGGGAGGAATATGTTGTCATCAATTCGTTGTTCTTCTCGTGGCAAAAAGTACCATTGAGCGAACATGTCGATCGCGAGAAACTTGCCTTTAGACGTTAAACCTAAGGCTACACGCCTTGCGCGTTAGAGAATGTGGCAAGTGCCGTTAAAGTGCCTTGAGACGTTTGCATTCAGACTCGCGAAGTCCTGTTTGCTTTTTCCTGCTTGCGACATGTAACTCCAGAGCAATTTCTTTCACGGAGGATAACGCTGCGAACCGCGGGACCACGACTTGATTGAAGCATCACCCTCACACGAGGTAGGCAAGGCAAATAATCACCGACACTGCAAAACCTTACGCTATTTAGTTGAATCTTAGGTTTAAAATGGCCATTGAACAATTAAATTATATACTGACAACAGAATTACAAATGTATATTTTACGTCATGGCAAGGTATTTACTATTGCAGCTTTTGCAAGGCTTGAGCTTACGATTGTAAAATGTGAGCTTAACACTTTTAGCTTTTTCATGTGATTCAGGTTTTCTGAGAGAATTCCAGATATATTGAGGTGTTTTTAGCAATGTACGAACACATATTTGTCTGAGTTGTATTGTTCTTTTGTTTTTGTTCTTAAAAAAATCACCGGAGCCAAAACAGCTTGTTTTCTCGATCGTCGGGTTCTGCACCGTCGTGGCTAAAAAAATGTTTTCAAGACAAAACAACAAACACAACAATGGTAAAAACAAGCGAAATCAACGATTATTTTTACTTTTTATCTGAAAATTACGTTTACGCTGTTTTTGCAACTGGTTATGTAGCGCAGAATAAAAAATTCCAGAAGGATGTTCGCCTCATGTAACATTTCCGCAGTGAACTGCAATGACCATCTTCTGAAAATCGAACTTTGATCATAAGTTTTTTTTACTACTAAATTGTCAACAATATTTCCTCTGCGAATTTTTGTCATCATACAGAAGGACAGTTAAAAAGGACCGGTAATAACAAAACAGAACATGATAAAAGAAGCTTCGCGGATTTCTTTCTTCCACGTGCACGCTTTGAAGAATCAATGAAAAACAATGCCTTAATTTATGAGAAAGTTCAGGAAAGCATTTTTCGAACATTGCCAAGTGCCATCAATCTTGCGTTCATTGTTCTCGTTCTTAACTAATATCAAGGTTGTTTTTATAAAAATATGCTTGCGAGGTAAACAAAACAATATACTCGAAATATACGGTAGAATCCCGATTTCTCGAATCTTCAGGGGAAACGAAAATTGCTTCAAGAAATCGGAGGTAAATTCAGTGAGACAAGTTCCATCCAAGGAAACTCAAAATTGGTTCGAGAAATCGTGGGTTAAAAAAAGGCTGGATTCTACTGTACGATCTTCAATACGACACGCAAAATAGATTGAAAAAAAAAAAGCTTTAACGTTCCGCTTTGTAGAACTATTGCGAAAAAGGTCATGCAAGAAATGTCTTTTTCTCGTGCGACAAGGATATGGGACCGACAGCCAAAATCACCGTTTTTTCTAGTCTGGATATGTATTTTTGTAAGATGTTGAAATCGAAGCGTGAGATTCGGAAAATGTTCGTTCTTTAAGCTGTACAGTAGAATCCCGATTTCTCGAACTAATTTTGGTTTCTCCTGAAGGTTAGAGAAATTGCGATTTTTCTGTTTTTTAAATTGCCAATTAAAAAATTAAAAATCATCCCAAATAACTTGGAAAATCCCAAAAGATTAAAAATTGTTATACATGAATCGGAATTAATTTCGCTTTACGATATCATCACATAACGCAGTGAAAATAAAAAAAATATCCATTTGGAGATAATGTCCTGTTGTACCACCAAACATGCCAAATTCTCAGAACTAACTTTAAATGAAATGTATGCGAGTAAGTAAGAAGAATCAATGTTTTGAGCTTCGGGTAAAAAATTAAGGTCAATACATGAAGAGATATTGCTCTACAGAGCAACAGAAACGGACGGTTTGTTCTTAATTTGCGGGGTTCAGATTTTTTTTTTGGAGCAAAATAACATTGATCTTGTCTAGACCTGTCTATGCATAGAGTCGAATAGAGATCCTTGCTTTCGCGAGATTTTTATACAAAATGTAGTTTAATCACGTGCTTTGACACTTCAGCTTTATAATATACGAAAACGAATTCTGAGCATTGTAAATCACGTAAACTGTCTGAGATATGAGCATTAAATTTCTCAAAAATCTCACCAAACCCTGATTTTCTCAAAATGAGCTCGAAAAAAATCGAGGTAAACGCTTCGCAATCGGTTTAGTTGTCTGTTTTAGCAATCTTGAGCAATAAGGCAATTGCGTTCATCTGCGTGTTTATATCGTTTCAAAACACAATTTTGAGCTTTTCATTCGAATTAAAAACACAGATTCATACGTCAGTGAACGACCACATTTATAAGCAGTTCATGTTACAGAATCGTCTAAAGAAGCGTAACTTAAACTTTTAAATTTTAGACCAAATTGAAGGTGGCGAATCGCTTACAAAAAAGCCTGACCTACTAGCCAATTTAGGACTATCTTGTGACAGAATCGCTAAAAATGACGTGACTTACCCTAATACGCGCAGGTAACAGAATCGTCTAAAAGAGTGTGACTTGGCCCTTTTATAAGCAGTTTGTAACGGAACTGTCTAATAGTGTGACATAGCCTAGCAGATTGCAACAGAACCTCCGAAAATAGCACACCTTCCTCCTTTAAGTTCCGACTTAACAAAATTGTCTAAATAGCGTCACCAACCCCCTTTTCAAGCAGATTATAAGAGAACTAGCTAAATTGCGTGACCAAGGCTCTATATGAGCAGTATAACACAATCGTCAAAGTAGCGTGACAGAGTTGTCTAAAGTGTGAACCAGCTTATCAGATTGTAACAGAATCTCCTAAAACAGCGTGACCTTCTGGAGCAGACTGCAACAGGTTCGTGTGAAATAGCGTCATGGCCAATTTTATAAGTAGATTGTATGAGACTGGCCCAAAAATAACTTTTCCGGTATGTATCAGAGACACCCTGTCCTTTATATAGGGTCGTAACCAGGTATATGGGATCAGGGATCACAGCCTTGGGATCGGGATCATAGACCCGGAATCCCGGGTCACAAGTAGGGGACCCGGAAAGGCCAATAAGAGGGGAAAAGAAGGGAATAAGGGAAAAATTTTCCCCCTTTTGGGGGAAAAAAAAAAAAATTTATAGCCCAAATTTTGGGAAAAGGAAAAAAAAAAATAAGATTCGCCCTGTTTATATGTAACATAATTACCTGGTCCAACTAACCTAACCTTTTCAATTTAAAAGCAGGTTGAACACAATCACCTAAAATAGCGTGACCTATCCTTTTTCAAGAAAACAGTAACACATAAACCTAGAAATAGCGCGAGGTAGACTTTTAACGATCAGCATGTAACAGACAGCAGATAGTGATAAGATAATAATCGCATTAAATAGCATGAATTCAGGTTTTGTGTGCAATAGATTACCTAAATAGTATAACCTTATCATTTCAAGACCAGCTTATATATAGCGTGACCTAGTCTAACTGAATCGCATAAAATAGCGTGACCTAGTTTTCCAAGTAACAGAAGCTCCTGCAATAGCGTGACCTTGTCCAATATGTCACAGAATCGCATAAAAAAGCGTGACCTAGTTTTGCAAGTATCAAAAGCACCCAATATAGCGTGACCCAGTCTACTTTGTCACAGAATCGCATAAAATAGCGTGACCAAATTTTGCAAGTAGCAGAAGCATCCAATATAGCGTGACCCAGTCTACTTTGTCACCGAATTGCATAAAATGGCGTGACCAAATTTTGCAAGTAGCACAAGCACCCAATATAGCGTGACCTAGTCCATTTTGTCACAGAATTGCATAAAATAGCGTGACCTAAGTTTGCATGTACCAGAAGCACCTTTTTTAGCGTGACCTTGTCCAATGTTCACAGATTTCTGCGGGCAACAAAAGCACCTAGAATATTATTTTTCGTTATATTAGATTTGATGTAGCGTAACAGTTGCAAGTAAGCAGAAGCACCCTATTTAGCGTGACCTTGTCCAGTGTGTCACAGAATTGCATAAAATAGCGTGACCTAGTGTGCGGGCAGCAAAAGCACCTGGAATAGTGTGACTTTGTTCATTATATCACAGAATTGCATAAAATAGCGTGACATACCTGTTTGCATGTAACAAAAGCACCCAAGATGGCGTGACTTAGGCCATAAAATCACAGATTTGCAGAAAATGACGTGACCTTGTTTTTCCATGTAACAAAAGCACCTAAAATGACGTGACATAGTCCAGTACGTCACAGAATTGCATAAAAAAGCGTGACCTTGTTTTCCATGTAACAAAAGCACCTAAATTAACGGGACCCAGTAACCTGGTTCCTTTAGATTAGTTCCCAAAACTAACATTAAAATAAATTCATGTTCAGTTGCCGGGAATATCATTTTGAGACTTAAATGGTCACGAGAATTTTTTTTGGCCTAATTTCAAGTTTGCCAACTGTAAGAGAAAAGTCCTTACGCAAATATGAACATTCACTGCAGAATTTCGAACTACTTTTGAAGGCGTGTATTACTTGTGGTTTTACGATATAGAAACAGCAATACATATACTACTGTGCAGGATATTGGCGACTTTTCAGTGTCTCGTTTGGCTTGTTTCGACGTGTTCCTGGAAATATTGAACGAGGCTCTCTTATAGCTCTGTAGTCGATATATGCTGGTTTCTAGAATGGTCTAGGGCTGTTATTTTTTAAAGTGGCTCGTTTAGCTCTATAGTGGACACGAAAATATTGTGTACATGGTGAAAAATGTGGCTTCTTATGGGTCATGCAGTGTTACAATGTTTTTCTTCCTATCATGAAACTTTTCGACTTGAACAAAGCCCCTTTTAATTTGGAAGAGGAAAAAGGATACTTTTAGGTTTTTGAATAGCAAGCCCAACATCAAAAATCTCCGTACTGTTTGTCGTAATTTTATATATCTCCCTGAGGAGAGTTTAAGGTTTGGTCAGGACGATAATCGAATATTTCATTCAGTCTCATCTATATCTGTTATCAAAATATTAAGTACAGTACATACTAGGAAGGAAACTCACCATTCGAGAGCTAGAAAGTGTTTATTCCAGTCGAGAGATCCCCTAGAAAATATTTTAGACAGAAATTTTTTTTTTATATACATGGTCTGTTTTGCGCAAGTGAAGGAAACGTATGCCTTGATCGGATTAAAAATAATAATTATAATAAAAACAAAAAATAAAAATAACTTAATGATTGTATAGCGTGTCGTCTGATACGAAGCTAGCTGAATGTAAGAATGTAATTGGGCTTAAAAAGTTTCCCACGAGGTATATAAGTTTAAAGTGATAAATGACACTAGAAAATTTCAAACCCATTAGAAAAGCACGCAATCGATAAATTGCTAATCTTTCTGGAGTATTTCTAAAACGGAAGGAAAGAACTCAAGTACTCTACTTTCTAAAGGATTGGATTTTTATTTTTCACATTATCTTCGGATTGCTTTGAAATAGAATCAATCACATCGGTTCGCAGATCGAAAAGCAATTTCGTCATTTCGTCTGGAGTGCATGCTTGGAACACGAAATTCAAAACACTTGATTCCGCAAAGATTGATGTAACGACTCTCTTGATGAGATGTTTAGTAATTTGATGGTAAACGCCCCTAGCTGTATTGAGTGTAACTAAATTCAAGAGCTTTCCTTTTGACAAATGCAGGACCAGTCACTTTTAATTTCACGATGTATAATTATTCTGGTACTCATTTCAGCAATGTAGACGGGCGAAAATTTAAAAGACGCCTCAAAACTGTGACAAATGTTCTAAGGTTTCAAGAATGTCGTGAAAAACATAGACAGTGATTTGGACGCAGCACGCTAGTAGATACACGGTGATTTAAAACGTCTCACGGCGGCTCCATTCTCCTTAAAACTCCATTCAAGCGCAATGATTTCAATATGTCTTTTATTTCGAATTGACAAACGGTTCTCATTTTAGATGAATCAGATTTTTAGAACTCCTGCAGTTAGGGTGCACGGTTCACAGTTTGAAACGTCAATCTCTACCGTACAAACATGTTCAAAAGCCGTGCAAAGCCAGACACAGCTCGATTTTCACGTCGTGTTTTTGCCATCGTCTTTCGACACTGCAGGGATTTACGACAGAATTTGACTCGGAAAACAAACTCATTCGTGTTTACCAGACTAGTTAGTGTGCCCTCATGATCTGTTATTGTTTAACCTTTTCAGCTAATCCACAGTGACTTGAATCGAAATTGTCAACTGCTCGGCAAACGATTTCGGTCTCGCTTCAAACTTCCAACAGCCATAAATCTCTAGGTAATCCATTACAGCCCACAAAAGTAACAAAACTACATGTACTCCTCTACTACGGTAGAAACGCCTCTTTTTATATAGTGCATTACTAAACACACCAAAATAACCCATACCGGTAAAAACTATTTGTCCGTGAAATCAGCTTTAGACAAAAATCAGAGACAAAATATTGTTTTATAATCAACCCGGCTTTTAGCCTTAGGCGAAACGAAATTCTTGCAGAGAAAATTCGTAAGAGCATTCGGAGTTGTTGCCAATTCGCAGGATTCTCATTTCTCGGTTAGATTTTCAATTAGTAAGCATGGAAAAAAATATCTTGTCTCGAACGGATGCTGTCGTGAATTGTCTGAAACACTCTTGGGGGTCGCTCACTGGATATTCGTGACAACACATTCAATTCGTGATTTCGATACTGAAATCTGAACGGAGCTTTAAACAAGCACGATATACCACAAATCGGTTCAGCATTAATTTTCGTGACACGAGAGCTTCAGCACTGTCATGCTAATACATTTTATTCTAGTTAATTCACGTCCTCAAAAGCTGTTACTGTGGTAATACAAGTCGCACTAAAACCTAGACAAGACTAGACAAATATAATGACACATTTTTTATCGCAATGTGTAAAATTGGCAGGGTACTATGTGCCATATCGGCTTGCGTGTTCTGTATGTACTCCCCGTGTGTTTGCTAGGCTTAATTAAGGGCAGATTTCTATCTCCAACTATGGCCAGTTTTGATCTGTCTTGGGCAAACTGCGTTGTTTTTACTTAGTCTAAGTGTCAAGCTTCACGATTTACAACGATAATTTTTTTTATGTCAAACACCGGTCATCATGATTTCCGGTTCGCTGCCCTTTTGAAAAATTTTCACTCCGCCTTGGCGGTGTTGAGTTGCAAACAGTGCGTCCCTCGAAAAAAAATCGAAAATCACTTTTGGACTCGACTCTTTCTCAAGTGATTTACAATCCAATGCATTTGTTATTGATTTCCCGTCGCGTTTTAATTATTTGCAAATAAAACGATCCGCTCGTTCCTACAGAAAGTTTTAACGCAAGCCTGCCGATTAGCAGCACCGCGATATCCGAACTTGACGCCCATGTCACCTTTTCGCCTTCATATCCGCTCCAAGATATTTTCTATCAGTGAAGATTTAAAACGGTGAAAATACGCGCAGCGCAAACTTTGCTTAAAACATTATTAGACTATTGTATTCTTTTGAAAAACTTGTCAAGGATAAACCATAGTCTCTGTTATGTAAATGCAAATTCGGGCACGTACAAAAAAGCCAATTTAATGTGCCAAATTGTGGTTTCTGCAAACTCATCTGGTTTTCAAGTTGCATAATTTCTCCGGTATTTTTCAATTCCTTCCTGGCTAAAAGTTAAGGTTTGATTCCACTGAGCTGCCATTAAGTATTTGTTTGATTCTCAGAGCTACTGGAACTGTTGTATAAATTCTTAAACACACATTTGCCTTGTAGGTCCATTGTTCAAGTGGAAGCCATTGAAGTGTGACTAGAAAATCAAAGGGAACCCACTGCTAAGCGAAGCAAGATAACAAGTACACATAAATATTAACTCGTGAAAAAATAATTTTATTGGCCAACAATGGAAATATCAAATACGCGAATTCAGCCAAAGGCACGACTGGAATGACAATTTTTTTCTATGATTATTGCTACAAGACGTTTACAAAAGCTATCATCTCTATCGATGCACTATTTACATGAGGATAGAATCGTAAATCAAGTTTCATTTGGGAAGCACTCTAATGTAGAGGAACGTGATTTAAATTAGAAATTGGAAGCTTTGCTGCAACAAAACATGTTACGATCTGGCCTTTTTCAACCGCTTGTCAGCTGATGTCTCGGACACAAATGTTGGCAAGATTTTCTCTTTTTTTTTTTTGGAGTTCCGCGGCACGTAAAAACAACAAATGTAAAAATTTTGCCTGGAAATAAAATAATATCAGTTTCAAGCGCATGAATCGTTTTCGTGATTTTTACAATAATCTGTGTCAATTCAAATCGCGTCGCGCACACTCAGCGTCGATTCTGCTAGCAAGAAACCGTGTGCTTTAGCGTGTTCTGAGGACCCTAAACTTCTGTAATCAGAAGCTATGCAAAGTTCTGTTCTCTCAGCTAGCAAGCTCAAAGCTGCTCACAGGCAGCGAGTTAAATTAAAATCTCCGCTCCATAGGAGCTAATTCGTCCTTAATGTTCGTGATCCTTGAAATCTTTCACTTCCAAACAAGCGTATGCAGACGAGAAGGCGATGATTGTGGGTTCTGCGATGTTGTGGTTGGTGCTGAAGCCGGAATGACAATAGCAGGGACATTGGAGATTGTGAAGGGTCGTGCGCTGTTACCGTTCACTTCGGCATCGAACGGGAATTGAAACGCGCCGTTTTCGGGTTGATTTCTCTGCTGCAGAGCTGACGGAGCGACTTGATTCGGCGGGTAAGACGATGGAAGCTTTTGTAGCTGCTCCATAAACTCCGTGTAGCTGGATGAGACAGAGTTATTATTCGACAAGAACTTGTTGGCACCGTGTGTTTGGGTGAAGCCTTGAGAGAACGTGACCGAGGAGGCGGTTGCAGGGGATGTAGACAGCAGAGGCTGAGTGTACGAGTGGAGATATTGATCGAACTCTGTTGTGTCCACCATTAGATCTGTGGTCAGGTCGCCCATTTCAACGTGAAAGTCGATCGCACTGTTGTTGTTGCTGCTGCTGCTACCGTTCTGCTCTGTTTTCTTGGGGCAGGCTGGAAAGCTGGAAGGAGGACCGTGGATCTCGCTGTCCGGCACGCTTGGATCGGAGAACTTCAATCCACCTTCCAACTTAACAGTGGCTGTCGGGGTGGTTGGAGGCGAAGTTGCTGAACTGCTGGAGCCGGGACTGCTGGCTTCTTCGCTCAAGCTACTTTCTGGGCTCGCACAATTCCCCTCTTGGCAACCAGATTTCGGCAGTGTATCGCCTTTCAGAACTTTCAACAGATCGTCAGCTGAGATTGTGGCCTCCGGTTGATCAGGGCCGCCGTTGCCTTTTTGCTTCTTTCTTCGCGGTTGATACTTGTAATCAGGGTGCTCTCTCTTGTGTTTCAGCCGGAGTCTCTCGGCCTCCTCGACGAAGGGTTTCTTCTCCGCATCGTTCAGCAATTTCCACAGTTTTCCCAGTGTTTTACTCAGTTCGGCGTTGTGAAGATGTGGATACTGATCAGCCAGCTTCCTTCTCGCCGCCTGCGCCCAAACCATAAAAGCGTTCATGGGTCTTTTAACATGCGGTTTGTGTTTATGTCCACCGTTCACTCGCACAGGCAGTGGAATTAAAGACCAGTCGTAACCATCCAGTACATGATTCACAGCACTTGTGATGGCGCTGCTTAAATCCATATTCTTCGCCTGTGTGATGTCGGGCTCGCTCTTCTTGAGATCAGGATTAGTCTGTTCCGTCATGTTTTCCGTCTGAGATCTTTACCACCGCAACAAGTTGTTTTCTAACTCCTTTAGACCAGGACTGAGATTTCTCCAGCCAAAAAATCGAACTTCGTGCCAATTCGTATATTGGCGTATAGATATTCAAAACACAGATATAATAATATCCTGACCAATCAACCGAGACGCCGTATTATGTTATCGCGAACGCTGATTGGTCCAGCCGAAAACCGCAGCCAATCAAAACGTTTGTCTCAAGGACATAAACACCCGCTGGATGTAGGTGTGTTGAAACCACTCGCCAAAGCTCTGTTATTGGCCAAGGGTCTTGAGGCACGTGGGCGGCGAAGTGTTACTTTCTTAGCTACGGCAACTCTGTAATTTTATTTTAGACCTTTCTGAAGGCTGTAAAAAATTTTAATTGAAACTAATTTCCTTCGCGCAGGATACGTAGGCCTGGTGCGCGTCTCATGCGAAACCGTGAGCAGTCGAAAACATACATGCCGTGCGTGCATTCTATAATTATCGCGCGCCTTGTTGTTGACAGAACTGGCGCGCAATTCTCGCATCTCAAATCAAACTCTCGCCATCGCTACATGGTGGGGTGATCTTGGCGATCTTTTACAGTATCGAGTTAAGCCACGGGCGATCTTTTTAAACAGTTGCAATGAGAAAAATCTGCGATCAACAAATGCGAGAACGGTCTTGTTTCCAGGCAAAAATTTTAGCGTAGGAGAAAGGCAAAAAGGATTTGCGTGCGGGAAAGGGTAGAGAATGGGTCAGGAAAATAACAGGAAAGGGCGACAGATAACTTACTAGGTGGAACAAATGTCGTAAGCGTTTGTGGGAGATAATTGGGAGATCTAATTTGACGATGAAGTGTTCGCGCGTGTTTGGTGGGACTTATTAGGACCAATCATTTGTTTATATCTTCCATAATTCAGCTACGCTGCTGGCAAGGTCTCCTTCGATCTTTCTAGAAAAAGGGGGGTCTCGGATCGCAGGTTATAATTTAAATAGAAAGAAGCTTCGCGGGGCTATGATTTTAAGAATATTTGAAGGGTCGACAAACGCGACGAAATTGGAGACTCTCGCTTTCATCGCAATTAACGGTTGCATGTGTAGTTTTAATAAATCCCAGGAAGGGTCACGGAGGGAAAGACGATCAAGCGGGTGGATAAATGAAGAGCAACGCTTAGCAAACGTGCCAAGTCGCCAAGTCGCAAAATTTTACACCAAGTTGCCAAGTGCGACAATTTTTTACGTCTCCAATGCCAATTTGCGTTTTCTTTTTCCGAAATTCAAGAATATTTCGAGCTAAGGGTAAATCCAGATGCTTTCAAGGTCAGACCGAGACTAGACGGGAAACAAAATCCACCCGAAATAACCCGAAGGCCATCGCACTACTAGCTATCTCTAACTTCCAGCGGCAAAATCAAGATACGTCGAGCGGGTATATTATGAGAGCCAGCGCGATAAAATGTGATTGGATTACACGGTGATTGTGCAGAGATAACACGGGTTGAAATCACGGAAAATAAATTGGGTAAGATTTTGAAAACAACCCGATGTACGCGAAAAATATTGACCCACCGCTTGCTGTGTTTCTCACAAACAAGCGGTTCGCGGCGGGCCCATTTGTTACCGCGCACTAATGACATTACTTCCGAAATGCAATGCCGCACGATGCAGTCTGATACCTGATTTACAGTCATGTTATGCTCGGGGCAGAAGTTACGGTTGCGGTCTCTAACGAAATATCTGCTCTCAACTTTAATCTAGGGAGTGCTATAAGCCAAAAAAAATATTTCAACTAAATAAATAGATAACACGCGCCGAAACCAACGCTGCGTGAATTCTCGGTAAACGTTTTAAATAATTCATGAAATAAGTCGACGTGACCGCGTACGAAATACCTCAATCTCTACCCACGCGGTCAATAAGCCGGGTATTTGTGTTTGTTTTTAAATTCATCCCTTGAGAGTGTGTTATCTCTTCGTAACCACATTTGCTTGATCGTTTGTCAAAAAGTGCAAGTGCTCGAAGGTCACAAATAAGATACTGTTTCTAGCTACTGTCCTACTAAAAGCTGTTCTGAAATGTCCATTTGAGACTTTACCGAGGGTTCAAATATATTTTGTGTACAAACTATTTTTGGTGCAAGGAAATGGCAACTTCAATGTTTTTACCGGTTGTTTACAAACTCTAGGGCGAAACGTGCTTCGAAACGGGGATATCTGACGTACTTCCGGCATGGGGGAATCAGGGTACGGCGGTGTATTTCCGGTAGTGTGTTGCCCCTGGATTAGTTCCACCATAATTTGACAAATATTTTTTGAAATTTCCTTTGCAAATTCGTAAACATCTCAAGGAAAAGGTCTTCTGGTTTGGTATTCTAATTTATGTTTTGAATATTTTCGATCAAAAAAAAGAGGAAAAAACAAGTTTTGTTTTTGTTACTAATTACTCGATCACTTAGTTCGAAGGTCCCGGTGTCCATAAAGTGTAGCTGGCCTTTGAGCTGCTGTTAATTTGTTTGGAGTAGAACGCGAGTGGCTAAGTTCTAGATGCAATCAGAGGGAGTACAACATAGCTTCCCAATGGTTTATTGAATTGTAGCAAAAAATTCAACCCCGCGATTTGGAGTTCTTTTTTATCGCCGCTGCGAAATTCGCAACCAACAAAAATTCTGGTTTTAAGTGGCATCTTATCAAGTTTCTTTTTATAAGTTTCCCTCAATCAGCAATTCCGATAAGGTTTCTCTGATTAAATTCAACACCAAGTAGTTGCAAATATGTGTCTGCTTTACAAGAACCACACACACACAACCCCCAAAAGATATAAAATGCCTGCACAGTTTTAATTTGTTGTGTATTCCAATCATTCCGCGGACTGGGCAAGGGTTAAAATGTTGGTGCGCGCTGTAGGCGGTTCACATGTACGGTTTCCACCCATTTTTTAGGTGTAAATTCTCCGTCTAGTCTGGTTTTCCTTCTGGAAATTTCGTGCTATTTTCGACAGCGTAAGGGTTTTATGCAGCAGGGCACCACTCTAAACTGCTGAGTGCCGGATTCTGATCTTCGTGAGAGTGCACCTCTCTACACTTCTGTGCCAGCGCGAAATATATTAAAGCTGAAAATCATGATAAGGTACTTTTTTACCGGTATTTTTACGATCATATTACAGTTGTTAGCGATCGCGGTAAAAACGTACCATCACGCACAGGACAAAATGTTTTAAAATTCTCCCGAAGTACAGAATTTAAGTGCCGGTATGTTCTCAGTTTATCTTTCACAGCTGAAACTAACTGATAAAATGTTTAAAAATGTTTCTCTTCGCCTGTCATGATCGGGGTTAATTTCATATCGTATCGACCGTTAATACCCTTCAGGTATTTTGGGAATCCTTGATGTTATCCGTTATAAGCGTGACTTCAGCTGACGAAAAGTTTCATCATCAAGAAAAATTGTTGGCTTTTTAAATGCCAGTTAAAAAAGAGACCTGGAAACCTTTAAAGAAGCAAGCTACGAATTAAAAGGAGTTGCTGTGCAATATTTCAAAACTGCAACACATGATTTTCCCTGGCACTAATCCCTGTTTTATTTATTGATTTTTTTTTTTCCCACAAATCTTCTTTAATTGAGATTTTATGATAACGCACTGATATGTCCTGATATGCAAGGGAGCACCCCTCTTAAAAATTAACCGGCAAGACACGCAAATGTCTTCGTACTTCCATAGAGACACCGTTGAATGAGAAAACAAATTTGTCTACGCGCTTCTAAAATATTTTACTCAAATGCGAAGAATCCCGTTATTTCTATTTTCTCATGTTTTCTAGTTTGAGTCAAGCGTGTTAGAAATTCTCCGACGAAAATTCTCGAGAGGTCACATTTCAGAAACCACTCAAACAATCTTCCTAGACTTTCTTGGTATGCATGTTATACGGCACTTGTCACAAAAAATTTCGCAACATGGTAACAGGAGGGGACCTGAAGAATGAAAAGTGCAAAAAGAATTGCAAAAGTAGCGGTATTTTCTGTTGAGCTTTTAATTAACGCTTAGTGTCGTAAAAGACCGTAAAGTCCACTGATCCCCTGGCATTTTAGAGTGTTGAAAGCTAATACTGAAATAAAACAGTATCATATTAAACTCAAATTTACTATTACATGTAGTGAACAAGATTAGATATCAACTTAAAACGTTTGTCACCAAATGCAAACCCGATAGATTGCTGTAGATGCAGCTGTAAAAGCACAACTCTATGGGGAGAGGAATCAGGGATCCGGAGAGACCTGCTTCGTTGTCAGGGAAGCCACTTCTCAGTTTAACCTGCGGCGCAAATGCTGGCTATATATAGTCAGTTAAATTAAATTAATTAATGGACGTGTAGTGTATTGTGCAATAACATTTGCTATTTATGAGCCTCTCTATATGGGTATTTCCGAAGAAATCGAAGACGCGAAGATCACCGCGGAAAAACGAAGATCTCAAGATTGAAGCGAAGATCTGAATTGACCGAAATTCGCGTGATCAAATTGTACACTCCGATATAAAGCTATCAAAACTCGTAAACACTACAGAAAATATTTGTAATTTATGAATTTTGGCATTTCACCACATTTCACGGAGAGAACGAACAAAGATAAAGC
Organism: Oculina patagonica; assembly: GCF_052425735.1. NCBI lineage: Eukaryota > Metazoa > Cnidaria > Anthozoa > Scleractinia > Oculinidae > Oculina > Oculina patagonica. The sequence goes on from NC_135769.1 coordinate 26,383,198, forward strand.
GAAGGTATGCTTAAAAAAAGAAAATTTGCAAAAAAATATTGCGAAGAAATCGAAGACCGTGGGTACCGATCGAGAGGCTCATTTATACACAACCTGAATTGTAAATCACGTCCGTTAAGTTAAAAGTAAAATTACTGAGCACTAGTATGTACTGTGAACACAATGCCTTGCTCTTTCTACAAAATGGACTTCCTAAAAGCAATGATATGAGTCACTTGATTCTCCTTGATTAGATAAACAGTGTTATTGAAAATCGAGAGAAAATAAGGGGACTTTCTCTTGTGAAAGTGCAACTTTTTCAAAGCTATTTAAAGTGATTTCGCAGTCAAATAGAAGCTACCAGAATTGCACAGCTCCAAGTCTCGTGGGAGGGAGGGGGGTGGTACAAATCTAAGAGTAGGTCTTGACCCAAAAACGTTAAATTCCCTAAGTTAGCGCTCTTACTCCAGCGTTGTGTGCCTGCTCAGGGTGGTGGTGGTGGTCTTGGGAGGGGGGGGGGGGGGTCATGGGGTGCAAATGGCCTGAAAACTCTAGTAGATATTTCGGGGAAAACGCTAAAACCGGATCATATGAGACATATCTATGGTGCAACACTGGGTTAAAAATGGGTTTTGGAATGTTGTTTCTAACGGTGTAGGAAGACTGTGATTAAAGAATTAAAAAAAAAGAAAGGACAAAAAAAAGCTTTCCCTGCTGGGAAAAGAATCGCAAAACACGCACTGTTGCATGACATTTTAAACGCGTGATCATAAATCTTGATTTAAGGCTTTTCAGTTTAAAAACTAAAACTAATTTGCTTTCCGAGATGGATTATCCAAAAACGGGAAGGAAAGAAACTTCCGACCACATGACAATCTTACAACCTGAGTTATTTATCTCTTTCTGTTTTTCACAACTTTTAAAATTTTCCTCGCTTGGGAATTTCTTTTATAATCTTTCAAATGATCACTAAAAACCCGCTTCATTTTCAAAACTTCCCTCGTTGAATTTGCTACATAAGACGATAAGAGGAGTTTATAAGTACAAGACAGGTTGAAAATGTATTAAAGTTTTGTATCATTTGCACATCTAAGTACAGAAAACCTCACTTTAATTATGTGCATGTGTACATAACTGTAAGCCAGTTACCGTATAACACCGTAGGAGGTGCAGATAACTCTAGGAAGCCGACTGTTTGCAAAGTGCCGTCTACATTAGTTGCTGACTAAGCACTTGTTTGTCTTAACAATTCTAAAAAATCACTCTGGACTGTTCAGAACAATTACCCGACAACATTGTGCAATTTTGAGCCCAGGACAGCTACGAAGAATGCTCGGTCACAAAATTTGTTTATTGTGCTCGAAATTTGTATTTGCGGAGAGAGCACTTGTTTATGAGAAAGATGGAGTGTTGTTACCACCCGTTGATATGGTATCAATTATAATTCGGGGCACAACCGAAACTCAAAGGCACCGTTTGCTTTGTTTTTTCATTCAGTAAACCTGTTATCCACTAACTTTGTCTCAAAACAGGCTAAACAAGCTAAACCTTTTGTATTATTTATTAAGCTGCACCCAAAGCGCGAATTATAAACAAAACAATATTTACATTGGACCGGCACGTTGACCACAAGAAAAACACTGATTCTAAATTTACCTAACAGCGGCGGGTCAATTTGTTCTCGCCGATTGTTTTGTACTTAGAACCAAAACCCACAACTTGTGAGTCTTTAATATTGTACATGATGCGTTGATAAAATTGAGATGTAAATTGTTTAAACGTTTCCTAAAATAATCCAAGTTTCCTGCAATTAGCAGTGAAACAATGGACGAACTCCACGCCGGTGATCTCGCGTATAAAATGGCTTCCGGTTGAGTGGTCACACCCGTATACCTCTCAAGAGTCCAAGCAAATTAACTTTATTTGTTGTGGTGGACGAACTCAGGCTAATTAAATGCTTGGCACGTACTGTAGCTATTTTCAGATTAAATGGTGGCGAGAGGTGTTTTGTTCAAATAAGAAATTAAAACCAACTTTTATTAAGTAATCGTGCGCCAAAATACCGTATAACCTCAGGCAATGGGTCTTTTGAGTTCAATCCAAAATTTAATGGGTTTCTACAAACGGAATAAGATTAATCGCTTTTCATATTCCCGCCACAAAGTCCACAAAGGTACCCATGGATGATTTATATATGCAGAATATGACTTAACTAATTTGTTCTGCCGATATATAGACTTATACTCTGATATATAGTTTTACTACGACCCAGGTCTTGGTTAAGGAAGCATATTGTTTAAAACTCCTGACAACACAAAATTTTGCTAATCATTCACAACGTAGCGCTTTACAACAAAAGTAGTATGAAATAATCGTAGTTCAAAAAAGTCTGACAATATTTTTAAGTGTGACAGGATGCAATGCCGTAAGCAATTTTAAAGTCTACTGATTTATAAATGATAATTTACTGAGGGGCGGAAGGGTTGAGGTTAATCCAAATGAATAGTATACCAACATTAATAGTACTCGAAAATGATTTATTGAGTTGAAAATAGCCTACATGACAAGAGTACTTTAAACTCAGCCAGCTTGAAAATTAGCACTGAGCGCCAACAACCGCAAGCTACAAGAGTTGTAGAGTTCACAGTCGGAAGAAAAGTTTGAGAAGTTGCGCACAGTCTACAGAGTACTTGAACGTGTAATTTGCAATTCAAAAGGAAAATAAACAATTCTCCGGTTTATGAACTAAAAGAGAAAGTTTTTGATATTTTTCTCCCATAATAGAAACGTCAAATCTTAAGACGCCCAATGAGTTATGCTCTCCCAAAAAGTAAGAAAAGCAGCTCGAAATGATGAACAACTTATCACCTGGGAAATAGTCAAGATATATGCAGATAAGCATAAAATAATCAGTATGTGGATAACTTGTTCTTTTTTTTTTTAACCGACATGACCGTAACCTAATTCTAAAAGATCCTGAGAATACTTGCAGTTCAATTTTTTTTCAGCTGTTTCTGAACTCTTGTCTTCTTCTAATTGAGTCTTTTTAGCTGAATCGTGACACTAAGCGTTGCGTGACTTGCGACCCAAACAGTGCAGTGTAATGGGTCTGTAGAGCCAGCAGAACTTGAGCGCGCGGGCAAAGTTTTCTCCTCATTTCAACGCCGTAAGATTAAGTGCAAGCCCCAGCAACCAAAGAAAGGCCACCGCGACATCTGACAAAAGTCAGGAATTGAATTCCTTTCCACGTAAAACAAGAACAAAACATTTCTGCCTTTTATGACTCCGGATTAAAATTGTTTAACATGATGAAGATCATGTCTGATAGCGATTTTAAGAGAAAGTTACTCCACACCAATCAAAGGGGGCAAAAGGAATATTAATTCTGCTACTCTCCAAATCCCCCTTCCCGGGATTTTTGTTAGATGGCCCCGATAGCCCCAACCCAGGTGATTTAAATAAGGGCGCAAGGGGTGTGGGGAATTTGGACCCGTGAGCTAATGCAGAGGTTCTGTTGGTAGTCACGCAACAATGACTGGAAGGCGCTGTAAAACCCAAAAATTAAAAACTCTAACCCCACAAAATAACCCTCTACAGTTCCCGTAGAGCAGAAGCAGCCACTAAATTTCACTGAGTCGCGAAAGTTCGACTATTTTTTTAACGGTATGCTAACCAGACCCTTGTCGTCTATAATTGCATTAATAATCAGGTCACACCTTCGAAACATCCTTGCATGCAATCGAATCGTGTTATTTGCACGAAAAATGTAAAGTCACGCAAACAGTGTTAAAACATGGCACGGAACCAGGGTCACGGAACTGCGGACAGACCTGCAAAAATACGGTATGAGCACGGTACGGTACACGCTAGAGTCAGACCAACATTAGCAGCGCTCTTTTGTAGAATTGCCTGAAGTGCTACATAAACGTAGACAAGTACTGAACTATGAACTTAATATTAATTCCATGTAATCGTTTCTCGCTCAGACGCTACTTTACATGCATGCCTGCTTGCTCACTGAGGAGATACAGATACATATTTCTCATGCCGACTGAACTTCTCCACATTCTTTAGTGTGACGGAGGAAATAGATGGCATTCCATCATCACGCCAGGCACGCGAGTAAAGTCCAAACACGCCAATGCAGATAAGCTGTACATATCTGTGGCTGATCTTACAATTTACTGAAATCGCTTGAAGCGATAAAGAGTGTCTGGAAATGCCCAATTCATCGCGCTATTCACGCATGACAAGGTGTCTGGAAAACGATATGAGATTTTTCTTTCTGTTGCACGGAGATCTCACGACACACCCTAATATGAAAAATATGTAATTTTGCAAAATGTCGAAAAACTAATAGTACCAAACACGAAAGTACTGCTGAATAGCCTTCATCTGGATGGTCACACACTAGACTGCTTCATTCAGACTTTAAAATTAGACACTTAGTTGTTTATCACCTGGAAGCCGATACCGGTAATTTGCCGGTACCCTGACCGCCGTAGCGATTTTTACAAACTTTAACAAACGATGAATCCTCCTTTTGACTGTATTATTATTATTGTTGTATTAGAACTGGAATCTTCAGGTTGAAGATAAAGTTAACAAAGTTATACCGGCAATGTAAAAGCTGACGTTTCGAGCATTTGCCCTTCATCAAAATGTTCCTACGTTCTTAAAGTGAGAACTGCTTTTTACAGCAAAATGAAAGGTACCACCTAAAAGTACCCGATCTGAATGTGTTACAGCACATGAACAACAAGTTCACCGATATTTAAAATTTCAATCTCGACACACATCGTTTTCCGTCAAGACTGGGTGTTGGAAACTTCAATGCAAATTCAATTAGCTTGAAATTCTACCTATTGATCGTCCTGCAATGTCATTTTCAGATCTTTTTTTTAAAGAACGTTGAAATGAAAAAGGCATGCATAGAGTTAACCTTGCCTAGCAGCCAATTCAAGCTGCAAACAGCATTGTCAACACCTTACTAGCTTAACTAAATATGGACGTGCACATGAAAAATTTGAATGCATATCAGTGATTTTCTGCAATCTCACTGTTTTTTAAAAATAGGTACATAGCAGGAAGATATTCAGGCTCAAATTGTCCTCAGCCCAATAACAAGCATTCTTAGAAAAATTAAAAAAAAGTCCACTTTTTAGCTTCGCCCTTCCCAATAATTAAATTTATATCTTCGGGTAGCAGAAAGTTTATCGATATTTAAGATAAGTAATGTGTCAAGATGGTATCTGATCAAAGACCACACAGGAGTTGTAATAAAGTCCCTCCTGTCAGCCAGTGAGCTTCGGCGGGAATGCAAAGAGATGGCAAGCGAAGAACTCCCTTGGCAATGTTCCCTATCTGAGCCACCACGATTAGTCTTAACCACTCATAATTTCAGTGAGTCAATCCCCATTACTAGTAGATATCTGATCTACTGTGGAATCAGGAGCTCGAAACGTCGAGGGTAAAATTGCAGTGACCCAATTTTAATAGTGAGGCAAAGCCAAAGAAAAAGGGCGTTTGGTTAGAGTTATCCTAAGGTTTGTGAAATCGATGCTCTGAATGGGGATAAATAAAATAATAAATAAATGGGAATTTACAGTGGCTTCTTCCACATAATGGCTTTTCCGATTCCACTGATTCCAGATTGGAATTTAGTAATGTCGGTTTTTGTGGAGGGAGGAAAACCAGAGAACACGGAGAAAAACCCTCGGAACAAGGACGAGAACCAACAACAAACTCAACCCACATATGACGCCGGGTCCGGGAATCGAACTCGGGCCACATGAGTGGGAGGCGAGTGCTCTCACCACTGCGCCAACCCTGCTCCCGATTTCCCACCCAGAAAAATGATACAGGCTAAATAGCTATACGTGTTGCTAGTAAACTTGGCTGAGATATTCACACTCTGAGAAATTTTTGCCATACCTACTATCAGCACTGACCACTGAAGCCAAATCTGAACCACTGAAGCCAAATCTAAAACTATAAACTATCTGAGCCAAGAACCTACTGATCACTCGACCCCTAGTCACCCGTCATGGAACCACCGCCACCTACCTATTATTCTTTTTTCAACCTACCAATCTGCTCTAGTGCGACACCTCGTTGACTATGTCAACCGAGAGTATGTACTACACTCAATTGCAGAGATTTTCTACTATCAGCACTGATCACTGACAATCTGACTGAAGCATCTCTTCACTTCTGAGCAGTGAACCTACTGAACATCCAGATCACCCTGTCCCCGCTGGACACCGAGCCCTCATATTTTTTTTCCACTTTGCCGCCCTCGAGCCTCGTGGTTTCCATGATATGTTCTTACAGCATAACACCCCTGATCCTATACCTATGATGTCAGTATCCATGTATGATTGCTATTTTATATGTTTTTTGTTAAGATTCTCCTTTACCTGCCAATCTTAGTCATTCCATATATTCACATATCCATGATTTACCGCGTACGAGTTGCTCTCTAATAGCATCCTTCTATCTTTTCACAATTTCTACCTTTACAATCTTTTTTTTTTTTTTTATTATTTTTCTTTTTTCCAATCAATTAATCATTACTATCCCTCCATTGATCTTTTTCTTTTTCCCTCCGAATGTTTCATTCTCCTTTTGCTTTTTCAGTTCAAAGCTACCTTTCCCTATTAGTAATGATTAGTATTTTTTTATTACAAAATTTCTTCACTCATTTACCCTTCAAACTTCGTTTTCTTAGACCTTCCCCTATTGTTTGCTATTGGCTCCATATCACCTTATTCCTTCTCTTGTTATTGAGTTTTTTTTTTTTTATTAAATTTTTCCTATATACTTTTCTTTTTTTATTATTATCCCAATAACAACAGCTTTACCTCATTAAAGTGGAATACATTTTTATTTTTTTAGCCATCCTAATTTTTTTTAAAATTCAGATCCCTTATCGACCCAGAGATATTCAGGTTTCGCTTATATAATATTTTAAACATATCCCTTTCTTTCTTCAATTGTATAGCCCAAGCGATTGATCGTCAATTTAATAGATTTATACCTTTATTCCATTTTGAAAGTTTATCCATAAAAATAATCAGCGCAACTTTCTTTATTTTTTTTTTTTCAATTTGAGACCAATCATTTTACTCAACGCCTTTTGCTTTTAACACCGAGCCCTATTTAGCCTTGTTCAATACCGAGCGAATATGACCCCATGACTTGAGAATAGGGGTGAGTCGAGCCTGTCATTTTTTTCACTTCTGCATATTTTTAATTTGCTTTATTTCCACAAACGCTGTATGCAATATCATGCCTCATCGCTATTTCATCCGTTCTGCCTTCGGTTTTTGAAATATTTGAATATTTCACCTGTATTTGGATCATATTTTACTTGTTTTTCGAGAGGATTATAAGGACCCAAAAAGGCATAGCCATGGGGTACCCAGCCGGTTTTGGTTTTGGCAATTTCCCAATCAATTTATGTATATCAAGAGCGCCTCTTTAATAAATTTTTTTTTCTTCCTGCATATTTGACAAACTGATTTTTCCATAAGCCGACCATTTTTAGCTTTTACCTTTTTAGAGTTTAATGATTTGTTTGTTTTTTACACGATAGACAATACGATTGGCACATTATATATATTGATTAGATATTTAATCGCAATAATGATTTATCCATTTTCCATTTTTATACTCACTGAAATTGCATTTTGGGTCGAGATTTTCATTTTTATATGCACCAGCGGGCTTCCAAAAATTAGATGTCTGAATCCCGCTTTTTTTATTAAATATACCTTTAGCAAAGTCACCGCGCCAATATTTTTTAAATAGATCTTTATCAGCTCCCGTACTGATGATACCCGATGCTAAGTCTTGAGCCTGTTGAAAAAATGGAATTTTATCACCAATCTTTTTGTTAATCTTTTCCAACTCCTCGTCCTTTTTTCTCACTCAAAAAGAGTTTTAGTAATACCACAAGAACCTTCATATATACATTTTTTTTTCTATATATTTTAATAATATTTTTTTTTTTTCACGTACAAATACGATTTATATTATATATATTACGTTACATATTTTTAAATAATTTAATAATTTTTCATTATTCATTTATATTCAAACACTTCTAATAAATTATAATACGAATTCCCCTTATTCATTTCGTTAAGAAAGTATAAAGAGAAGTATCCGATTGTTTTTTTTTCTTATTATTTTTTATGTATAATTAATTCTTCTTTTCGTATCGACTATTCTTAAATGGAGGCATACCAAAACTATCAAAATAATTATTACCTTATCTTTTACATAAGTTCAACCCAATGGCTACCGCTTATAAGATGGTTCAAGATTGTAAATAAATAATGCTTGTCTATGGTTATGTGGTACTCTTTCATCCCTTGACAAAACATCACTGATTGGGATGCTTAAATATCTGCACCATTTTATTAGATCAAAATTACTCATCGGTATATTCTTATGAATGTTCTTCTTACTTTTTTTTTAAGATCTTTTTTTGGAAGCACCAATCCGCCTTTAAGAAATTTATCATATTCAGCCCACGAACCAATATGGAGGACTCTATAAGATAATCATCTTTCTTATTTTAGTTTAATTTTCCACCGTTTTTTGATTTTTTCCTAATATTTGTGGTGAATAATAAGGGTTTTATTTCATTCCTGTCCCTCCTTGAGGGGGAGTGACTTGAATTCCTTTTCCAATCACCTTTCGCATTTTACTTATTTGTGTTTTAGATAAACTCAATGTAATCCTTTACCCTCACTTTTTACTTTATTATGCCGTGTTATTTTTTTTTAAGGTATAACTCAGTATTCCCTTTTTTATTATGCTTATCAATCAATAAACTCACTTCACTTGAATTTTTATTCTCTGCTAGCTTTTTATTTGGCCTTCTTTAAAGGATATATTTAAATATATTTTGTGCTTATCTTGCTCTATATATAAAGTGTTAGATTAAATATTACATAAAAATAAGTTCATTCCCAATTTATCAATTTTCTATAAAGAACTACAGCATAATAAGTCAGTACTCAATTGATTTGTATCAGTCCGATTCCTTATGATTTTAAATGAAATAGATAAAGGAAATATTAATAATTTTTACTGATTTTATTTATTTGATATTCTTGAATTATTATAATTTTTTAAAATCACAATATACTTAGTTTGGAGAAAATATGCCAATTGCACGAAGGTAGATATTCAGCATTCACCCGCATTTTTTAAAATATAAAATAAAGATATTTATTTTTGCAGATATACAAAAAATTTTTCATTTTTAATAGCTTTATATTATCCCAGAAATAGCAGTTTTGGTATGAATTTTAATAAATTCTCTTAAATATTATTTTTTCTGTTAAAAACTACTATTCACTAATTTTTGTCCTGCTGATGTAAAGTTCAAACGTGGTAACCATAACTGAAAATCTAGAACAACATATCGTTTTCATTACCCGCAACTCTTAAATAATTCTCTTCATCATTTAGTGTTTATTTAGTTCGATTTGCATAGGTGGTATCATTTTATCGCGGAGTTCTTGAAAAATGGAAAAACGATTTAACGGTATACAAGCATATACGTCTTTTGATTGTGAACACAATTCAGCTCTTTTAATTGCTCCTACTTTTGGGGCTGTTGTCAAATTGCCCGCTAATACAGCTCTATCGTCGAGATACCAATTGAAATTGTAGCTACTGTACGGCTATAGTCATCAGAAAATTCAAGCAATCCTTTTATGAAACAGATTTTATGCAGGTCATTACCATCGTAAGGTTTTTTACCTCCTGAAGTTATCATAATTGATTTATAATACTGGTACTATCATTTATCGTTGACGTTAGCGCAGGTTTTTCTAGAGCATTGACCGCATTTCGATCCATCAGCCTTTTTCTCAAGTTTATATTTCACGATAAAATACCCATTATACCAATCAAACCAACTAGACCTATCAGTCATATTGAATATATACCCTGTTTTTTCCTGATATAGCCCATTTGCAGGTCGAATAATGGGTGTTTGCAGATTGAATCGGAGATAATCAACTTTTTCAACATTTTCTATGCTTCTGAAACTCATTTATATTATTAGATTAGATAATTTACTTCAATTGTGCTAATCGTTTCAAAATAAGATCCCCAGCTTTTTCACTTCTATTTAACACTTTTAAACTTTTCTTTTTGCTTTGATTATTGTGATTTATTGAGATATTTTACCATTTTTTTAGCATATTGTCCGATATTTGCTAAATCATTAGTTATTAAACCTGATTTTATGACGATATTGATATAAACCTTTTTAGTTAAATTTGACCACTACTCGATTATTTATATATATTAATTTCACCTAAGATATGAAACGCCGTATCGATTCATTTAAATCAATGGGATCGGTTTATTTTATAAACTATTTTTATTTTTGAAAATTTCAACCCGGTTCAATAGTAAAAGGAAAAGATCTCGAATTTTTGACTAAAAAAAATAATACATCTTTGATTACTTAATGATCGGTGAGTTAAATAAATAATAATATCATATCAACAGATGAGTAATATCAGGTTTTATATGTTGCTTCAGCTGATAAAATTTTCTATCAAAACCCAGTATAATTAAAGTCTGATAAGATAAATCTAGCAAATTTCTTATTTTGTTCTAATAATGATAAATCAAACGTACTTAATTGATAATCATCACCTTCTTTACCAGTTTTTTTTTAAATAAGCACAGAGTATGAATACATTCCATTAGGATAACATTTTTAAAACTTTATCACTACCTGTTTTTTTCGATATCTAATCTTATTATTGGTGAATGAAGCCGAAATATTATACCAGCTATACGTCATACTGATTATTTCGTCCAACGCCATTTCATAATTTTTATTTGGATCTAGGAATAAAGGCTGGTCAAGATAAATTGTAAAATCATGTGCTTTCTGATTATAATTATTGGCTTGTCTTTTCGCCCTGAATGAACTAAGTATTAAATGCTTTTCCATTATATATATTTAAATTAGATAAAATAGTTGTTATAAATTTTTTCATATAGACGATTTGTAATTCTTTTCACTCTTAACAGTTCATCCAATATTGTAATACCTTGGTTTTTTAATTCATAACTCGTATTCCCAGCGTTAATGCTTCCGCAAATTATATCCAATTTTTTAATAAGTTTTTCAGGGTCTCTGTAATAAATAGCCTTATAATTATGGGCTAGACCACTTCCATACCATCATCGTCTTCTCTATCAGAATCAGGCGCTGTCTCCCTCCTAATACCCTCTATCTTATCAAATAAGCTTTTTTATAGCTGTTTTTTCTTATATTTAGTTTTAGGGGGGCTTTTAATTTTTTTGATTTTTCCTTAAATCCGAAGCTGAGAAAGGAACTTTGTTGTATTCCATTCTTTGCTTTTTTTGTCTAGTCAGTAACAGCTGATCTTCGATTCTATCAATTTTTTTTTAAAATCTTCGGATAGTCCCGACAGCTCATCATATGACTTTCCTTCATATTTACCTGATTTGATAAAATTTTCACCACTTTTTGAGAGCTTCCCTAATAAAACGTTGACGCGACGCCTTTCTTCAGCTAGATATTTGCGTTCATTATCTAATTTCTTTTGATCAGCCTTTTTGAAAGAGCTAGGTGTCCATTCTTTTCTCTTCTGTGTTGTTGATGGCTCAAAATCAGACATTTCACCTTCATCTTCTTTCTCTCATCAATTGTGGTGGTGTTCAAAATTGGGATTTCATCTTCATCAATTGGTGGTGGTGGTTCAAAATTGGGCATTTCACTTCATCAATTGGTGGTGGTGGTTCAAAATTGGGCATTCATCTTCATCAATTGTGGTGGTGGTTCAAAATTGGGCATTTCATCTTCATCAATTGGTGGTGGTGGTTCGAAATTGGGCATTTCATCACCCCCATCTTCTGTTCAATTGGATATTCTGAAGAGGATCACCCCCTTACCCCTATTTTCCAATTTTTAGTTTATTTTGTCGAGACGAGATGTTACTGTTAAAATTTTTAAATTATTTTCTAAACATTAAAAATATAAAATATTTGATCTCAACTTCCTTTGTCAGCAATTTTTTCCAAGTAATAGATAAATATATTAGTGTAATAATCTTTCCAGAAGTCTTCAATTTAATTTAGAAGTCTTCATCAGTTCAGATCAGCGAACAGGCAAATAAAAAAAAAGAAAAAAAAAACGAAAAAAGAAAGAGAGATAAAATACCAAAAGAGATAGAAGAAAAAAAAAAAAAAAAAAAAAAACGTGGTAAGAAGAAATAAAATAAAATAAAAGAAAAAAGAAGAAAAGAAAAAAAGAAGAAAAAAAACCCAGGCAATCGAAAAAAGATCCAGAGACGCGAAGAAAACGTAAAAATGTACCCTAGAGCAAGAACCGAAGCAGAAGAAAGCACCAAAAAAAGTAGAAGAAAGTAGGTAAAAAGAATAAAAATACTGAGGGAAATGAAGAAGAAACCGTAAGAAAGCAAAATTAGATAGTGAAAGAAAAATAAAATAGAAAAAGGAAGAAAGAGAGGGAAAGACAAATAAACAAAAAAAGGCGAAAAGTAAAAAGGAGAAGGGCAAAACCGAGGAAAAAAAAATCGAACAATTAAATATATGAAAACAGGAATTAGCAAAATTTTTATTGAGAATAATTCAAAAATAAGGAAGCAACACAATAAAGAACAAGCGCAATGCTAAAATGACAAAATGATAAAACAAAAAAATCATATATAACTAAATATATGACTGAACATCGAAAATGCATATTTACATGGAACCATATATCAAGCGAACTTACTGAAGACCAAATTATAGAATTGAAAGCTTATTATCAAACATATCATCGAAAATGTTGGGCTTACAAGCAGGCTGTTAAACGTTTCAAAAAATGGAAATTACTAGGTAACTCTTTGTCTATTCTCTTTGCATCCGGCTCCCTTGCATCAAGTATTGCTACAGGAGGTGTTAGTTTGGTTGCAATTAGTACAATAGCGCTTTTAATACAAGGCTGGATGCATCACCAAAATCTCGATTTAAAAATTCAAAATAGTACATATGCATATCAGAGCTACCAGCATTTACTCAACTCAATTAAAAACACGATGAGATGCGGTGATTACAATCCGTCTAGCGTCATAATTTCAATGAAGAAATTGACGATTATGTGACGGATACCGGTCCGATAATCGACAAGTACCTACGAAAATATGATAAGAAATTTATTGATGATCCATTTATTCGCCAAAATTAAAGACAAAATCTCATCCAATACAATTGATAAAAGGCTAACGTTTTCTTGTTTGTGCTAATTTTGATAAATTCACAAGGTAGATTCATCATCAAAAAAAGCTTTTAATTATGAATTTGTTGATATAAGTCTTTTTCTACCTTTGTTTACAACAGGAATAGCGGATTCGATAATATCAAACACTTTATAAATCCGATTCCTTTGATCACGAGTCAATTGTACCCTATTTCCATAGCAAACTATTTAGATATTTTAATATGTACTCCGAGATATACCGATTTTCGCCGAAACATACCAAAAAACAAGTACCACTGAATAACAAACAGAACCAAACCGCAAGAAGACACAACCAATCCTCACTACAGCATGCCAGCACCTTACCACAAAGTGATCGAAAAGGGAAAGAAAACGAAAAAAAAAAACAAAACCACGGCCAGCGAGAATAAAAAAAAGAAAAAAAAAAAATAAGAAACACAAAACCGAATAAAACGAGCCAATAAGAAAAAAGAAAAAAAGAAAACAGAAAAAAAGAAAAAGAAGAAAAAAGGGAAAGGAAAAAAAAAAAAAAGAAAAAAAAAAAAAAAAAAAAAGAAAAAAATTTAAAACCCGCAAAAAAGATAGAAAAAGAAACAAAAAGTAACGGCCGGAGAATCAAAAGAAAGTAGAACGAAAAAAGCAAAATCGAGAAAAAGAAAACCCAAAGAAAAAGAATAGTGAAAGAAAAAATAACGAAATTCCTAGATAAAGTCGTTGTAAATGAAAATAGTGACAAAAAACAGAGTAGTGTGAAACGACAAAGGCGACCACTCGTAACCAAACCAAAACCCCAAAACAAACCAATAGTACCAATAAAGAAACCAACAAACAAACCTAAACCCAAACCAAAAATAAAAAATAACTATCAAACAATATCCAATGATTACCTAGCTGATGCTAAAAAAATGGGTTTTTCATGGATGAATTTGGTGAAAAAAGTAAGGAAAAGATTAAGGACGGGAGAAGGAAACTAGTATGAAAAAATAAAATTAAAGAAAGCAAAAATAAATAAGAGTAAAAAATAAGTAAATGAAGAAAGATTGAAAGAGATAAATAAAAAGAAAAAGATAAAACGAAAAAAATGAAAAAAAATAATTTAAAAGGAGTAAATAGATATATGAAAAAAGGAAAGAAATGATAGAAATAATAGTGCAGAGAGTAGTGCAGGGCCCCAAAAATTAGATGATAAGAGTGAATAAATATTTTTAAAAAGCATAAAAAAGATTCAGTATTAGTATATGATACCAAAAGAAAAGTAAGACAGATAAAATAATTTTAGTATAAAGATTGTAATAGAAGGTATAAAAGAAGATTAAAGGTGATAGCAGTGTAGTTTTTTAAGAGTGAAAAAAGTTTTTCAATTCAAAGTTTATCAAAGTATATAGAGATGCCTCAAAAAAAAAAATAAAAAATAAATTAAGTATAAGTAATTTCGAATAGTATTCGTTGAAAAGAGGGAAAGAAATTTAATAGTTTTTTATGTATAAGAGGAAGCAATTAGTTAGTTTAAAAAAAGTCAGTATGAGATAGAAGGTGGATAAAATAAATAAAAGATATATAATAAAAAAAAGTAAAAAATGAGTGCTGTTACAATTTATTGAGATGTGGGAATTAATTAAAAAAGGATAAAAGTTTTCAGAAATTTATAAAAATATTGAATAGAGAAGTGGTGGACCTAAACCCAAGGGATGCATTTTCGGAGGTAGAATAAAGCACAAGTATATTAAAGAATAATACGGAATACGTAGATTTCAACCCACTGTCATTTATAAAAAATCCCATTGGACACCCTATAAAAAATATCCCAGAAAAATACGATAAAAAATGGTATGGATAATAAAATTAAATTTTTCCACAAAATAAACTACCAGTAATAAGAAAAAGCTGAAAAGCTAATGTTCCTTTTATATAGTGCAAAAACAAAGCAACAAGAAAGATGCCAATAGTGAAATGAACAGCATTATTGTACATGGACAACAGATGAGGCCAATAAGGCCATTGAAAAAGGTATAAAATTATAAAAATATATGAGGTTTGGATTTTGAGAAGTCACTAATTATCAAAGGATATTAAAAAATTATGAAGCAATGAATACAAAATATTTTAAAAAAAAAGAAGAAATAGAAAAAAGTGATAAAAATAGGTAAAAAGGTTAGGAAAGAGTTTTAAAGTTTTAAATGGAAAAAATCGTATAAAAAGTTTGGAAAAGTATAAAATGTTAATGAGTACACAACATTCTTATAAGTAAAGAATCTTTTTAGCTAGCTGATAATTTATATGAAAAATACTAATAAACAGTTTTTAATGATATTATTAATCTCAAAATAGTAAGGTATAGAAACAGGCGACATGTTAGGTGATTTAAAGATAGTTAGACGGTGAATTATAAATAATCATTCATTTAGGTGGACCAAAGAATTATAGTTTATATATGGTAATAATAAGCAAAAATTGTTATTAAGGGTTTCAGGCTAAACCATAAAATTCTCAGATACTAATCACGCAAATATGATTAAAATTGTAAAGGATGAAATAAAAGAGCTCACATTAGTAAATGAAAGTAAAATTACAAGGCAAAATAAACAAATTGTTAACAGATATGAAGAAAAAGTATATAAATTTGATATGACAAACGAGCCATTAAAAATATCAGATAACTTATAGAAACATATCCTTATGGATATTAAAGACAAACACAAGCATAAAATAAACGCACCTTAATCAAAATTTTAAAAAAGGTATAAGAAGTTTTTTTTTTTGGAGCAAGGGTTGAGTTATGGATGATTTTTTCAGGCTTGTTTTAGCTTTTTTTAGGGTTTGATTAATATTTTTTCAATATTTGAATAATATTTGAATCCAGATTTTTTTCTATATTTGTTCTTTTTGTAATCCATTTTTTTGTACATATTTTGGACCCAATATTTGGACCCAATATTTGACCCATTTTTATCACCATATTTGGACCCAGTACTGGAAAGTAGTATGTACTATATCTCTAAGGCAAATTTGCCTTAGAGTGTAGTACATTACTACTCTGGAGAACAACGCAGTGAATGTTCGCTTCATTTAATTAATAAATTAGCCCCCCCCCCCCCCAAAAAAAAAAAAAAAAAAAAAAACACCTTTTCGAGACTATCCCTATCTGGCACTCAATTCATGTATTTATTTTTAAAAGGTTTGACCTTCCAGTCAAATTGTTCCAGTCTCGGGCAAAATGAACACACGAACGAGAAAAACTGGTTTCAAGAGAAGAAGACGGTAAGCTAAGGCGATCTTTTCTAGTGTCTCTCTGTGCGCAGATGTTTGCCAGCAATCTATTTCTTGCAATTCCTTTGTTCTCCAGTGTGAGGTCTTGGAAAAGCTTTGAAGAGCGCTCAATCTCCCCTAAGTACCAGACTAGCTGACAGACATCAATTTAAAGGTGGGACATTTGATAATTGAACAAATGGCTCGCAGCTGATTTTTCAGACGGAGAAAAACAAAATTCCTCACCACACACATAAACCGACCTGTACCAAGTGTAATTCATTCCGAGTGATGCAAATAATTACATAATTGGATATGAACTGGTTAAATAAATACTGAAAAAATCTTTGCGGGTTTCCTGCACGGGCCGAAAAGACGGGCCCACTCTTCAAAATAAACTGAAACATGCAGAATCTGGTCTTAAAATCGGCTTAGGACTGTACGTGCCCAGGCATTGATACAATATTTTTAGGTGATAATCGTCTTTGTAAACCTCAAAATTGGTAATCGAGTTTTAACACGCGTTTTGGGGGAAATCTTATCGCTAAACTTTACTTTGTAGCGGTGTCGGTGAGATTTGCGGTGTCCAAGAAAAACTGAGAAAGTAAACAACTAAAATGGGTATAAATAAAATGAATGCCAAGTGCAACTTTCTTTGCTATGTATATGGCTCAAATTAACTGTTACAAAATTAAATACACGACTCGTTTAACTCTTTAAAAGGATTAGATTTCTTCAGTCTAATTTCATTTACCAAACGGATGGTATTTTGATTACCTTTGTAGAAAATTTGGCCTTATGTCTTTTGTCAGCTTAACTGTTTTTGGCTGTTTGTCAGTGGTCAGATTAAATGGTAAAAGGTGGAGACATGACTTGTCAATAAAAATTTAATTTTTGGCCGTCAGTCAAACAGTTCTCAGTGAATTGACCACATCCATTATGACTGTCTTTTAACTAACACATAGCTGCTTTCCTTTACGATCTGAAAAAACAAAACAAAAAACAAGCCTTTGCAGGACTCAGGCAACTATCACGTTTGCGAGCAAGCAGGCTCGGCACTCGGGGAAAAGATAGGGGGATGGGGAAGGTGGAGGAAAAAGAAAAAAGAAAGAGAAACAGGTTCTATTTCCCTCTCTTTCTCTGTCAATCCCCCTCTCCCTTGATCTTCCGGGGAGGAGAGCTTGCTGCCAGGCTAAAATCAATTTAGCCATTGTGATGAACAATGCAAAAGAAATAATCAAATTGCGTAGTGGTGCTCAATAGCCATTAAATGTCGACATACCATAATCATTCACCTTCCCGATAGTCATTGTACGGAACTTTTTTTTAAATACCTTTTGAAGAATTTGATTTTTTTACACTCTTTAACATGCCAATGATCATGGGATGTAAAAGTGCTAAAAGGCACTCCCCTTAAAGGGGTCCTTAAACTGTACACTGGAAAACTAAGTGAAAACTTACATGTAAGTGAAGTGAATGAATTGGGATTTTCATTCCTTTAGGAAGTCAAGCAGACATGCACGCACGATTGCATGACTTTTTTCACCAAGACATAGACCTAAGAGTAAATACCAATATTTTTTTTTTTTCTATATTTGAAAGTCTTGTAGAATGATTATTGCATTATTGCACGAAGGAAAAAAATTTCCGGTACTATACAGTTAACCATTATGAGAGCCGGAAACGGCAAATTTTCCACCTCGAAAAAAAAAATTCTTTCTTAGTCTTGCGAAACGACAAGCAAGGAACAAGAGGGCACATCGTCCAAATTTTGCCGAAGTTTCAGCTGCTGTTTTCGGCAAATTTTCGTAGTATTGTTAGGAGCCTCCGATTCTAATTATTCCGATTCAAATACTCTCCGAGCACTAACGAGTACTTCCGAAAGCTGTACATGGCCCGTCAGCTCGGCATCGTGTCGTTTAGCAACTTGTCACCGAAACTGCGGG